>NC_056733.1:1364473496-1364715996 GCF_019279795.1 Protopterus annectens
ATCTACCCCACCATTAACTGGGAAAACTACTCGTGTACCAACACATTAGCTCAACTGTTTCTGGAATTCATAAACACCAATGTTCTGACTCAACATATCCACACACACACCAGGGACAGCAATATCCTAGACCTAGGCATTACCAGCATGAGTGACTGGTGCTCCACAAGTGAAGCCAACTCCTCATTGGTCAGATCAGACCATGAGCTGAACACTGTTGATATCCACATTCCGCCCCACCCCCATTAAGGGAACCACAGTATCATATGTTTACAAGGCCAACTACATGCTTCTTAAGACAGACGTGGTGGCCGTCATGACACCCATGCTGATGGACAGTACTGTTACAACTGCTGAATCCTACACAAATGCACTCTATAAGCACTTACACGACTGCATGGCTTGTGCTATACCAAACAGAACCAGGGTGCTATACTCCTAATTAATGAAAACAATCTGGTGGTCCCCTGCCATAAACAAAATGTACTACAGGAGGAAGACACTGTTGCAAACAAGACTACAATCCCATGCATGGAGGAGCTCCCTGGCCAGCCTCAGTAAAAAGGTGAGATCCCTTATAAGATCCTCCAAAGCTAGCTACAAAAACTAAAACACAACTAATACCAACAACAACCACAAAGCATTCTATAGCTATGTCACAGATCTCGATGTCAACAACCAGATCTGCTCTGAGTTACAGCACAAAGGCACGAACATTACAGAAACAACTGATATTGGCAACATCCTGGCAGATCCCTCTCAAAGCTGCACACTCTAAAGGCAATATCACAGCATCCCTGGGACCAGACAACAGCCCAAGCTGTGTTTTACATGAACTTCAAAACGTACTGTCTCCCCACTTACACACCATGTTCAATAATACCCTCACATTGGGCATAGTGCCCCCTGAATGGCGCACAGCAACAGTTATCCCACTCTACAAAGGTGGCACCACAACAGACCAGGGAAGCTATTTCCCTATAAGCCTGACTAGCCTGGTCTGCAAGGCTAAGGTGCACATCATGGATCTTAGTCACAGAGACATTTGGTACCTCCAAACCTTTGACCCCTCCCTGTTTGGCATTGTTAAGGGTGGACAATGCCTCCTAAACCTGGTGGACTTCTTAGAGACAGTTAACAAGGCATTAGATGAGGGTAATGAGGTCCACAAAAGCCTACCTAGAGCTCTCATAGGCTTTCAACACCATTCCTCCTTCTGGTATTATCAACATACCCATCCGCCTGAACATTAACCCCTACGTCATGTGATGGATTGCAAAGTGGCTCAGGGACAGAACCCACACAGTGGGAGTTACATACCCTAAGTCCGACTGTATACCAATTACAAGTGGCATCCCCCAGGGCTCAGTCCTAGGACCCCTCATGTTCGATATATACTTCTCTGACATACAGACAAGCACAAGAGGGCTTTGGCTGAAAAGGTTTACAGACGACTGCAAACTAGGGGACATAATTGTTTCCCCAGCTGTTACATACACCCTCTGGAAGGGTCACACTGAGATGAATACCTGGTGTTAATATCATGTCTTCAAGCTGAATGCCTAAAAGTGCATAGTCATCCCCTTTGGATATAACTAATTACACGTGGACTCCCACATAGGTGCTAGTCCCCTACATACAGTAAAGGTAATAAGGGATCTGGGAACCCCAGTCGATAGCAATCTCTCCTTCGATACCCATTATGACAAGGTGGTTAGAATATCCTTCTACATGGCCCCCCAATCTCTAATGGGTTCGCATCCAGATCAAAGGAGGCCATTGTGACTCTACTCATGACATATTAGACCCATTAAAGGATACAACACCCCATTTGGGATATACCTTACAAGACAACTGCAACAGCTTGGAAGACCACACCTGTACCACACCAAGAGGATTATTGACCTCAAACAGATGACCTATGCAGCCCAACCTAAGAAACTCCAGCTGTACTCAGTTGCATACCGCATACTCACAGGTGATCTCTGCTTGACATACAAGGCCCATGTCCAACCCTGTATTGCTGGATATGCTCCACCTAAACAGAGGCCCTGAGAGCCAAATGCTCTAGGGATATACACCTAACCACAATGATGAGTAGGATGTGCTGGATGGATAGATTCCGGACCCAGACACACCCCATGCTTTGGAACATGATTCCAATGTATATCAGACAGGGCCCCTCACTAGCACTCTTCAAGGGAAACCTTGACATGTGGATGGGAGATGGGAGACAGACATGTACACCAGGGATCACTGCAGTGGCTCTGCAGGGAACTAATGGCTCTGCCATTCAGAGGCACAGGGAACCAACCTATGGGGGTGGCGAAAACCAACGCACTCTAACTAGGCATACATATACCCTTGGTAAGACAGACTAGTACCTACCTCTGCACATATTACATGTCTTATGTGCATGGATAGTTAAATAGCTCTTCCATTGTACTTTGCTATCATGCTGATAAACTCTCGGGTGACTAAAAGACATATGTATCCTGTTATTGTGTATTGTAAATGCCAATAGACATAACTAATGTTTGCCTAACATTACAGTAATGCTATGTAGCTTGTATTAATAACTGCCTGCAATACTGTACATTACACAGTTATTGGCACAATATCCCACAATACAAGTCATAATTGCACAGTGGCCCAACCTTCCACATGTTATACTCTGTAATACACCCATGCATAAGGCTACAGTTGCAATATATCAACATATACTATCCCCTGTTATAGCACATACTTGTTGGACCAGCCCTGCCACTGACATCGGCTGGTGAGGAGTATTTCTGTTCAAAGCTCTTATATAGCATCCCTTGTGGTGTATGCGGTGTTTGCCTTGTGACCTACAGCAGTACCCACAAATACTACAAGTGTTACTATGCTCAACAATACATCACTACAAGATAACTGTTTCCACTAAATGGATTGGTGCACTTTAAATACTACAGAAAGGTACTACATACACAGACATAATGACTGTTCTACATACCTTATTAGTAACCTGAGGTGTCGTTAACTGTTTATTCAATCCTTTTCAGTTTGTGTTTCAATGTTCTTTGTAACATTCAGCTGGTATATATGGATGGTTTGAATGTGTGATAACACATCCTTTTCTAGTTACATATCAGTAACATGTGATATCCTGTCCACCAATTGCTGTCTCAAAGTAGTTAATTAGATGCACATCAGCTGTGCAGCTACTCCATTAGCTGATAACATGGCAACAGTGGTGTATAACTGAGTACTCCTTTTGGGCATTGTCAGTTTGCCTTACTTTCAAGGAAGATGGCCTGGATGTGTTGTTTGTGATATATTTCAACAGCAATATGGAAACACACAGAGATATATTAGCTTCATGACTCCCGTGGACTGTGTGTAATGGCAAAACAATTTAGTTCTACATGTGAGTACAGCTGTTATATTTCGGAACATTGTTACTTATGCAGGGTTTGTTTGTACCGGGTACTTCTGCATCTGTTTAAGTCTGGCAAGGATGTTTGGCCAGCTCAAGACTGTATGGCTATGCATGAACAGTTATGTGGTGTACAGTGTGCTCACCAGACATCCTTGATTTGGTGTACAAGTGTACCATACTTTGCTGTTACTCACTAATTGCTAACACATCCCAGTGTATGCACAACCCTCTGAAACGGGACTAGTGCAAACAAACCCTGTTACATCAGCAGCTGTTCCATTGTATAACAGCAGCTATTTCACATAGGGCCATGTTAGTGTGTCTCTGACAAGATATGTTAAGGCTTCTGCAGATGTCGTACAGTGAGTGAATGATTTGTGATGTTATTACAGTTTACATTGTAATATGTTTAGGTGTGGGGGTGATGTTGGTGGGTGTGCATAGCAGATGCGGGTGTGTAGGAACTGCTTTTATACATAATCGCTATGTGCATGAGGATTCCTTCCCTATTTGAACACCTATCCTTTTGTGGACTAATACAATGGTAATTGCAGGCTGATTCATTAAGGCACTGTTATGTGGTTCCTGTATAGCATGCAGGTGATGTTAGTCCTTGAATCCCTTCAGTAATACATCTGAATATAATAATGTGTTGCTACATGAAAGCTGTGTATTTCTGTCATAGGTATTTGCAGTCATCGTAGTTGTGTTGGTGACTGACCCTCTTTGGCTAGGGTTGCCACCTTTTCATATGGCCATAGCAGGACCTTTTCAGGACACACATCTGATTTTACAGGCCGAAACAAACCCCCGATCAGTACAAGGGATAGAACTTTCCTTTCTTGCCTAAATATAAGCTTATTCTTGTAGCAGTTTACTTGCTTATCCTGTTTCCTGTAATATGTAGGTATTTTAGATAAAGAAATAACTATTGTATGTAACTATTACAGTACATATGGGACATAATTATGTCCTACAATCCCAGGACATTTGCCACATTTAATATATTTGGTCAGGACACAACCGCCCAAAGAGTGACTGTCCCTCAAAAAGTGGGACAGGTGGTAACACTATCATTGGTTCATGTCCATAGCAAATATTTGTAATAGTGTATAGGCATATACTCTCCATATCCTTTGTTCATAAAGGTTGGTAGTGGCAGAATGTGTGATTGCTATGGTCCATGCTATACACATATATGAACACTTCAACCACTGTATACGGGAGACCTATGGAATCCCAAAACCACAGAGATCCGACGCACACAGTACTGGGACCAGACTCCCATACCCCACATTACCAGCATCAACAGTAACTCGTGAAAGTAACACGAACATGGAACACACACACGCACACACAGACACACTGCTACCCACCACATCCAAACAAACCATCCTACACTACGTATAAGCAGGTGACCAAGCCCCCCTACACCCCCCATGTAGGTGTCTGCACCCCCCACAACACACCCTACTTTAATATTCTACCTCCTAGGTTGCGCAAACAGATGCACAAAGCTAACCCAGACCCACACATTACAGTCCCCGAAGAACACACACCACACACAGAACACACACTTACAAACACTACAGCCCTAAGAAACACACTTACACACAGTAACCTACCTGAACCGCAACACCAGATGCACTGACTAACTGTCCATTAACATTGTGATTTTACACCTCGCACATCTGTTGTTGTGGTACTGTGTTCTTTCAGACCTTAAGCCTCGGGATTACGTGCATTGGTATGTAAAGCAGTCGGTATGTGGTAGGTATCCCATTTATATGTAACTCCCTGGTTATGTAGATGTTAACTTATCTATATATCTACATATATATGTATATCCCCATGTACCGACATATCTCTCTCTCTCTCTCTCTCTATACATATATATATATATATATATATATATATATATATGATGATGTATATATATATATATATATATATATATATATATATATATATATATATATATATATATATAAAACATACACCTTTCATTGGGTACATGCCAGTTTGTCCTATTTCAACACATTCCTACCTTTTGTGTTTTATCCTGTCAGTATACATGACTGCCATTGGTACATCTCAAGTAGCTTAGTGGTATGTTATTGTGATGAATGTGTACATGGTTGCGTGTTTTAATCCTGGCAGTGATATCTTACCTCTCAGAGCAGGCACTGGTAATGCAAGGGTGATTAACGCACATTTCAGCGGTTGTGTGTTCAACATGTTTATTATTCTGTGGAGAACTACCTATATATGCAAGCTGTGTTTAAGGTATACTATGTAACATGTACACATCTGTGAAGATTCCTGTCAGGGATACTCCCCATTATTTTGAACCACATCCCTGATTACATTATACAAAACTCCTCACTAACACTCTGGGGAATCCTTGCAGAGTGGATGGTGAACAGTGGCTATACCCCAGGGATCTCGCTATTGGCTCTGCTCCACAGAGGGACAGTTAGTTAATCGATGGGGTGGTGACAGCAGACATGTTTTGCCTATGCTTATGAGTGGCCTCAGCAGTTGGGCATGTACCTACCTATGTATCTATGAACCTGTACATACAGTATGGACACATGCTGATAACTTAATTTACTGTTCAGGTATTGACTTACCTTGTGCCAATGGCAGTTGTGTGTACAATAGTTGAGGGCTACCTATGTAGGATGCACACAGTAGACCACCTATACATGACAATTTACAGGTGGTCGTGTGTGTGTGTGCCATCCATTTTTGCTGTGTGTGCAGGTGGAGAAGGGTGTCAATCCATGAGTGCCTACACTGTCAGTATGTGTGCTATACGTTCCCTCTTTGCCAAGGCATGGGCATACTGGGCATGCCTCTGTCTGCCCACTGGGGCTAGCACAGGGTGTTCATAGTCTGATTCCCCCTGTGCCTGTGAGTCCCTTGGTAATGGTGGTGGGCGGTGAGGGCCTTCACCATTCTGTCCCTGCTGCAGCTGTTTCTACAGGATCATATTGTGTAGCATGGCACATACTATGAAGATGTGGGCACACGTTCCTGGAGAGTACTGCAAGGCTCCACCAGATATGTCCAATCAATGGAACCATGATTTTAGAATCCCAAACACATGCTCTATGATGATTCTGGTTTCTGCGTTTGCCTCATTATGGCATTCTTGTGTGGCTGTGTGTGCATTTCTTATGGGAGTCATCATCCACGGTTCCAGTGCATAGCCAGCATCCCCCACCAGGTGGCCATATGGGATGCCCCCTGGCAAATACCTGATACAGCTGTGAGGCATGCCAGATGTGGGAGTCGTGATAACTTCCAGGCTGAAAACAGATCCATGATAATGCCCTGGGCATTGCACACAACCTGGCAGCTGATGGAGGGGAATCCCTTGCAGTTTATGTGGTGCCTACCCTGCTCACCGGGTGGTGACTTGATGTGTATATGCATGCAGTCTATTGCACCCAGTACCTCCGGGTAGTCTGCCACATGGTGGAAGAGACGCATATTGCTGGCCAACTCCTCCTGCGTTCGGGGGAAGTATATGTGCTCATTGGCATGTGGCAAAATGGCATCCAGGAACTGCTAGAGTACCCTGGATGCTGATTCCTGTCAGATCCACATGATATCCCCAGTTGGCCTTTGGAAGGTACCTGTGGCTAGTATCCTCAAGCTTACACATACCTTCATTTCCACTGGGATGGGTTCCCTTCTGTTACTTCTGGCTCTGAGGCATGGCCAGCACAGCTCAACAAGTTGCTGTATGATGTCCCTGTCCACCTTGTAATGCTCTACTATCTCCAGATCATGTAGCCCCTGGTAGGTTACCCAGGGTCTGAACACTCTTCTCCTCCTCCTGTTCCTGAGATGGTTGTCAGCATCATCCTCCACACCACTGTCAGTCTCCAACACATGCTGGTGAATCAAAGCTATGGCGGCCCCTAATATGTACATATTAGAAGTTCCCCGTCTGTATACACCAATGGTGCAGAGTGTCTGGGAATACACAAGTGTGTGTGTGGGGGGCTTTCACACCTTATACTATTGTGCAATGGATGATGCTGGTGTAATTGGGTGTGTCTATGCTATTCCAGCTGCAGAGTATCTTAATTATTGGTTTTACAGCAGGTACTGCTATTGTGGGGCCTTTGGTGTTGGCTTACGCTTGTTTGCAGTGATTCATCTATTGCCCTTTACTTCAATTTTCAACCCGATTCCCCTCCCATTGTCAGGCATGCAGCCAGCTGCCACCTTTCTTGTTTTGTGTTTTCACAACCCAGGATTGTATTGGGAAATGTGTTGTGTAGCTGATCTACTGCAAGTTTGCTTTGTTCTGCTGTGACAGTTCTCTTTTCTTTGCTATACGGTACCTCCCCTTTCCTGTTCTGCAGTTAGCTGCTAGCAGCCTTGTTAGCTGTTGTCTATGGCTCACTGTGAGTTTCTAGGTGTTAATTACTCATTTGTACTCCAATTACTATGCTGCAGCATTTCCTTATTGTCTTCCCGTATCCTTCCTTTTTCAGCTGTGGTGCGCACTGCGCACAGCCATTTACCGGGTTTCATACGCGTTTTCATCCATGTTCACATAAACTTTCAGTTACCTTGTGTGCTCTCAGCTAAGCAAAGCTATGGCTACTTCCACACCCCTATCCTGCGGCTTTGCTTAGCAACACGCAACACGGATTAGCAATGAACCAATGTGCTTACAGCTATGGTGGTGCACCCCTCTCTTGATGTCATGTTTACCTCCAGGCCACTCCTCTGTGTTGTACCGCTATGCCGTGTGGTACATCCTTATGCCGGCGGGGCATTTGTGATTCAGTATTACTTGACTCATTTGCATGGCATTGACTACTAATTTCTAGTTACAGCATGAAACACTGTCACAGACCCTTAGCAACCCTTACGCCATGGTTGTGGTGTAGCATGCATGCCATTGACTATTACGGGGATATCATGAATTGCGTTACATTGCAGTTTTATGACATCTAAATATATTTTCCTTGTGATCCTATTTGCGCACAGACGCACTGCGGTTTTACTTTGTGTTGGGGTGGCCATGACATTAAATGTTATTTTTTATATGTTGTGCATGTTGTTTTATGCCATTGGCTATATATTTAGCCTTTGGCATATATTAACATTATAATACGTAAGTTTGGTCCGCTTTCTTGCCTCCAATTTTATGTTTGACGAAATGTAAACTGTTTTTTTTTTTGGTTTACGTTTCTACATGCTTATGCTATGCCTGCACCACTCATGAATTGCTAAATACCTTCATTTGCATGCTACACTGCTGTGCATGGGGTAATTAGCATACATGTGCCGGGAGCTGCGCAGCTCTGCCGTACGCTGGCAGTGCACGTGGAAACAGCTCTTACCTGAATCGCTTGGCAGCCATATTTGGCACTAGATCACCAACGCTACTCCAGCACATGGCGCAAGCTTCATGACTCCCAGGGACTGTGAGTGTGAAACACTCAGAGTATTAGAATTTATTCTTCATCATCAGCTTTTGTAAAATATTTTAATAACTCCCCTTGCTTCACTAATATTGTAATGATACTAGCCATCCTTTTGAGCTATGTCCCAGACCTCAGAAATAGCAACAATAACTTTATAAATCTGAAATAAGACAGAGAGAGAGAGGGAGAGACAGAAAATTATTTTTAGACATTAGTCTTACTTCGGGCCAGCCATGGCCCCTATAATGATTACATAATTATTCTTAATTTTGCTGGAACTGCAGATTCTCTCACCATTCCTGATTCAACCACTAGCCATACTGTGAAATACAAGTGGATTTTATTAACTGGAAAGTCCAAGTAACATCATAGCAAAGAAAATAAACAGACAGAAATAATATGACACAGCCATTTTCCCTTTGCAACTTTCTTTAAGTTAAAGTAATTACTTGAACGTTACTACATACTGTATGCAGAATCCCTTGAGTATATATCATTCCTTATTAGTTCATTTTCTCTTTGATACAGCACAGTTGTAAAATATTTCTTTATTTTACTTCCTGATAGGTTGTTTAACCACTCAACCTGCTGAGAGACAAAACAGTATTTTCTTTTTATTATTTAATTCTGCTATATGTTGAGCCTCTCTTAATGGCAAATATGACAGTCCCCCTTTATCCCAAGCCAGTAATCAAGGAGTCCCAATCTTCACCACTGACACTGGTGAGAGGCACTCGCTATAAACAGGAATGGAGTTACACAGTATTTCAAATGCATCAAGTACAATTTCCCTCAAGAGCACACAGGAAACCTGTTTCAGACCTGGGACTGGACTCTCTGTTTCTTCAGATCCCAAACCAGACGCATCTTGTTGCACTGTGTCTATGTTCCAAGTATCTGACACACACACTTGAATATCTGATTTTACACACACACACACACACACACACACACACACACACACACACACACACACACACAAACCTGGGACAGGCTGGCACAGATTCACCAGCTGTGTCCCCTCCCTCCTGACTATAAGGTAGATTGCTGCCACTAGTCAGATACTCTAAGGCTCTTACAAAGTGTAACCAATTATACTGTGTCAAATTAATACTGATATAAATGGCAGAGTGTGACTGAAACAGTAAGGCTTATCTGAACGGCCACAGTGTTACTAAAATAAGCACAGGTACTCTCAAGACATTAAACATATTTTCTAAAAAACAGCCACAATGAAACAGTATAAAATACTTAATAGATAATAAAATAGAAAACAGGAGAACACAATATTTAGTTACAATAAATATCAGTTTACAGTCACAGGAAATATAAACATAAAATAGTTGGATAGAATCTCACAGATGCAGAAAAAGAAAATAATAATAAACTAATCTCACTGTATTATCCCTAAGTAAAGAAAAACTGGCCCTAGTTAACTTACTTAGTATCGCAAGGCAAGATGCACTTCTGAGATGCTCACTCCCACAAGGCAAGATGAGATACTACACAATGACTGGATTAACGCAACAACTAACAAATGAACTGTGATAACTGACATAGATTTTATATTAGATTCCAAAGAAAAAGAAAAAGAAAAACAAACAACAAACTGCTGCTAGATTTCCATCCTTCAGTTGGTTATAGAATGACATCACATCTAGTCACCTTACTCTGGCATATCTGTTGCATTTGTAATATAAGAAACTTTTACAAATTCATTTTAATACAAGCATCTGTACAAATCGATGTGACAGTCAAATGACATAAGATTATTTACAAAACTTCAGTCAGCCATGCTGGCAAATGCCACACATGCACTGCCCCACTTCTCCTGGCACAGCTGGCAATACCTCATGTCACAGTGAATAATAAAGAATGAACAGAATTCAGAACGGGCTGTTGTTGTGTATAGCTCAGGACATCATAACTAATTGTTTTTTCCCCTTAGAACTGAACCTATGGATTTAAAAAAAAACATAGATGCAGAAGAAATTGCAGGTTTGTCTCTTGACCTGGACTGCATGCATGATTTGCCTATGAAACATTTGTTACACTTTGACTTGTAGCTAGTTCCGTCGTTTATGTGTATGATATGAGGTGCTCATTCTAGGAACTGCATTTTTGTAAGTTTCCTACATGTACTACCACCACTTCACACATCGATAGATGCTAGTGTATGTTACACCCACACAGTCTAATCATCAAATTTATCAGAATTATTTATAGCCTTTTGGAAATGTTATCTGCATCTTTACTCCCTCAGTTGATCTTGCAGTTAAGTATCTAGCTGTTCATGCTGGTGTCATGGCATGTATGCAGTTATTGTTTCAGGGCATCTTGAACTGAGACATACATCTGGTTAGATACTTCTATTATAGTACCAGTTAACCTTTTGAACCTTAAAAGATGCGTCACTTCAGTATGTGTTTAGCTGGATTCCAACAGTGCTGCAGTCTTTGGTACTATAAAATCATGAAAAAATTATGAAGTGTCTCATCCCTATGCAAATTCTTGGCAATCTTTTTAAGGACTACTCTTCTCAGTGAAGTACTTAACATGGAATTATTTTTAGTTTTTTTCACATCAGCAAGGTAAATAGTTTAATTTCACTCAGAAGCCTTAATGCTTTGTCTGTAAAAAAAAAAGAGCAAAATGGTTAAAAGGGGAACATTGCAGAAGACTGTGCCTGTATTTAATGAACAGTAAATGGATATTATGTTTAATGTTTGTATATCTAGCATAGGAACATACAAAGCATTGAAGGTGTTGATTGTCAATATCAGAGAAGGAGTAAGTATTTTTGAAATGGTCATTAAAATGATATAGCAAGCAGAGAGAAATCTCACAAAAAATGAAATATAACTGTGAAAAAGCTGTACCACAAAGAATCCAGTCTAATATTTGTAATTAATGGCAAATTATAAAATGATTCATTAAAAGAAAGGGCACCAAACAGGACTTAATGCAAATCAGCATATTCAGACAGTACAGGAGTTGAGTACATTTTTCACCATATGCAGTTAAATTCCTATCATCATTGCTTGGGGGGGGGGGTCAGAAGAGTAAATAACTATGAATGTTTGCTGTTCTCCTTTGACAGTTTCCTTTAGCTTATGAAACATATGTTTGGCAGCCTTTCACAGGTCAGTAGATTTCTAATAGTCATCAGTGTTCCTGACAGCCTGCTGAGTAAAGGTCACCAGTATATTGATGTAAGTACTGAAATTTATGAGCAGGAGGGCTCCACTCTGACAGTAGCTAGAACAGAGAAAAAAGTAAAAAAAAAATAACTATCAGGGAATCTGGCAATTACAGTAGTTATTTTTAACCTGCCCTGTATAAAATGCTTTATTCCTAGCTATGGAGAAACATGTTTTAAATTATACATATACTCAACATCTCTACAGAAGCTTGACAGATTAATTCATTTTATTTGTGATTTAAAACAGGCAAGTTTGTTCATCACAGAATATGTTTTATATATTTCCTTGTGGATAAGTTAAATGACTTGCAAGTATATATCCCTTTATGTTATAATCCTTCTGAGGTTTAAGTAAGCCTTGTTTTTTTATAAAGCTTTTCTTCATTTATTTGTTTTCATATGCTATATTTTTATTTGTCAGTAGGAATTTCTTTAATATCTAGTCTCATAATTAAATTATGAGTAGAAATCAATGAAGCCAAAACCTTATTGAGTATGCTGAGGTGTTTCTGTCTCCCTGAATATAACACCTGTTATAAATTAAGTCGTCAACTAATTAAATGATCTATCAGAAATCCCATCCCCAATGCAGTAATGTTTTTAATTCAAAAATGTTGTTTCCTGTGCATATACAAGAGTAGCAAATCTATCTGCTGTGTTATTTACATTTTAACAATTGTATCATGGTCATGCACTAAGACATAAACAAAATTATTCTGTGGTCAGAAACACACAAATTATTTTATTGCATCAGACCCATAGATCTGCAGTCTGTGTTGCATAGCACATAACAAAAAACTGCAGTACGCTTCAACTCTTGCTCTTTTATAGGAACGACCCTTCTGAAAGTAAACAGATCTTCAGGCAATATCATATCTCTTAAACCTTGCACTTGTTTGAAACCTTGAAAAAAAGATTAATCCCTTATCTTTGTGGAACAGTGTGGAATTCTTCAGGCAGTTATTAAATGCCACAGCAGGTAAGCATAGCATTTCCCAGTGAAGGTTAGGTTCTGTGGGACATTTCCTCCAGTGCTTTCAGCTGGTTTATTGCACAGACATCACTAATCTAGCACAGCTGTCAAAATAACTTGAATTAGTTTAGCTGTCATTCTAACATTTAAAAATACTGATACAACGAAAATACCCAGCTGCTACCTTTATAGCTCATAAAATGCTTCATTTTACAGAGTGCTAAGAAACAAAATCTGTATTCATTATCATTGGAAGCCTTTCGTTTAGTCTTTTTTCTTCCCATTCCTCCATGATCTAGCTTCGTCTCCAAATGACCCATTCATTCCCTCTTTCCACTACCATTCAAGAATATTGATTAGAGATACAATAAACATTTATTGTATTTATCAGCTGGCATGAGTTGAGAGCTTTGTTTTTTTACCCACAAAGCTTCTAATTCCAACACAGTGATATTCCCCGGTTGCTGTCCTGAAGCATGACCTACAATACTGACCAAGTAGAGTATACATATTTCACCAATTCTGACAGCAGATCTGTGTGTTCCTTCAAAGGCTAAGTCATCCATTCTACAAGGTAGCAGTTGCACCATAATGGGTAATCTTACACCTGTCAATTATAACCACCCCATAATGCCCCCAACTGGTTCCACTAGTGTGTGTGTGGATTCACCAATTGCATCTGGGTCCATGGGGAATCAGTCAGAGATCAGTCCGCCTGCATCAAGGAAGCAGCTATTTTTCATAGCTGCTGCAGCAGCTCAACATGTAAATTATGTGTCTTTGATGATACAGGTGATGAAGTGTTTGGGTTAAAGTCCTTGAGGGGTAGTATGCTTGATGAGTAGACACAAACTTACACCAAGATGCTCAGGTACAGCTCTGCTTGGTTTTGGAGGAAAGCATTATAACGTGCTTGGAATGGGAAGCATAAACTTTTAACTGTGTCTGCTTAAAGGTGCATCTGGATAGACATTTATGATCCTTATGACTGCCTGCCTAGTTTTGTCCATATGTAAAGCTTTAGAAAAATGTATTGTATAACTAATATTAAAGGAAAATGTCAAGAATTTCCACTTTTTCTTTATTCATACTGAATAATAGAAAATTACATTTTCATCATTCAGTATTAAATTATTTACCAGGAAATCTAAACACTACCAAGACTCCAGAATGCCTGCTGATCATGCTAAACTCATGTTCATGATGAGCAGTGACAGGCATGGAATTTGTGATTCAGAAAGCAGCAATGTAGGACACTGCTGGCTGCAAAAACAAGGGTTAGCAACTGAAAATGCCAATGGTCATTTATTCAGCTATGACCTATGCTAATGAAAGAAAAATCATAGCAGGGTGAACCAGAAATGTCTAAAACTTCATAGCTGCTCTAGCACATGCTAGAATACAGCCCTAGGAAAACTCTAAAACATGTTAGGGGTTGCCACAGCCGTTATAAATCTATATCTGCAATTGGCTCTCATACAGCATGCTACTGCTGCTACAGGTGCCAGCCTCAGCCTAGAATGTGTAGGGTATTCAGGACATGCTTGATCTTCCATGGGCTGCATGAAATAGAAATACGAGAGGGCTACAGGGTGGACAGAGATACTATACAAGAAATAATGTACATTGTGATGCCCCTGCACTGGCCCAGTAATCAAGGAGCCTCAATCCTCATCACTAGCACCAGCGAGGGATGTACACATTGCGAAGATGACAAGTACACACACAGTAAAGTACAATTTCCCTTAAGAGCACACAGAGATCACAGTCAGTCTGGGGCTGGTTTCTGACTCTTTCTCCAGATCCCCAATAAGACTCCCCACTGGCATAGCTATAGGGTTAAGATCTCAGTTAAGTGGTCAACCCAAAAACCTCCAGCACCCTCTCTGTTCAACCAGTGCTTTCATTCCCTGCCCAAGTAGCCGACACACACACACACACACACACACACACACACACACACACACACACACACACACACACACACACACACACACTTTGAGATTTGATTTATATACAAACACACAGACACTCCTGGGGAAGGCTGGCACAGGTTTACTAGCTATGCCCCATTCTGCCCAGAATATAAGGTAGTTATCACTGCCACCAACCACTATTTATCGGCTACTCTAAGGTGCTTACCAAAGGGTGTCCAATCCTACTGTGTAATGTTGCTATTATCCAAACGGTAAGTGTGACCAAGACTTTCAAGGCTATTGGAGTAGCCTATACAGTGTCACCAAATACATATGCAAGTACTCTCAGAGGTTAAATATCTCTAAACAAACCAGCCACAATTAAAAAGGTTTAAATTTATTTAATGATAAATAATAAAATAACAAGACAATACTCAATAACTCAACAAAGTGACTACAGAGTTCAGAATCACATGAAATATTTTAAAACAACATTGCAGGACAGTTTCAAATAAATACAGGAAACATCTAATCTAAACTTTACTATATTCCTGTCTATATCTAAGAGAGATTACTGCACCCTGGTTACTTACTATTAGCAAGCTATGTGCTGATGAGAGGATGTTTCCAGGTCCAAAGACAAATACAAAATTCACACTCTTCCTTTCTGAGAGAGTTCTTAAATTAATATCACATATTACTGCTGGGATAGCCTCAATTACATCACTTTTTGTCACCTGCCTTCAGTTCCCAGGCTAACCGGACACTAACATCTCTGTGTTACAAATAATAATCTCTCACATGTGCAGCTGCTAGCAAGTCACAGTGCAATAAAACACTTTGCATTTTAAACCTAGTAATTATTTATGTTTCAAGACAATAGAAAGAAACTTCTAGCTCTAGACATCCTGTCTCCTTCAGTGGAACTGAGAGATAAACACACAATTGTAAAACACTTTGATTCTGATTTATTTTCCTAGAGTTTTGCAAGATAACTCTGTTTGTTCCAGCTTCTATATTAAAACATACATTTGCACCGGTATATAGTTTATATAGATTTCTGTTCTTTTCCCGTAGGGTAAACTGTGGTTACATTCTTAAAGCTGAGTACATAACATACAGTTCTACACCAGTAGCTTAATATGCACATAACATACAGTTCTCTTACATTTGTAAGACAAGCATATGAGTCATATTAATATTCACAAATGACATATGATTATTTACAAAATTCCAGATAGCTGAACAGGCAGTATTTCCCTGGTCTCACATTTCTCCCCTCCTCGAAAAATCAAGCTAGTTTTTCAAGTATCCCTTGAGAAACCTTGCTTGAGAG
This sequence comes from Protopterus annectens, assembly GCF_019279795.1. NCBI lineage: Eukaryota > Metazoa > Chordata > Ceratodontiformes > Protopteridae > Protopterus > Protopterus annectens. The sequence continues at coordinate 1,364,489,801 of NC_056733.1, forward strand.
AGTTGAGCCTATCTGGGAATTCTTTACCCTATTCCTTCTCTTGAGATTCCAGCTGCCTTGACATTGCTGACCCCAGTACCATGTTGCACTGTCCCATCATATGCCTGCAACCCTAGGCTCCACCGTAGTAACTTGGGATTTCCTTGCCTGGCTCCCTGTAGCCATAGATCCCCCTCAGACTCCTCTTGCTTTGTACTGCAAATACTTAGCGCAAGGGCCTCCCTGTCATGTTTAGGTTTCATCATGTTAACATGGTACAATTTGTTTCCCTGCCTCCTGTCTAGCAGTTCTACCATATAGTTAACATTGCTGACCTTCCTTACCACCTTGTAGGGTCCCTCCTAAGCTGCCTGCAACTTGTTGTGTCTGACAGGAATGAGAACCATTATCTCTTGACCTAGTGCATACTCTCTAGCTTGAGCATTCCTGTCATACCAGACCTTTTTTCTGCTGTTGGGCTTCTTCCATGTTCTCCTGGGCCAAGCCCATGAGTTCTCTGAGCCTTGTCCTGAGGTTTAGGACATATGCCACAACAGACTCCTTGTGGGATTCACACTCACCCTCCCACTCTTCTCAGATCTAGAGGTCCCCTCACCCTATGCCCATACAACTCAAAGGGTGAAAAACCTGTGGATTCCTGGGGCACCTCTCTTTATGCAAACAACAGATGGGGCTAATATTTGTCCCAGTCCCTCCTAAACTGGTCTGAAAATGCCAGTAGCATTGTATTGAGTGTTGATTTCAAACTCTCGACAAGACCATTAGTCTGGGGATGGTAGGGGGTGGTCTTTAGGTGCTTCACCTCACAGTGCTTCCACAGACAAGCCAGCAGGTCTGACATGAAATTGGTACCTCTGGCAGTCAGTATTTTTTTTGGAAAACCTACTCTGCTGAAAATTTCTGACTAAGCACTTGCCACCTTTTCTGCCTCAATGGAGGATAGAGCCACTGCCTCAGGGTATTTGGTAGCATAATCTACTACCACTCAGATGTATGTTTTCCCTGTGGAACTTGGAGTTCTTAGAAGCCCCACAATATTCATACCTACCCTCTGAAATGACTCCTGAAGTACAGGCAAAGAGACCAAAGGATCTTTTACCTTGTCTCCTGCCTTGCCTACCATTTGGCACTGCTCACAGGTCCTGCAGTACCATGTTACATCTCTTGAAATCCCAGGCCAATAAAAGTTCTGCATAAAATGTCTTTTTGTATGTTTTATGCCCATATGGTCTGGAAAGGGAATATCGTGGGCTATGGCTAGAAGTGCCAGATGGTAGGCTCTGGTCACTACCAACTGTTATATTCTCTCACCCTCTAGCCCTCCCTGATGAGACCACTCTCTACACAGTAACCCTTTGTCCCAGTATACATATCCCCCCTTCCCTTGAGGATCAGGTGCCTCACTAGCTACCTCCCTCAGACCTTGTAATATAGGGTCTGAGAGCTGAGCCTATCTCAACTGTCTCTTAGTAGCCCTTCCCAGCTCCCCTTCCACATGGAGTCTAGTATTCCCTGACAGTGGTGCATCACTGTCAGCCTGGGTACAACTACTTACCTCTGCCCTTGCAGTCACTCTGTCCAAGGGAACATCAGTACCCAGCGGCATCTGTGGCTCACCTTCAGTCTCACTGCTATAAGGTAGCTCCCTCTCTGAAGTAACCACCTCACCAGTCCTGGATGCAGGTGTGTAGTCTGTCTGGGCCTCCCCCAGGCTACCAGACCCACATGCTTGTCTCCAAGCCTGACTGTGTGTAACTGCATGCACACATGATACTGCATTATCAAAATCATTCTTTGTCAGGACATCTGCAGGGTGGTAGTTTGGTACCCTTGTTGTCTCAAGACAACCTACTGTTGACATGTTGTCATACCCACTTACTGGTTCTCCCACATTTTGTTCCGCACATTGCCTCCATGGACATCTGTATGCTACATGGCCCCACTGGTTGCTTTTAAAACATTTAAACCTTGGTCTTGGACATGTACCTGGACTAGTGGCTTCCACTTCTACTGGCATACTCTGTTGGGATTACCTCCATGACTCTGGCAAAGAGTCAGCATCTCCTTTTCATGTTGCCTCTGCCTCTCCTTCTCCTCAGCTTCCAAGTATCACAGTTTCTCATTTTCCTCAGTCTCTAGACATCTCAGTATCTCTGCTGCCTCGATTTCCAAATGCTGGGCCTCTAGCTCAAGTTTCTTTAACTTCAGATACTTTTTTAAGTTCTCTATGGAAAGGTTGAGCTGTCCATTTTCTGAGAGTTGTACATCTCCAAGGCCAGCCTGAGGGTCATTCTGGTTGCTATTCTGCGATGCAGCTGTGACTAAAGCTGCAATCATGTCTGCCTTAGTCAGGTTGGCATGCACCAGTCCTTTAGCCTGACGAATTCCAGCCAAATGGCTCCTTGTCAGCTTGCCATACTCCTCTGTTGACATGCTTGCTTGCTCTCCCTGATTATGCTAACAAATATCCACACCACTACAAGCCAATTAACATGTGATGTGGCTATCTCACCACTATCATCCAATTGATATGTGAGTTGGGTATCCCACCACTGCCAAACAATTAATATGTGACACCCCTGCAATGGCCGAGTAATCAAGGAGCCTCAATCCTCATGACTAGCACCAGTGAGGGATGTACACATTGGGAAGATGACAAGTACACACACAGTAAACAACAATTTCCCTTAAGAGCACACAGAGATCACGGTCAGTCTGGGAATGGTTTCTGCCTCTTTCTCCAAATCCCCAATAAGACACCCCACTGGCACAGGTACAGGGTTAAGATCTCAGCCGAGTGGTCAAGCCAAAACCTCCAACACTCTCTGTCCAACCAGTGCTTCGTGTTCCTGCCCAAGTAGCTGACACACACACACACACACACACACACACACACACACACACACACACACACACACACACACACACACACACTTGCTTTGAGATTTGCCCCCGGATTCTCTATGTCTTGCACGTTGTGCAAGATCGGTGCAGGAGCTCTAGCAGGCAATAAATCTGTCGTGCAATCTAGGAACAGCCTGCAGGGGTATGCACGAGTGCTCCTGCACTAGTCCTGCACTGACTAAGTCCCTGTATGCAAATCACCCCATTTGCAGGAGAAATCCATACAAATTATGTGATTTTGCGATCCAGGAAGCTTGCAACTGGCTGTGCAGGACTAGTGCAATCTGCAGAAATTAGTAACCAAATACATTTCTGCAAACTCAAAAATATAGCAGTGACAGCCCCAATAAAAGGCCGCATATCAGTTACTAAGCATGCCAATGGCCATGTATAAGCCCATTGGCATTGCAAACAGCCAAAAAAAAATAAAAAAGTCAACTTTTATTTTGTTTTTAGACAATCTCAGCTGCTTAAACATAGGGCAGCGGAGTGCAAATGGGATCAGGGGAAATAACAAAATAAACCTAAATTAAGCATTCTAACTAAAATCAGTATTCTGCCATGCAAGTCAATGGCAGGTAGAAGACAACATGGCCAGTGAGTAGTGGTTGCTAAGAGGGGAGGCTCAGTGTGAGACATGTAACTATGCATTAGCAGGCAATCCTATGCAAATGAGGAGAAGGATAGTGAATCCCAGTTTTCCCCAGCATACTAGTCAGGTCCCAACAGTGTAAGAGTAGGAATAGCTTGGTGCAAGCCTAGGAGTTAACTGACATCATAGGGGTGTGTGTCAGGCATACTGTAAGTGGATTGGAGCCCTGTGGCTCAGGTTTGCTCCTAGCTTAGCACAGCTAAACTGGGAGGTGTGTCTGAATCTGCCTAGCACTCTTTACATTGCCTAAGTGGGTGTCCATGCCACGCACGCGGGTTTAAAGGAAGAAGACAAAAGTTAAACCAGGAAATAGCAGAACTGTGCACATTTGAGCACTCTGTTTGCGCTGCATGCCCCTGGGCTTAAACAGGAAGGCAATGGGAAGGGAAAACAGCAGTAAGAAAATAATCAAGGTGAACTAGCATAGCTGGCAGGTGAAATGTATCAGAATCAGCCAATTACACAGGCTTCAGACCTGCCCAGAACACTACTATAAACTATGAAAACACCTTCCCCTCTGTTTTTTCCCACACTCTACACCACCAGTGTATACAAGAGGGGATCTTTTAACAAACAAACCTGCAAAATGAGAGGGGCTGCAGCAGGCAACATAGAACAACATGTGCAAGAGACTGAGGGTGGTGAGGATGTGAATGCTGCTGATCAAGCCACAGTGCGGAGATGGAGAAAAGTGTACAGATCTAGGGTAACCTACCAGGAGCTACATGAGCTGGAGATAGTGGAGCTTTATAGGGTGGACAGGTACCTCCTACAGCAAATTGTTGAGCTCTGCCGGCCACACCTGATACACCAAACTGACTGAGGGAAAGCCATCCCAGTGGATACCAAGGTATGTGTAGGCCTAGGAATACTAGCCACAGGTACCTCCCAAAGCTCAACTGGGTATATCATGGGGATTAAAAGAAAAGATGCCAGCACCAGAGAAGATCTGAAGTTTAAATATTTATTAATGAACTGAAACTAGACCGGTTTCAGCACAAGGCTTTCTTCAGTAGTATATTTCATGAGTTTCAAAGAATCACCTGCTTAAATAGCTTCCATAAATCCAAAAAAGAATGACATCACTTCCTGTAGTTAACAAAAACCAAAAAATGGTTAGTTTAAACATTAATATGGTAAAAACCATAAAATATGTTAACATGGAAAATATGATGATGGTATTGATCAGCTCCTAATACTTCATTTTTGTTCATAAGTGCAAATAAATTACAAATGTTATTATCATATATTAAACACATGTAATAAAGAACATAATGATTGATATGCAAAGAAAGAAAACCATCATTACTACCATGATAGGATTGGGAAAGTCATACAAATGTAATAGTATCTCAAAAGAGATAAAAAATGAAAAATGTATTATTGAATGAGGGATGCTGGAAAAAGGCATTGATCATAGTTTGTCATTCAATCCTGGAATATTGGTATATAAGGACACTACTGAATTCCTGCAGATCGTTTCGGAATCTCAATTGGATCCTGAATGGTTAATGTGCACCCTAGATGTAAAGTCCTTATATACCAGTATTCCGCATTGGGCGGGTTTAATGGCCTTGGAGTTTTGGTTAAATAAATCCAATATGTACCCCCCGGGATTGAATACACTACTGGTATGTCTGGCTGAGCACATTCTCACCAAAAATGTGTTCTACTTTCAACAAGATTGTTACTGGCAACTTCAGGGCATGGCTATGGGTGCCTCATTTACACCCATTTACGCAGACCTCTTCATGGGTTTTATTGAAGAACAGATCATTTATGATCCGATGCACAACATATATTTACCAGAGATTGATATATGGAGAAGATACCTGGATGACTGCTGGTTAGTGTGGAAGGGAGGTAATGACTATCTCCAGGAATTTATTGAGCATCTCAATGGGAACATTTGGGGCATTGAATTCACTGTGGAGTATCATCAGAAGGAAATACATTTTTTGGATGTCCATCTATCAAGACAATCTGACAATACACTTAAAACTTCTGTTCACAGAAAATTCCCGCAATACAATACCCTTCTGCATGCAGACAGTCTCCACCCAAAACATATCATCAAAAATATACCTAAATCTCAGTTTCTACGGATTAAAAGAATATGTTCTTCTGAGGATGATCTCATCACATACCATGAGGATTTAACTAATAGATTTCTGTCCAGGGGATATTCCCCACAGATTATCAACTCTGCAGCTAACTGGAGCAGCAACAAACCTAGGGATTCCCTTCTACAATATCAAATGGGACAGGGAGATAAAAGTTCTGATACATGTAGATTTATTACCACCTATGGTAGGAATAGCAGAAACTTGATCAATATTATCAACAATCATTGGAACATACTCAATTCACATCCTCTTTTGGAAGGTTACCTGGGGGAACGGTGTTATTTTTCATATAGGAAGGGTAGAACGCTTGGTTCCCAATTTTCACACTATAAAAGAGCAAGCTCTAAGGATGACACTCTCATCCAGAGGACACTCACAGGGGACAAACTCACAGGCATTTTTCCTTGTGGTCACTATAGTTTTTGTAGTTACATTTTTAAAACTACCAGCTTTACTAGTAAAAACACTGGACAAATTTATAATATTGAATTCTTTGGCAACTGTAGTTCTGATTGGATAATTTATCTTGCCATATGTAAATGTCAGGCCTTTTATGTTGGACAAACATCTAGACAGTTCCGCATAAGGATTTCTGAACACTTAGGGGACATCAGAAACCAAAGAATAACTAACGCATTATACAGACATACAATCAAGCATCCCACTGCCAAATTCTCATTTATCATTATTGATCATATAACTGGTAACCGATCATTCAAAACAGGGTGGCATGACATTTTGAACAGGAAAGAGAAAAGATGGATCATTAAACTTGGGGGGCTTTTCCCTCCAGGATTGAATGACAAACTATGATCAATGCCTTTTTCCAGCATCCCTCATTCAATAATACATTTTTCATTTTTTATCTCTTTTGAGATACTATTACATTTGTATGACTTTCCCAATCCTATCATGGTAGTAATGATGGTTTTCTTTCTTTGCATATCAATCATTATGTTCTTTATTGCATGTGCTTAATATATGATAATAACATTTGTAATTTATTTGCACTTATGAACATAAATGAAGTATTAGGAGCTGATCAATACCATCATCATATTTTCCATGTTAACATATTTTATGGTTTTTACCATATTAATGTTTAAACTAACCATTTTTTGGTTTTTGTTAACTACAGGAATAGATGCCATTCTTTTTTGGATTTATGGAAGCTATTTAAGCAGGTGATTCTTTGAAACTCATGAAATATACTACTGAAGAAAGCCTTGTGCTGAAACCGGTCTAGTTTCAGTTCATTAATAAATATTTAAACTTCAGATCTTCTCTGGTGCTGGCATTTTTTCTTTTAATCAACCTAGCTTGCTTGCCTGGCACCTGTCGTACTTGCTAGCTGTTTCTCTACACATTGATATCATGGGGATCTCACAGGCATCAGCATCCAGAGTATTCCACAAGTTCCTGGATGCCATATCAGCACATGCCAGTGAGCACACATATTTTTTCAACACCCGTGAGGTATTGGCCAGCATTATGCATCTCTTCCACCAAATAGCAGAATACCCTGAGGTAGTGGGTGCTATAGACTGCACACACATATGCATTAAAGACCACCCGGTGATCAGGGTAGGGCCTACATCAACCCAGAGGGGCATCCCCTCCATCAACTGCCAGGTTGTCTGTGATGTCCATGTCATTATAATGTGTGTGCTGGCTGCCCTGGAAGCTATCACTGTTCCCACATTTGGCATCTGACACAGCTGTACCAGACATTTGCCAATGGGGACATCCCCTACGGTCACCTAGTGGGGGATGCTGGTTACACACTAAAGCTGTGGCTGATGACACCCATCAGAAATGCACACACACCTGAGCAAGAACGCCATCATGAGGCACACGCTCAGACCAGACTTATAATAGAGCATGTGTTTGAGATGCTCAAGTCACAGTTCTGGTGTCTGGACACATCCGGTGGAGCCTTGCAGTACTCAACAGCTACATGTACCCAAATTGTTATGGTATGTGCCATGCTACACAATATGATCCTGTGGAAACAACTGCAGCAGGAACAGCACAAGGCAGGGCCACACAGCCCCCCCCCACCAATGCCAAGGCCTGCACAGGCACAGATTGACTCAGAGGAGGAACAACCTGAACCTGCCCCAGTAGACAGATGGAGGTGCACCCAGTATGCCGACGCCACGGCAAAGAGACAACGCATAGCACATACACCGACACAGTAAGAACCAAGGGAATGACACCTCTCTCTGACTCGCACATACAGTAAAATGAATGCCAAATATGACAATACCTGTGCTCAACCATGTATAGGGAGTGTACTATGTGCATCTGACATAGGCAGCCTTTCAGCACCATCCACAATTCTAGCACACCCACAAGTTTAGTCAATCAACCTACCAATTGCCAAATGAAGTAAAATGTGTCATTACCTGTATCTATGGTATGGATGTGAGCATGCAAGGGAATTGGGTGGCTGAATGTTATGGCAGCAGAAAGTAGACACCCATAGTAGCACCATAACATCTGTAACACATACTGGAGTCACTATAGTAGCCAGTATTACACAGACTGACAAAGCCCACTCCAGGAAATGTGCTGGGCGACATGTGTGTCCATATGTCAGGGCAGTTCACATACCCAACAACAGTCTCAACCAGCAGGACAGGTGTAGACAAACCCAAACAAAGCCTGTGCTATGGCCTCTAAATGATGTCTATGGGTAACCACCTCCCCAAGCCTACACAGACAGACTACAGCAGGTCAGGCAGTGGGATGTTAGTTCTGAAGGGTAGGAAGTCAGACACTAATATGTAGGTCAACCAAAGCTAAGATCTGTAGTACACTGGTATCCCTCTAGTCAGCATGATAGGTAAGAATACAGAATGAAATGGAGTACCTGACATACCAGCACAGTCATAGCAAATGTGTACAAGTGTCAGATGTCCCCCCCCCATCCTGCATAGTAATGTAATAACAGTCAGGTGTGCCCCCCTCCAATCCTGTGTAGAAATGAAGAAATAGACAGGTGTGCCCACCCTATCCTACATAGTAATGTAATAACAGCAGGTGTGCCCCCCACCAATCCTGTGTACAAATGTAGAAATTCTCAGGTGTGCCCCCCATCCTACATCATAACAGTCAGGTGTGCCCCCCAATCCAGTGTAGAAATGTAGAAATAGTCAGGTGTGCCCCCCATCCCATGCAGAAATGTAATAACAGTCAATGCCAAATGATCAACAGATACCCTGCAGAAACAGCTTGCTACCTGTAGGTGTACAACACAAAGGTCAGCACTACAGTACAAACTACCTGGACTCGATCCACATATTAAATAGTGACAGGCATACTGGGCATGCTCACACACATAAACACATGAAGGCCATGTCTGCAAACAACAGTGGACCAGACATATCTGGCAGTCACAGATGTTAGTGCAGACACTCCTCAGTATGCACCACTCATGCCTTGCACACACAGTGGATAGGAATACAGACATATGTGTAAGGACAACACACTATATTAAGTCAAAGGTAGACGTACATAGATGTGTGGAAGAGGGTGACTGTGACAATGAGCCATCCCGGCCTGTCCCACCCAGCACACAGCCAAAGGGTCCCAACCACATGACAGTCAGATGTCACTCACTGCAAATACTAGCTGCCGGTATCTTTCAGCATTACAGACTATGTGGTGCACACGCTAGCTGCGCAACATGACTGTACAAGGAAGTAGTTATCTAGCAGCTGTATACACGTACCTGTAAAATATGACCCTGTGTGTGCCCACATGTGGCTTGTCAACCTCCAGATGAATGGGCTATGGCCCATGCACACACACACTGCCTTCCCCATAGCCCTACTATGAGAAGTCTGCTGAGGTCATCCACTGTGAAATACACCTTTGGGTGAGTTGTAGCCCAGTAATCTCCATGGTGCGTCCCATAACTGCATACTGCTGTAGTGTGATATGCTAGTTAGGTAGGAGTTACAATCCCAAACATGGAAACTGTGTGTGTGTGTGTGTGAGTGTGTGTGTGTGTGTGTGTGTGTGTGTGTGTGTGTGTGTGTGTGTGTGTGTGTGTGTGTGTGTGTGTGTGTGTGTGTGTGTGTGTGTGTGTGTGTGTGTGTGTGTGTGTGTGTGTGTGTGTGTCTGACTGTCTCTCTGTAGAAAGCAATGATTTTTAGGGTAGTTACACTCCCTACAACTGAAATGCTCTACTTTGGTAAGGCTGCTGATGTCATCCACCTAAAAATACATCTCTGGGGAGGTTGTAGCCCCATAATCTTCATAGCATTTGCCATAACTGCATACTGCTGTAGTGTAATAAAATAGGTAGGAGTTCTAATCCCAGACTTGGCAACTGTGTGTGTGTGTGTGTGTGTGTGTGTGTGTGTGTGTGTGTGTGTGTGTGTGTGTGTGTGTGTGTCGAGAGAGCAATGCTTTTTAGGCTAGTCACACTCCCTACAACTGAAATGCTCTACTTTGGTAAGGCTGCTGATGTCATCCACCTAAAAATACATCTCTGGGAAGGTTGTAGTCTAGTAATCTCAGTATCGCGTGTCATAACTGTGTACTGCTGTAGTGTGATAAATTAGTTAGGAAGGAGTTATAATCCCAGACTTGGCAAGTGTGTGTCTGTTTGTGTGAGTGTGTGTCTGACTCTGTCTGTGTAGAGAGCAATGAGTTTTAGGGTAGTCACACTCCATACAATTCAAATGCTATACTTTGGCAAGGCTGCCGATATAATCCACCTAGAAATACACTTCTAGGATGGTAGTAGCCCAGTAATCTCCGTAGCGCGTCCTATAACTGTATACTGGAGCTTATATCATGCTATCGAAAGATGGAAATAGCGAACACTATTTCATCAAACCTAAAATATCTAAACCACATAATATCGAACATACAGAACAGCAAATTTTTTCCTTGGAAAAAAAATTTACTATTCTGAAACACATGCACACAACACAAGCACACCTAAAAAACATCAATCCGCACACATGCACGCTAACCCTACACTAAACTGTACATACACTACTATCTATCCACTTACCTTAACCCAAACCCTAACCCTAAGGTCCGTCACTATCACACACTCACCTAACCCACGCTCTAACCCTAACTGACTTAACTCGCACGTAACCCTAATTCACCTACCCCATGCCCTAACCCTAACTCTCCTAACCCGCACCCTAACCCTAACTCACCTAACCCGTGCCCTAATCATAACAACCACGCAATCGCACACTTACCTGAACCTGACCCATAAATTTCCACCACAACACTGAAAATAGTGAAGCCACAGAACAGCCAACCAAATTATTTCCCTATGAAAGAATTCAGTGTTCTGCAGCTTTGCTATTTTTAGCGTTCACTCAAAACGGGTTGATATTAGAACATTCAAAGTTTTGAAACTTCAGTGTTCTGATATAGACCCGTGTACTGCTGTAGTATGATAAACTAGTTAAGTAATCCCAGACATGGCTAGTGTCTGTGTGTCTGTTTGTGTGCGTGTCTGTCTGCCTCTGTGTAGAGAGAAATGCTATTTAGGGTAGTCACACTACATGCAATTTGAATGCTCTACGTTGGTAAGACTGCTGATGTCATCCACCTAGAAATACACCTCTGGAAAGGATGTATCCTGGTAGTTGTAACGCGTGGCATAACTGCGTACTGCTGTAGTGTGATAAAGAACTCTGGTAGGGTTCTATTTCACCCATGGCAGTTCTGGATGTTATGAATGTGTTTCAATGTCTGTGTAGGGAGCAATGCATTTTAGTCTAGTCACAGTTAGTACTTTTCAAATGCCCTACTTTGGCAATCCTGCTGATGTCATCCAATGTGAAATACACCTTTGGGGAAGGAATTATCCAGTAATCCTCATGGTGCATCCTATCACAGCTTCATACTGTAGTGTGATATAGACCTCTGTTAGGGGTTCTATACCCACACATGTCGGTTGTGGATGTTTTGTGTATGTTTTAATGTCTGTGTAGGGAGCAGTGCATTTTAGCTTAGCCACACTCACTACAAGTCGAATGCCCTACTTTGGCAATCCTGCTGATGTCATCCAATGTGAAATACACGTTTGGGGTAAGAGTTCTCCAGTAATCCCCGTGGTGCATCCTATATCAGCTTCATGCTGTAGTGTGATATAGACCTCTGTTAAGGGTTCTATATAGACACATGTCAGTTGTGGATGTTTTGTGTGCATTTCAACGTCGGTGTAGGGAGCAGTGCATTTTAGCCTAGACACACTCACTACAATTTGAATGCCCTCCTTTGGCAATTCTGCTGATGTCATCCAATGTTAAATGCACCTTTGAGGAAGGAGTTTTCCAGTAATCTCCATGGCCTGTGCTATAACTGCATACTGCTGTAGTGTAATAAACTAGTTAGGTAGGAGTTCTAATCCCAGACATGACAGAGGTGTGTGTGTGTGTGTGTGTGTGTGTGTGTGTGTGTGTGTGTGTGTGTGTGTGTGTGTGTGTGGTGTGTGTGTGTGTGTGTGTGTGTGTGTGTGTGTGTGTGTGTGTGTGTGTGTGTAGCGGGGTAGCCCTAGTATATATCACAATGTCCAATGTACTGGGATAACAGATGTGAAATAGCCAAGAGGCTGGGGTTCAAATCCATACACAAACACGTGACATTAAGGCCATGCAAACAAAGTTAGCAAACCTAGTATTAGCCAGAGAACACTCTCAACCCATGTCTCATACACACACACACACTTGCTTAGGCAACAGCCGCTATGTTGGCAGTACACTGCATATTGCCCACTGATAGTAACTATGGAGTGATTGCAGTGGCCTACAGAGGGCATGGCACCCTGTCCATCTGTCCAATAGGCATGTACATGCAGACAGTGCACCTTCCCCATGTTCCCCACTGGACACCTGCAACACCTGTGGTGCCATCAAATGTGGCTCACAATGGACATAACATACCTGAAACCATGCCCCGTTTGGACAGATGCCATTGACACCAATGAATGCCGTTAGCATGCTGTCAATGTAGGTGCAGGGTAAACCTGCTGTCTATTACCAGTTCCCGTCACATGAGGCCAGGACTGGCACATCTGATGATAATCTGTGTACACAACATGGGCCAGACACCCCAGGTACAGTTCCATATGTCACTGCATGGGGGAGGTGTGCACATCACAGGCACCGTCCATGTCATGGACTAAGGAACACATACATGGCAAGCCACATGCAATAATCACCCAGGTGACTGGATGGTGAATACAATACCCTCCTGTGTGGGCAAATCCATAAAATACAGCCCTGAGCCACAATGCAGACCATTGTCATGTGGCCTGATGTCAAGGTATACCCATCACCTAGCTTTGTATAGCTGTCTGGCACAGTTGACCACTACACACCCATGAATCAATGCACCCATGCATGTCAGTACTGGTACCGTGTGTGTGTGTGTGTGTGTGTGTGTGTGTGTGTGTGTGTGTGTGTGTGTGTGTGTGTGTGTGTATGTTGTATGATGCGTATGTTCACATGTTCACATTCACACTCACTACAATCCCCATTGGCATACTGAATCATGCTGTCTGATGTCAGACACCTCCCCATACCCTTTGCCCATATAACCTCCATATGACTGCAGAGTAATGTGTTGTGGCAATCTCACTAGTGATGAGTTGTATTTCTGGCCCTGCCAAGTGTGTCAATGTGTGTGCATCCCAGTGGAATGTGGCTGTGTTGATGCTGGCACCTGTTCATGTGGACAGGCATGTGTACTACATCTACAATTTAGCTATTATATCCCCATTGCAGATGTCACTCACCATCACATATATGTTCTGAGGGCTCCACAACATGAAACTTATGTGGTGCATCCAATAACTGCACAAAAATGTGATAGCACTACATAGTTTGATACACTGTGCTGGTAGGTGTGTGACACAAACATGCTTAAGTTTTACTCTCCCACCCCTCCTTGACTTGTCTTTGCCTCTGTCTGCCTCTCTCACTCCCTCTCTGGTGGATGTGGAGACCTACACCTGCTTTGCTTAGGCAGCAGCATGTGTATTTTAAGTGATGCTCATGATCAGCTGATGGCCTCTGCATGAATTGCAGCCCTCCCATCCATAGCTGATTACATGTGGAACAGCTGTGGTTACATTCCCATAGCCAATTGCATTGAAACACACTCAGATATCTAGAAACATCATGTTGGTGTTGGGCCTTTTCATTCACTGTGAGCAGGAACTCGATCTGTTGTTTGGCAAACAGCATCTCAGATGAATTGGGGATTTACCTCTAACAACATACACTGTGGAAACAGGGCAACCCACAGGAGGGGGATGTGCCTGACCTAACTACAGACCGTAAGTGCTGCTATACTGCATTTGGAGTAATGGTTTAACAGGGTGTGTGTGGATATGGCTGTCCTACATGTTATAATACCTGCTATGTCAGTTCTATGTTTATGAGGAATCCCCACCTGTAGGGTCATCTACAGACTGGGCAGTGTGTGGTGCCTTTGGTTTCATGTATTACCCCCAGAGAATGTGAATTGCAGAAGGTAGTGTGAGCATTGCAGTCTGTAGATGGTGAGAGCTGTGACAGTTACTGACTTCATATCCCTCATAGGACATATGTTGAAACAAACCCTGTTACAACAGTAAATGTATGAGGTTACCACAGCAACATGTCAATATTGGTCCTGTGTATGTGCTACCAGCCATAACTCTGTCAACCTTTGTACATATGTCATGCATTAAGAGGTGCAGATGTGCTGTACACCATAATTAGTGTCATCATATCTGGTAACAAGCCAGTGAGATATCAGACTGCTACACATGTTATGCACAGTAGGGGTTATATTTGATGATATAACCTGGACATTCTGTGGTTGTTTGTACAGTACGGAGGTATGTGTACTTATGGTGAATGTCAACAATGTGTGTATTGTTAATATGTAGTTTGGCCTGTGTACAGACTGTGGTAGAAGTAATTGTTCTTGTTCCTGTCCTATCTGATGTTACATGCTGCTCCACTATATGTTACCATATTGGCTTACATGTTTGTGGGGCCATACACACACATGTCCCATACCACAGACAGGCATCAGACCACACTGTGTAGTGGCCCAGTGTATGTAGGTTAGTGTGTGAGAGGCACATATGAGAATGGTGTTGAATAGATAGTCCATATACTGTAATATTATGTTATCTTACCATATGTGGCTGTGGCTGTGTTCACATTGGTTGTGGTTATGCACTTTTACACAGGTGTATCTCACCCTGTGCTGTGACATACCTGTAGAGCCTGCTATATATATGCAGGTACATGTGCATTCCTGCATAGGATATTTAGGCCAGTGTTAAGTCAGTCTGCCTGTAGCCTGCACAGTGCTTTGTTACATGCCTAGCAGCTTAGTATACTTACCCAGTGAGATGTCATGTCCAGATACTTGCCAGATGTACTGCTGCTGGGCATCCCTTAACAGTCATGTATGTCCAACAGAGCAGTGGGATGTGTACAGGTGTATGTCAATATCTAGTTGGTAGTATGTAGCCATGGCATCTCTGTACCAGCAGTTATTATGTGTTAGGACAGACAGGGGTGTGTGAATGCATAACCTATGGGGGCAAATATATACCAGTCATTATGTGTTATGCCCATCTACATGGTTGTTAACATCCATATTGTCAGGCTTGGTCCACATGTTTTGCATTAAGGGGTTCTGTATATACCTCTGGATGGTACAGAGTGTGTCAGAATGTCCACATATATTGACCAATATCTCTGCTGTAGACCACAGGAGCATTACATGCTGGTAGAGGTACTGTACTATGATGGCCTTAGGATGCTTGGCAGTAGCCAATTGTGCACATGTGAAAAGCAGATGTGACCTCCCACACACACACCATGTCTGTGAAGACAATCCCTATTACAGTAGCAATAGTCTACTAATATACCTGCTATACATACTTGATATCCCCTTGCACTATGAAGTTGGGTCTTTAGGGGCTGAGGTAAGGCTACACTCCATGTTCAGGATGTATGGTGAAAATATATGTACATATGATTATCCAGATATCTATATAGGTAATTACACATATACATATCGACAGATATAGATGGGTATGTATATGTATATACACATAGATATACGTATACACACCCAGATATATACATATACAGAGCAATATATGCCTACACATATACAGATAGTGATACATATGCACATATACGTATGGATAGCTACATATATATTGACAGTAGTAGGTATATCAGAATAGATATGTATGCACATATAGTTATAGATATCTACATATAAAACAGCAGAACTAGGCATATCTGTACACACAGGATGTGCATACATATATAGCTATATACCCATATATCTATATATACATATACGTATATTTATATATACACAAATGTATATATATATATATATATATATATATGTATATATATATATATATATATATATATATATGTATATATATACATATACATACAAAGAGATGTAAACATGGCCATATATATGTAGCACTATACAGATGTGAATACTGACATATGTATGAGTATACCTGTGTATGTACATGCAGACATTGTTATATGTATGCAACCATATTCCTGTCATGAGTAAACATCATGATTGTATATAACCTCCCACAGGTATCTCACTGAATGTATCTGCTATGTGCACATTATGATAAAACTACATATGTGAAGCAACACTCATATTAATATAAAGGACTACACAATTAACAACTACAGGCAAATGTTCAATACTACTCAATATATGTATTGACAGCTATATTGGTAAAAGAACAGCAGTCTTCACAGTGGTCATGGTGTAATGGTTAAGTGCTGTGACATCAGTGTAAAGGATCCTGGGTTCAAGACCTGCAAAGGCTGTTAATTTGTTTGCTGGGCAGGACAAGGGCTGTTGGATACAGAGTGGCTAAGGCAGTTTTGAGCAGCTTTATGCAGGGTTGCGTGGATTTGTGTGAAGCTAAACGGTGCTAAGCTATGGGTAAATGTACGGGCACTTACACAGTGTAGGCAGCATTTACCAATGTGCAAATTAGCTTAGTTGTTATATTGCAGCAATGTTGATACTTGCTAAGCATAGCTTAGCCCTGGTAACCAGGGCACACATCCCAGTCTGGTAACCTGTAATACATGTATGTAATGCCATGTATAATACATATAGTTATATGCTGTCATTACAGTAGCAAGGGGTGTGAGTGTCATGTGTGGGACACAGACATATATAAGGACTGTACAGCACTGTTATCCATGTGAATGCATTACATACAGGTGTAGTAGCCCAGGGTACATGCTGTCACACTGGCATGTAGTGTGTCATGGCAGTACTACTGTTGACAGTGCTAACCCAGGCAAGAGCAGAGTGCTTAATGTAGTACTGACAACAGGCTCACCTGCGAGCATGGCTGGACACCGAGGTCTCCCTGTTGTATCTCTGGTGTGTGAGCTGTGTCATAGTATATACCCTTTACTGGTCTATCAATGCACTCATGCTACTGCATAGCTACCAGCCAAGCTGATGACTGTCAGTCTCTGTACAGATGTGCAGATGGCAGGTATCCAGCTGGGATATGTACAGGCAGCTTATGCGTGATTGACACTCTACTATAAGTGTGGCATGTGCATGAGATGCATATCCCTGTAGTACCAATGTTGGGTATACTATGGGTTGTATCACAGTCGCGGCCAATGTGTGATGTTGGGTATGGCAGAGTGTCATCATGGGTTTCAGGGAGGACAATATCTAGTAGGGGTTGTGGGTGTGGTGTATACTGTTATTCCACCAAGGTTCACCAGATATATGTCCCATGTACCATGTTATGGTTACCACTGTCACTATCAATCATACAGGTAACTCTTACCACAATCCAAGCCAGTTATGCATGTGATGTGTGCAGCCTACCTGTAACACAATGGAGACACGGTCATGTTAGTTAGCAGCGATAAGCCCTGGTATCTCAGATGTGTGTCTGTCTGTAAATGTGTATATGATGGTATGTCACATTATGTATTATCCAAATACACCCATTACATCCCACATTAGCATACTGTGCATGTCGGTGGATGATCTGCATGTAACATGTAACCTGGAGCACACCTCACCCTAAATGCTGTGTGGTGTGTGCAATGTAAGCCACACTCGTCAGTATCATGACATAGCTAGGTAGGGGTCTAGTCCCAGTGTTGCCAAGTAACAGTGTGCATGTTTGTGGATGGGTCTACATCAGGTTGCAGGGTATACACGCTTCAGTGGGCCACCTGTCCATGTGGCAGAGGCCATAACTGGTTTAGTAACCTGTGAAATGTGTTCAACTGTACCCCAGATATGTCACAGCCATGGTGTCAGCACAGTGACATACCCCATTGTGTAATATGACTGCAGACCATCCTCATGCTGACAAATGTACACCTACAACACAAATGGATAACATTATAGGGAATGCAATCAACCAGTGTTACTAACAATTATAATGCATTATTGCTGGATGGCTGCACTACCTGCCAAATATGCCTCACGCTCTACTCCGTACAACATGTTACACTGCAGTATTGTGGTACACTGTTGTACAGTCACCCTGTGCATCAGAACCATATCAGCCTGTCCCTGCATTGATGGTATGAATGACAGGGATGTGCCACAGGTATCATCATATGCACAGGGCATCCTAGTGCTGAAGCATGTACACCTACAACAAAAATGAATAACATTATAGAGACCACAACCAACCAGAGTTACTAACAGCTATAAGGCATCATTGCTGGATGGCTGCACTACCTTCCAAATATGCCTCACACTCTACTTCCCCGACATGTTACACTGCAGTACTGTGGTACACTGTTGTACAGTCACTGTGTGCATCAGAACCATATAAGCCTGTCCCTGCGTCAATGGTATGGATGACAGGGATGTGGCACAGGTATCATCATATGCACAGGGTGTGGTGTTGTTTTGCCAGAGGCCAAGGGTGGGTCATACATTTGATACCATGTGTGTCGGTGAGGGGTGTACTGTGGGGAGCTGGGCGAGGTGATGTGGTGTGTGTAGGTATGGGGTTGCCCTACATGTGTTTGCATAGTGTGTGGGTATGCATGCACACAGTTCTGCCATGTGGCTGCCCTACACAGGTGTTTATGGACAGCTACAGTCCATACCTGGCAGGGTGTGCAGTTCACTGCCTCCGGCCACGGACTGTGCCTGCCAGGGGTTCCGTGGGCACATCCAGGTACAGTTCTCGATGTGCTACTCTCACCTGCTGATGACATTTGTCCGCTGGTACCAGGTCCCTCCTGGGACTGGCCAGGACCTCGTGTACATGGCCTGCTGTGGTGTGGTGTGGACAGCACACCACCCACACTGCCAGGGCTGCTACTGCCACTACAGGAGCCCCTTGGTGTCCTGGCATGTCCACATTGACTACCAGCTGTTGGCATTGCTGGCCTATGTCCACACGGCCATCACTGCACTCCCAGCACAAGATCAAGCACTGACAGACCAGGGTCGATGAGGGCCATCATCTCAGACTGTCCGTCCATGAACTCAGTTAATCCATGGATGGCACCAGCCAGTTCACGGGAGTTGTCATTTGAAGATTTGAGATCAGCCCTCTGCAGCCTCAGGCCCTGTCTGTGGTAACGTTCTATAAGTGCCTTCACCACCATCGCAGCCTGAAACATGCTTCTGCTGTTACCAGCTATGTGCTTCTGTCAGGGCCATGATGTCCAGCGGCCCTATCACGAGCACCCTGGGACATCTGCCTATGTGGTGGCCTGCCATATATCTGGCTATGTCTCACACCTTCCTGCACAACTGCACTGTTCTGCCTTGCTACAACATAGACAGGAGCCACATATGGACACAGCCTGACATTAGGGGTGTATATGTGGGGCCCAATTGCAGATAACCCTATTACACACCTATGGCATTATGGCATGCTACATTACAAAGTCATCTGAGTATTCTGCCAGTGGTGGGTCATGGCTCCCACATGTCCATCATAATGGCATTACTTCCACCACTAGCTATTGGCCACATAATATGGGTCTATATCAGAACATCGAAGTGTTAAAACTTCGAATGTTCTAATATCGACCTGTTTTCAGTGAACGCTAAAAATAGCAAAGCTGCAGAATACCAAATTCTTTCCTAGGGAAAGAATTTGGTTGGCCATTTATGTGGCTTCACTATTTTCAGCACTGTGGTGGAAAGTTATGGGTCAGGTTCAGGTAAGTGTGCGATTGTGTGGATGTTAGGGTTAGGGTGTGGGTTAGGTGAGTTAGGGTTAGGGGTGGGTTAAGTGAGTTAGGGTTAGGGTGCAGATTAGGTGAGTGTGCGACAGTGATGGACCTTAGGGTTAGAGTTTGGGTTAAGGTAAGTGGATAGATTGTAGTGTATGTACAGTTTAGTGCAGGGTTAGTTGTAGGATTTTGAGTGTATGTGTGTGGATTGATGTTTTTTAGGTGTGCTTGTGTTGTGTGTATGTGTTTTGGAATAGCAAATTTTTTCCTTGGGAAAAAATTTGCTGTTCTGAATGTTCAATATTATGTGGTTTAGATATTTTAGGTTTGATGTGACCAGACACAGTAAGCATGAATACCATGCTTTCCTGTGCACTGCCACCATATGCCAGCTGTCCCTCCGCTATGGCTACTGGTGATGGGGTTCGTATAGGCATTGAAACTGTGTGCACGGGTGGAGTGGCTAAAAGGGGGATGTCAAATGTTGGTGCAGTGTTGGCCCCTGACAATCCCACCTGTGCCTCAACATTATTATCATCATCTTTGGTGTCTGCATGGACACCAACATCAGATTGCATGCAGAAGGGACCCTGACCCACCTCGCCACCTGTGAGGGAAAACAATAAACATACTTTAAAACCTGTACAGCATTGCCTAACAGTACACACACACACACACACACGCACACACGCACACACACACACACACACACACACACACACACACACACACACACACACACACACACACACCTCCGTAATACCTATATGTCCATGGCTTTACAGACAGTCCCACATATATGTCCATGGGTTACCCCATCCTGCATCACACTTGTTAACATACATATATTGATACCACTTATTAACATCACAGTCCATTAAATGTCCACACAAGCAGCCACAACACAAGGCTTGTTGCTACTTTACCTTCCTGACCTGTGTGAAGTGGATTTACATGATCTCACTGCTGTCATTCGGTATGCAACCTCTGTATGCCCGGAAATTATGTGCATGGACCCTATATGTGCGGGCTACTATGTTGTATCCATAATATCTCACACTGGTGTGTCATGTGCATGTAATGCTCAGTACATGCCAGGTATGCTGCTCCTTCAGCCTATCATGTGACAACTGTAATATTTGGATACACTCCCTGGTGTTGACTAGTACTTCCCCAATGCATCTGTAGAGCTGCATATGTGGGTTGTAGGTGACCTCTCTGCTGACTGTGATATTAAGTGTGTACCTGATGTCTACCTTCTTTCTGGATGCCTGTTCCATGCTACAGACCATATTATACTATTTGCTGTCCTGTGATTACACACATGAGAGGTATTCCTGGTGTGTAATGTGGCATTCCGTGTCCAAGTATTGCACGGTCCCAAAGGGAGGTACAGCCGTATGAACACCCCACAATCACACATGTGCATACATGGCCACGCACACAAAAACACACATGCACACATGCATCCTACATGCATCGACCTCCCTCCACTTCACCAAAGTGACCCTGCAGGCAAACTAACTAAACACCAAGATGCACACACACACACACACACACACACACACACACACACACACACACACACACACACACATACAGGTGAGGTTACACAATGATAGTACATACAGTCAGCCTATTACCCATCTGCCAACATACAGAACATATGGTACAGAACAGCATGCAGTTCAGCTATAGTCAATCCATGCTAGCAACAGTATACATGTGTGTGATGCATGTGCTGTGTCATTAGGTGATGCCCCTTCCCTGGATAGCACTGCACCCATGTACACAGTATTGCTGTGCACCTGTTCCACACCCTGCCATGTACTGTTTACCACAACTCACCGGTCTACAACCCATTGCAGAATGTGTATACTGTGTCAGTTATGTCAGCTTTGCTTCTCACAGCCCCTATGTTTTTCAGCAACACATACCTGAGATGATATGTGGACAGTTGTCATTAGTGAATGCCTGATGCCTGATTTACAGCTGACAACATCAACAGACCATGTATAACCACTGCAGTACTCCTACACTGACAGCCATCAGAGCATGCTGTGGCTATGGGGGGTGTACACACCTGTATTGATTTTACACACACATCCTTGATCTGCCATGGGACCATATCACTGCATATCTTTGCAGTACATGAGCCCGATATGTGACATATGTCTTGTACTTTCACACACAGTGTCTACAGATTGTGTTTGGTGTGCGGCTGCTGACCGCAATGCATACACACCATGTGGGCATATGTGTGCACACCCTTATCATGATGGTTTATCGCACCTCTTGTTGTGTTTACTACAGCAGTCACTGCTCCTGGCAGGGGTATACCACCGTGGGCTATTTACATTTGCCAGTATATGTTCAGTCTGCCCTACACATGTCCCCCTATTCTGCATGATTGCAAGGTCTACTCATGAGCACATCCCATGGTGTTTACACACTGCCATCACTATTGCTGTGTGGGTAGGGTTATAGCTGCCACAGGTTCTGAGCCTGACTATGTGCAGATAGTGCCATTTCTACCATCCTTAGGATTCCTGCTACAGTGTAAGGGTGTGTCATGCTGAGACCCCCCTCCTTCAGCTTTTATGCAGATGCATGTCAAGTAATCCCTACACATGTGTGTCACTTTGCAGTGTCCCATACACTGAACACCACATGATGCAGCCTAGACCCAGGTGATAATGTGGACTACTGCAATGCCTTATGCCATAGTGCATCTCTGCAGCAGTTGCTATTGCCCTACAGGTATAAACACTGGTGTTGCACTGTATATGGGTGTTGTTGCGAACATATCACTACTGTAGGCCATGTCTACCACCAGTATGTTACTCCCGTGGACACATTCCACAATGACAGGATGCTAGTTATTATGCAGATGTCTGACATACCCTTCCAATACTCCCTCATGATCATCCCTGTGAGACTGTGCATTTCACAGCAAAATGACATGCACATGTACAGCATGCATTCAGGGTAGGTGTGTTAGATGTGTGCATGGAATATACCATCACCATTACATGCTCGGTGTGTTGGCAAGCATCTACATTAAACATACTCACCAGCTACAGGCTGCTGCCTTGTTGGTATCCCGGAGGGACCTACATAAGAGGATGAGAGATGCAATGTCTGTGGCCACACGTGTGGCAGTGCTATAGGGTGGGTGCAGTATTACCATACATCAATGGTACATTTCCACAATACTACCACATCTGGACATCTGTTTATCACTACAATAAAGCAACACAATATATCTATGACATGTCAGATATGCATGATCTACCTGTACCAATGGGGATGTTTACAAAACAGTAGTCTAGTGATGTGCCCTGTGTCCTTACCTGCATGCTCCTCGGCTAGTGTGTGGGTGACACCCACCTTCACAAAGGAGTCCAGTGGTTGTTGGCTGTCCTGATGGGCAGGTGCTACGAGGCTGGCCTGGAGTTCCTCCACACATGTCAGGGGGGGATGGATGGCATGGACCCCCCCCCCTGTGGTGAGGTGATTCCCCAGATTGCAGCAGCATGCCAACGGGCATTGTGAAGCAGGTCAGTACAATGATTCTGGATCTGCTCATAACTGTGGTTGTACAGTCCAACATCATTGACCATGCAGACTAGGTCATTCCACAGGCCGGTCCACTCCTGCTGCTCCTGTGCATGCCTGCCAAACAGCACTGGATAGTGCTGGATCATGTGTGCTATCAACACTTCATTCTCTGCATGGGAATAGGTGGGCAACCGTTCATGTGCCATCTTGGCTGAAAGACATAAAGATGGAAACAGGTCTGAGCAACTCATACCTCAAGGTTACCAGGGTTTGTAATACACATCTCTGTCATCCTCCCACCATATCAGCTATCAGCTTCAACAAACTGTACACACAGCTCATTAGGTATGGGTACAGCTTAACTAACGGTTGGACAGATATTGTATTGTACCACACCTTCTGCTATATGATTGTAGCCATTCCCCTGTGTGGACACTATCATTGCTGGCCTGTTACAGACTATTTACCTGCATGCTATTGTCAGGGTCACTATGGTTAAATGTATGCCAGTGGTATGGCTGCTCTGAGATTGCTGCACATCTGACAGTCTGTGTTATTGGGGGTATCTATGCATTCTGTTGGACATGTACCGGGATTGTGTAGACTATTACTACCAACATATGTTCTATAACAGTGACACAGTAACATGTATATGTTCTATTGGCCAGCAGATCCTCCTCTCCAAACCCATCTGCCCATGATACCTGGCCACATCACATGTGTGTCCCAATCTGAGGCCTCTTCATGTACTGTTCCAGCAATGCCATCAGGTGGAACCAACAAGGGGATGTTGCCCCACCCCCCAGGGCACACACAGACATGTTCCTGTCCCCTGAGCTCAGGTCTAGGGTATGTTTCATACTGGGCTCCATAGACACATGAGGGATGTGCTACATCAGTCTGAGGCACCCAGTACACATTCACAGGGCCAACATGCTCCTCCTGCTCAGACTCCAGACCAGGCACCTTCAGGACGTGGACTGCTGTTGTGAGTTGCAGTGGATGGCTTGTTCCCATTGTGCCCATATTGAGGCCCATGGGGCATCCACATCACAGACCACACACACCATCCACAGTGTTTACCCACCATATGTGTCTGATACCACCCCTGTAGACTGTCCTATATATCTACCAATCCTGACCATCTCCACATGTGTACCTGCCATACTTCCCCATATCCCCATTGCATACTTCACAGATGGGGGCAATCTGGTCCCAACAAGGGACTAACATGTGACATACCCGTCTATGTTGCACACACTGCCAGCTGTAGATATCAGTGTGTATTGCTATGTGTGGTGGTGCCTCACACATAACACACATCACTGTGGTAGTAATATAGGGGACATGTCTTTACATACATATATGTTTGTGTGTGTGTTTGTATATATGTAGACATGTCCATATAGGTCTATATATATGTGTAGATATATGTGATGGTGTATATATGTGCACATATATATGTCTACACATGGGTACATGTATATTTTTGGACATTCATGCTGATATACATATATATACCTTTATATATTATATATGTGACATATGTACTCATATGCATACCTACACTTGGGGTACATTCAGACATCAGTTCCACAATCTCACACCTTCCTGCAGCAGTTGCCATTGCCCTACAGGTACAAACACTGGTGTTGCACTGTATATGGGTGTTGTTGTGAACATATCACTACTGTAGGCCATGTCTACCACCAGTATGTTACTCCCTGTGGACACATTCCACAATGACAGGATGCTAGTTATTATGCAGATGTCTGACATACCCTTCCAATACTCCATCATGATCATCCCTGTGAGACCGTGCATTTCACAGCAACATTACATGCACATGTACAGCATGCATTCAGGGTAGGTGTGTTAGATGTGTGCATGGAATATACCATCACCATTACATGCCCAGTGTGTTGGCAAGCATCTACATTAAACATACTCACCAGCTACAGACTGCTGCCTTGTTAGTATCCCGGAGGGACCTACATAAGAGGATGAGAGATGCAATGTCTGTGGCCACACCTGTGGCAGTGCTATAGGGTGGGTGCAGTATTACCATACATCACTGGTACATTCCCACAATACTACCACATCTGGACATCTGTTTATCACTACAATACAGCAACACAATATATCTATGACATGTCAGATATGCATGATCTACCTGTACCAATGTGGATGTTTACAAAACAGTAGTCTAGTGATGTGCCCTGTGTCCTTACCTGCATGCTCCTCGGCTAGTGTGTGGGTGACACTCACCTTCACAAAGGAGTCCAGTGGTTGTTAGCTGTCCTGATGGGCAGGTGCCATGAGGCTGGCCTGGAGTTCCTCCACACATGTCAGGGGGGGGGGATGGATGGCATGGACCCCCCCCCTGTGGTGAGGTGATTCCTCCAGATTGCAGCAGCATGCCAACAGGCATTGTGAAGCAGGTCAGTACAATGATTCCGGATCTGCTCATAACTGTGGTTGTGTAGTCCAACATCATTGACCATGCGGACTAGGTCATTCCACAGGCCGGTCCACTCCTGCTGCTCCTGTGCATGCCTGCCAAACAGCACTGGATAGTGCTGGATCATGTGTGCTATCAACACTTCATTCTCCGCATGGGAATAGGTGGGCAACCGTTCATGTGCCATCTTGGCTGAAAGACATAAAGATGGAAACAGGTCTGAGTAAATCATACGGCAAGGTTACCACAGTTCGTAATACACATCTCTGTCACCCTCCCACCATATCAGCCTCAACAAACTGTACACACAGCTCATTAGGTATGGGTACAGCTTAACTAACGGTTGGACAGATATTGTATTGTACCACACCTTCTGCTATATGATTGTAGCCATTCCCCTGTGTGGACACTATCATTGCTGGCCTGTTACAGACTATTTACCTGCATGCTATTGTCAGGGTCACTATGGTTAAATGTATGCCAGTGGTATGGCTGCTCTGAGATTGCTGCACATCTGACAGTCTGTGTTATTGGGGGTATCTATGCATTCTGTTGGACATGTACCGGGATTGTGTAGACTACTACCAACATATGTTCTATAACAGTGACACAATAACATGTATATGTTCTATTGGCCAGCAGATCCTCCTCTCCAAACCCATCTGCCCATGATACCTGGCCACATCACATGTGTGTCCCAATCTGAGGCCTCTTCATTTACTGTTCCAGCAATGCCATCAGGTGGAACCAACCAGGGGATGTTGCCCCCCCCCCCCCGCCCCAGGGCACACACAGACATGTTCCTGTGCCCTGAGCTCAGGTCTAGGGTATGTTTCATACTGGGCTCAATAGACACATGAGGGATGTGCTACATCAGTCTGAGGCACCCAGTACACATTCACAGGGCCAACATGCTCCTCCTGCTCAGACTCCAGACCAGGCACCTTCAGGACGTGGACTGCTGTTGTGAGTTGCAGTGGGTGGCTTGTTCCCATTGTGCCCATATTGAGGCCCATGGGGCATCCACATCACAGACCACACACACCATCCACAGTGTTCACCCAGCACATGTGTCAGATACCACCCCTGTAGACTGTCCTATATATCTACCAATCCTGACCACCTCCACATGTGTACCTGCCATACTTCCCCATATCCCCATTGCATACTTCACAGATGGGGGCAATCTGGTCCGAACAAGGGACTAACATATGACATTCCCATCTATGTTGCACACACTGCCAGCTGTAGATATCAGTGTGTATTGCTATGTGTGGTGGTGCCTCGCACATAGCACGCATCACTGTGGTAGTAATATAGGGGACATGTCTTTACATACATATATGTTTGTGTGTGTGTTTGTATATATGTAGACATGTCCATATAGGTCAATATCTATATATGTGTAGATATATGTGATGTTGTATATATGTGCACATATATATGTCTACACATGGGTACATGTATATTTCTGGACATACATGCTGATATACATATATATATATATATCTTTATTTATTATATATGTGACATATGTACACATATGCATACCTATACTTGGGGTACATTCAGACATCAGCTCCACAATCTCACACCTTCCTGCACAACTGCACTGTTCTGCCTTGCTACATCATAGACAGGTGCAATATGGACACAGCCTGACAATAGGGGTGTATATGTGGGACCCAGTTGCAGATAACCCTATTCCACACCTATGGCATTCTGGCATGCTACATTACAGATTCATCTGAGTATCCTGCCAGTGGTGGGTCATGGATCCCACATGCCCATCATAATGGCATTACTTCCACCACCAGCTATTGGCCACATAATATGGGTCTATATTAGAACATCGAATTTTTAAAACTTCGAATGTTCTAATATCGACCCGTTTTCAGCAAAAGCTAAAAATAGCAAAGCTGCAGAACACCGAATTCTTTCGTAAGAAAAGAATTTGGTTGGCTGTTTCTGAGGCTTTGCTATTTTCAGTGCTGTGGTGGAAAGTTACGGGTCGGCTTCAGGTAAGTATGCAATTGTGTGGATGTTAGGGTTAGGGTGCGGGTTAGGTGAGTTAGGGTTAGGGCATGGGTTAGGTGAGTTAGGGTTAGGGCGTGGGTTAGTTGAGTGTGCAATAGTGACGGACCTTAGAGTTAGGGTTTGGGTTAAGGTAAGTGGATAGAGAGTAGTTTATGTACAGTTTAGTGTAGGGTTAGTTGTAGGATTTTGAGAGTATGTGTGTGGATTGATGTTTTTTAGGTGTGCTTGTGTTGTGTGTATGTGTTTCGGAATAGAAAATGTTTTCCTTGGGAAAAAATTCACTGTTCTGAATGTTCAATATTATGTGGTTTAGATATTTTAGGTTCGATGAAATAGCATTCACTATTTTCATCTTTCGATAGTGTGATATAAATGCCATAATATGCATATATCCCATTACACAACATACACTATGATGGCTTTCATCTTGTCTGTCAGTGCTGACCTGCACAGTTGATTGCTATGGCTCACTACCCACCGGGACAGACACTATTGTCCATAGCAGTTGTTCAGTTGAACATCATCACAACAACACCTGATGGCACATATAAATCATTCCATATCATATATCCCATTATGATGGACCAGGTACTACATTCTAGTACATGTATATATACTTCATATACCCGTTGTAGGAATGATGTCTTGTTGAATGACAGCTAGCTAAATGCCTTTGATGCAGGCTTTAATTTTGTAGAGATCTCTCTCTCTCTCCAGTAAATGGCTTTGAATAGATTGCAGCCTGGATGCAGCAGTCAGTGTCCTCCGCTTATTAACAGCATGCAGCTTGCTGTGTAGTACTTCCAATTACCACTGCCATGGTAACCACCTACTATAAATCCCTACATCATGTGGGCATGGTCCCTTTACCTTTCCTGTGCGATGGACATCTTTCCTGTGTGTGGGCATCAGTTTTACAGACAGCAGATAGCAATACCTCTTACAGGAGAACTAGCACACTCAGGCCAGCTACATATTTGTAGAAGGTTCCAGAACTACAGACAGAGTGTGAGTAGAGTTGTGTTATACTTTGTATAGTACTGGTGTTACAGGGTGCGTGTGTGTGTGTGTGTGTGTGTGTGTGTGTGTGTGTGTGTGTGTGTGTGTGTGTGTGTGTGTACATACTAGTTTACCTTGGAATGTAGTCTCTCTGTATAGCTCTCAACTGTGGGCCTATCCTCTTGGTGGCCAGAGGTGTGCCTATTATGTTTTGTCTGTCCACCACATAGGTTCTGTGTCAGATATTTCACTGGCAGTACGTGGGTTGAGTGCTATCAGTACATGGCTACATCCATTTATGTTTCTAACCTCAATTCCTTGACTAAGGGTATGTTGCAGACTATCCTGTAATACCAGCGACTTGCTTAGTGTATAACAACAGTTTTACACATATCAGCCTGTGTTCCATTCTCAGTCCTCCACCTACATAAAAAGCTTTGCACATATGACATGCTGTCAGGGGTTGTTCTGTAGTAAGCTGTGAGTATATCATGCTGCCATTACTGCCATCAATCCACTGCTGTTGTATCCCCCACACATACGGTGGGGCTGGGGCAATATATGTGTGGGCTTCACCTACACAATACACGTGTGTCCTTATGCACTCCAGAGGCCAGTGTATGTAACAGGTATATGGCCCTGTATTATTGAGTCTGGTGGGGGAATGCACCAAAAATAACCTAGTCTGTTGCAAAATGTGGGGGTATCAGGGGTGAGCTCCCTTAAGGTATCTGGATGTACAGTACCTTACAATTCACCTATATTTACATTGCTTACATAAACTGGGTTAATGCAGGCCTACTGCCTCTTGCCATACAGGCTGTTCTGTTTGTCGGTGTTCTTGTGATGGTGTCAGTTATGCCTTGTTATGTAACAGTTACATCCCATTTGGTCAACTGAAGTCTTTACCACCTAGTGATTTTGTACAGAGTGTAGATAGAGGCTGCTGAACTATACACCTGCATTACTTACTGTTGATTGTTTGGTATTATGTTGCCCAGTCTGCCTTTACTATGGTATAATTTGAAGGGCCTGGCCTGGACAGCAACAGTTGTGAACCTTTCCAGACTGCTGTATTAGTATAACTGTTTCACAGTTGAATTACTCTGTTTATATGGATGTCAGTGTCTGAACAGTTATATTACATGGCATATAAAACTGTAATCCTTAACAGAACCAAGATGCTATCTTCCAAAAAAAGGAAGCCAATCTGGTGGTCTTCTGCCATAAACAAACTATACAATAGAAGAAAGAAACTGTTGCAAAAAAGAGTAAAATCCCACGACTGGAGGAACTCCCTGGTAGCCTCAGTAAGAAGCTGCGATCCCTCATAAAATCCTCCAAAGCTAGTTATGAAAACAAAATTGCCACTGATACTAAAGACAACCACAAAGCATTCTACAGCTATGCCAAAAATCTCAATGGCAACACTCAGGTCTGCTCTGAGTTACAGCACAATGACACTAAATATACAGAACCAACTGATATTGCCAACATCCTGGCAGATAGGTTCAGTGCTAACTTTACCCCCCTCTCACCCCCTAAAGGGCCCATCTTTATATTGGAAGAATGCAAAGTTCCTGTAATCACAACTGCACAGGTAAAAACTTCACTCTCCAAAGCCAGGAACACATATCCATGGGACCTGACAACATCCCAGGCTGCCTTCTGCATGAACTACAGAATGAACTGGCACCCCACCTAAGTACCATGTTCAATCATAGCCTCACCTCAGGCTTTGTGCCCATTGAATGGTGCACCATGACAGTTATCCCACTCCACAAAGGGGGGGGGCCACAACAGACCCTGGGAACTACTGCCCCATTAGCCCGATGAGCCTCGTCTGCAAGGCCATGGAATGTATCATCATGGAACTCATAAACAAGGATATTGGAGATCTCCAAACTCTGGACCCCACACAGTTTGGGTTTGTAAAAGGCAGATCATGTCTCCCAAACCTGATAGACTTCTTGGAAGTAGTCACCAAAGCCATAGATGAGGGTAAGGTGGTTCACACAGCGTATCTAGATCTCGCCAAGGCATTCAACACCATCCCCCACACTGGAATTATAGATAAACTCACTAAACTAGGTATAAATCCCTATGTCACAAGATGGGTTGCCAACTGGCTTACTGAAAGAACCCACACCGTGAAAGTAGCAGACTTCAAATCAGACTTCAGACCAGTGACAAGTGGAGTACCACAGGGTTCAGTCCTGGGTCCTCTCCTGTTTGGTATCTACTTCTCTGAAGTACAGGCTAACACAGAAGTTCTTTGGCTAACTAAATTCGCAGATAACTGCAAACTAGGAGCCATAATTGAAACTCCTAATGATGTGGACATCCTACAAAATGGCCTCACTGAGACAGATGCCTGGTGTCAAAGACATGGTTTCAAGCTCAATGGCAAAAAGTGCATTGTCATCCCCTTTGGTAAAAATTCTGTACCCATGAATTACCACATAGGCAGTAGCTTACTTAACACCAGTGTGATGAGACCTTGGGACCCAGGTGGACAGTAGTCTCTCCTTTGATAACCACATCGCCACAGTGGTCAGGAAATCCTTCTACGTGGCACACCTCATCACAAAAGGTTTCTCATCCAGAAAAAAGGAGGTCATTGTTCCCCTCTACTCATCACTCATTAGACCCATTATAGAGTACAACGCCGCTTTTGGCATGTACCTCACAAGACATCTACAACAACTGGAAAGGCCACAAAAATACCTCACAAAGAGGATTACTGGCCTCAAACAGATGCCTTATGCAGACCATCTGAAAAAACTCCAGCTTTACTCCGTCACATATCGCCTACTCAGAGGCAATCTCTGCCTAACATACAAAGCTATGTCAAACCCAGAGCTGTTGGACATACTCCACTTAAAGAAATCCCAATCCCTCCGAGCTACACACTCTAGGGATCTAAACCTTGTCACCAAAATAAACAGAACATGCTGGAGGAATATATTTCTGTCCCAGTGACTTCCCATACTCTGGAACAGACTACCTATCTATGTCAAACAGAGCTCCTCATTAGCACTCTTCAAGAAAAATTTTAATGATTGGATGGGTAATAGGAAATTCACCCCGAGGATCACTTCTGTGGTTCTGCTTGACAGGGGCACATGAAAATAATTTTCTTGGGTGGCGAAAGCCAGGGTACCTTTTTGGCTAGGCTTGTATAGGCCCTAGGGCCAATAGCCTAGTACCTACCTATGAACCTATGAACCTATAATAGTATAGAAATAAAGGTTTTCCATTTCTGCAAACCTGTGTGTGGTGTTTTATCCTATGACCTCTCTGTGGGTACATGTTGCAGGCAACGATTGTCATTTGTATGGGTAGCCCATACAGTGTCCAGTTGTTAAGGTGCTACCTGTAGACATAGTGGCTGTTCCATATTTTGTGTGCACCTTCTACATATGTACCTTACTGTACATATCTCTGTGTGTGTGTATGTATGTGTAGTCACATGTATATCCATATATATATATAGATATATATATATATATATATATATATATATATATATATATATGTATATATATATATATATGTGTGTGTGTGTGTGTGTGTGTGTGTATATATATATATATATATATATATATATATATATATATATATATATATATATATATATATATGCATATATGTGTCTGTGTATATGTATCCTGGGGATGTTGATAGCCTCCACATTTTACATTTCCTATGGGAGCAGACTGTACTGCATGATATGTTACCAATACCAGCCTGATATCATACAGGTGGGATGTAGTACTGTTAATATCTTGTGCCCATGTTGTGTCAGGTCCTGGTTATGGGATCTGCAACACTTGGTAGTATTACCATTTTAATTTATTGTCTCGAGGTTTTAAAATTTTCCTAATAATAAATGTGACCTGACAAAAGTGATTTTGGATGTCAAGACTTTTATGAGAAAGTTAAACTTTGGAGTTTTGTTTGAGGGTACAAGTTAAGAGAAAAATTCAGAGATTTTAAGCAGAAAAAGTGAATTTAACCCACCTTTACAATCCCAAATTAAACATTTTGAAATGGTAGTAGAAAATGAATTAAGGCAGGTCAACTTTGCTTCTCCCTACAGGTTTAAATATAATCTCATGGCTGGAGAGTGGTTGGTTTTAAAGGAACTTAAACAGAGCCAAAATGTGCCAGTCATGAAACTGGACAAGGGGGGGGGGGGGTCCATGTTCCTAGGTTCATAGGTAGGTACTAGGCTATCAGCCCAAGGGCCTATGTAGGTCTAGCCAGCAAGGTACCATAGCTTATGCCACCCAAGTAAGTTATTTTCCTGTGCCACTGTCCAGCAGAGACACAGAAGTGATCCCCGGGGTGTATTTCCTATTTCCCATCCACTCATCAAGATATTTCTTGAAGAGTGCTTATGAAGAACTTTGCTTGACATAGATGGGTAGTTTGTTCCAGAGTATAGAAAGTCTCTGGGACAGGAATCTATCCCTCCAGCATGTCCTGTTTATTGTGGTGACAAGGTTTAGGTCCCTAGAGCATGTAGCTTGGAGGGATTGGGATTTCTTTAGGTGTAGCATGTCCAACAGCTCTGGGTTTGACATAGCTTTATATGTTAGGCAGAGATCACCTCAGTGTAGGCAATATGCTACGGAGTAAAGCAGGAGTTTTTTGAGGTGGTCAGTGTAGGGCATTTGTTTGAGGCCAGTAATCCTCTTTGTGAGGTACTTCTGTGGCATTTCCAGCTGCTGCAGATGTCTTGTGAGGTACATTCCAAAAGGGGCATTGTACTCTATAATGGGTCTAATGAGTGATAAGTAGAGGGCTAACAATGACCTCTTTTTTTCCTGGATGAGAACCCTTTTATGATGGGGTGTGCCATGTAGAAGGACTTCCTGACTACTGTGGCGATGTGACTATCAAAGGAGAGACTACTGTCCACCTGGGTCCCAAGGGTGTCTTATCATGCATTTGGTGTTAAGTAGATTGCTGCCTATGTGGTAATTCATGGGTACAGAGTTTTTACCAAAGGGGATGACACTGCAGTTTTTGGCATTGAGCTTGAGGTCATGGCTCTGACACCAGGCATCTGTCTCAGTGAGGCCCTTCTGTAGGATGTTCACATCATCTGGGGACTTGACTATGGCTTCTAGTTTGCAGTCATCTGTGAACTTCGCCAGCCAGAGGCCTTCTGTGTTAGCCTGTACTTCAGAGAAGTAGATACCAAAGAGGAGAGGTCCCAGGACGGAACCCTGTGGCACTCCACTTGTCACTGCCTTGAGGTTAGATTTGGAGTCTGCAACTTTTACAGTGTGGGTTCTGTCAGTGAGCCAGTTGGCAACTCATCTTGTGATGTAGGGATTTATACCTAGTTTAGTAAGTTTAGCTATAATTCCAGAATGGGGGATGGTGTTGAAAGCCCTGGCAAGGTCAAGATAGGCTATGTGAACCACCTTACCCTCATCCATGGCTTTGGGGACTGCCTCAAAGAAGTCAATCAGGTTCAGGAGGCATGATCTGCCTTTCACAAACCCGAACTGGGTGGGATCCAGAGTTTGGAGGTTACCAATGTCTTTGTTTATGAGTTCCATGATGATACGTTCCATGGCCTTGCAGACCATGCTCGTCAGGCTAATAGGTCGATAGTTCCCAGGATCAGTGGTGGCTCCCCCTTTGTGGAGTGGGATAACTTTTGCAGTGTGCCATTCAGTGGGCACAAAGCCTGATGTGAGGCTATTATTGAACATGGTGCTTAAGTGGGGAGCCAGTTTGTTCTGAAGTTCGTGTAAAACGCAGCCTGGGATGTTGTCCAGTCCCATGGATGCTGTGTTTTTGGCTTTAAAGACTGCAGCTTTTACCTGCGTAGTTGTGATTATAGGGACTCTGCATTCTTCCTGTATAGATATGGGCCCTTTAGGGGGTGAGAGGGGGGTAAAGTTAGCAATGAAACAATCTGCCAGGATTTTGGCAATATCAGTTGGTTCTATAATTTTCGTGCCTTTGTGCTGCAACTCAGAGCAGATCTGGTTGTTGCCATCGAGATTCTTGTTGATGGATAATATTATATATGAAGGCAAAATGTTAGACATTCTGGGTGATTATAGCACCTATAGGAGAGTGTCCTGAAATGAGATTTTTGTTGCATACAAAAAAATTGACTTGGTCATTGATGATTTACTGTTGGATGGATTGATTGATCTGGGCATTCATAAGTATTTACATGTAGCTCAACCTAGAATTGCAACTATTTTTGGCATACCTAAGGTGCACAAGGATCCTATGGACCCCCCCCCCCCCTTAAGACCGATTGTTTCGGCTGATGGGTCAAAGACAGCACCCATAGCAAAATTTCTGGATGTAAAATTAAAGTCCATTTGGGGTTTTGAAAGGACTATTTTAAAAGATTCCTGGGACTTTTTATAGGGAATTAAAACTGACCAGTGTTTTGATATTAAAGACCTGTTTACTGTTATACCCCAGGATTTAGGGTTAGCCTGGTTGGAAGAAGATTATTAGATAAGGCCTGTGTATATATGCAGACAGACTGCATTTATATATATATTTATATATATATACATATATCTATGTGTATATATATATATATATATATATATATATATATATATATATATATATATATATATATATATATATATATATATATATATAGATATATATATATATATGTATATATATATACACATATGTTGTATCTCTTTAGATATTAATATATTTACACATACACCATACATCTAAATGTTGGAATACATTCTCTGTACTGTTGCATGGCTGGGTTGGATGATATGTTTTTGAAAACAACAGTTATGTATATCTGGCATTTCTTAGTGGTAAATCATTTTGTCTATGGTGTGCAGGGTCTTTTTGTTGCTAGGCAGAACACAGGATGTTTGATACAGAGTGATTAAGGCACTTTAAAGCAGTTATAAGCGGGTTTACGTGGGTTTGCATGGAGGTAAGCACTGCTAACTTCTGGTTACAGTTTCTTATACTCTGTTAGCTTTTGAATTGCTTAACCTGTGTATGCATTGCTTACCCCTGCACAAACAAGCTTAAACCCACTTACTGCTGCTTAAAAGTGCTTACTCCTGCTTACCCATTTCTAATTTCTTTAAAAGAAAAGAAAAAGGGGTTGATAGGAAAGTGGTGAAAAAAGGGGCACAAAGAGGGAAAGACAGTAGGAAAAATAGCCAGAGATGTGCAGGAAGGGTGTAGGGAAGGTCCATAGCTTCCCATTTCTTCTACAGCAACATCTGTGCATATACACTGAATTTGGAGGTAGATTTGGACACTCAAACCTCTGGGAGAGGGGAGAGGACAACAATAATAAGTTGTGATGCCATTTAGACCAGATTACATGTGTCCAGAGGACACATGTGTGAAATGGACAGCTATGTATGGGGAGAGATTTTTTTCTGGGAACAGATTGCACTTTTTTTTTTCAGGTGAGAGTGGGATGTTGGGGAGGGGTAGTAGGTATATTTGGGGAGGTAGGTTGGGTAGATTAACAGACAAGAAAAACAAGATGCATACAGGGGTGGTATATGACACGTGGGGGGTAAACACTTTGATGAGGAGGGGTGTTGGGATATTGGAAGCTTACAAGCCCCAGTAACAGTGGGAATGAAGTCCCCACCGATGGGCAGTCACCACTGCACCTTCATAGTCCAGAAGGTGGCTGTGCTGAGGGTTGAGTCGCAGATCCAGGCTGACTCTCTAATCGTGACACACTGCCCTCGAGCTGGCATAGAAGATCACCAAACTGCTGGTTGAGCTCTCTATGCACCATGACCCCGACCTGGTGATGGGTGACAGGTATCTGTCCACGCTCACTCACAGGGGGAGGGGTGAGCCCCATCCCCTGAAGCGGTTTCACCCAAAGGTGGTGCAGGACCAATAGACAGGGGGGTCCCAGGTTGGGCCCCAGACATGCTGGTGCCTGGTGCCATAGCCAGCTGAGGTGGGACAGGTGGGTCCGCTGGGACTGGCCTTCCCAAGCATGCTATAGTGTTTAGATTTCATCATCATTTGTGGGTTAGTAATAGTCAACACATTACAGGGTTAGGTATAACAGCATGCATAGATATTCCCATTAACCCGGACACCAGATACGGAACAGTTGCATAGCCAACAGAACACATGCATATATGGGACCACAGTGGTAATAAGAACAGGATGCAGGTACATTGATGACATCATGCCACCAATGTTGGAATAATTCAATATAGCACATGCATGGGAACCATCAAAATATTTATCAAACAATTATATATTATCAGAACATAGGTGTCATTACATACCAGTTGGGGTGAGTATGTTGATTATTGTTGGAGATGTGGTGGGGGGGATGTCAATTAGCAACTAGTATATTCCTGTAGTCCACATTACTTTCCTAGTCAGTGCTGTTATCTGTACCTTACAAGTCTTACTGCACCACTCTATAGCCTTAGTTTGGACAGTGATGTGGCTGTCGTCATCATTATACATGAA
This sequence comes from Protopterus annectens, assembly GCF_019279795.1. NCBI lineage: Eukaryota > Metazoa > Chordata > Ceratodontiformes > Protopteridae > Protopterus > Protopterus annectens. Next base: position 1,364,527,274 of record NC_056733.1, read on the forward strand.
CCGGTTTTACCTGTAGTATACACTTCTAACCTGGTAAACCTGTGGAGAGAATATTTATTAACACTAACTAACTGTACACATACTCCCAGATTCTGGGTTGTTGTTTTTCACATAGCTATCCAACTCTGTCTGCACAGACTCTGGCCATGTGTTGACCACATGCTGGTGTGCCAGGACATATCTAGAATATTGCCCTCTTCAGCGTTTAGTGGCCTGACACACACATAGACATACTTTCCTACACAGTTATATTATGTAGCACAGTGTGGGTGATAGTGACCAGTGATACTTTATTATTCAGAGAAACTGCAACACTCACAATTCCCTACAATACCAGAGTGAACAGTACCAGTACAGGTTATAATGGTCTGTATTTCTCAGCACAGTGTTTGTATGCAATGTACTTGTGGGAGCAATGTTTGTTAGCACTACCTGACTGTTACCACACAAAGTTCCAGATTGCACATTAGTATTATGCACATACATCTCACTCTGTTACTGTACACACTCTGGTCACAGCTTGGCAACATGGGAGTGTAGTTAGGACATACTTGAAATATTTCTCTCCTAACAGTTTTGGGGGTTGCTACAGTGACAGGTGTGTTCCCATGATGTTTGATAATCACTTGTATTTCCTGTTTGCTGGCTAAAAATCTGGAATCATCCCACAGACTTACCAAGGGGACAGGCAGCAGATATGGGCACATATACTGGACATTCTGACCTCATCTGTACAGTTGTGGGGTATGAATCTGTATGCAGCCTAATTCCACTCCCAGGATTCAGACCATGGCTGTATCTGCTACAACTTAAACACTGTCCATCACATTTGTGTCTGCTGTATAGATATTGCTTTATATTTCCTATATGCTTTCTGTCTTATTAATCCCCTGTGCTTTTGCATTCTGACCTTGTATTACAACACTCATATACAGATTTCCTAGACAGTTATATGTTGTTGGACAGTGTGGGTGACAGTGATGTGTAATACCTCATTATTCAGAGCAACTGCATATCATTCTTGTATTACTGGGCACAGTGTTGGTATCTGACAGACCTGTGGGAGGAATGTTTATTAGCACTACCTGAATGTTCCCACACACAGTACCAGATTCCACATTACTATTATGCACATACATCTCACTCTGTTACTGTACGCACTCTGACCACAGCTTGACAATTTGGGGTGTAAATGGAATAAACATGGCTTCTTAGTCACATAAGGTATTGGGGAGTTGCTAGTGTGCCAGCTTTGTTCTTATAGCTATGTGTCAATCAGTTGTATTTCCTGTTTGCTGCCTATACATCTGGGATCATCCCACTAATTCCCCAGGGGGACAGGTTGATAGGCAACAGCTATGCGCCACTTTACTAGACATTCTGGACATATCTGTACAGTTGTGGGGTATAATTCTATATGCAGACTACTACCACTGGCAGGATTCGAACCATGGCTGTGTGTGTGCTAAAAAAACAACAGTTCACATCTCAGTTGCATGTGCTATTAGGCTTTTGTTGTCTGCATTTTCCTTGTTTGCTGTCTATGTGTCTCTCATTTGTACTAACTGGCCTCTGGGGATTACACCTGTCATATATAGGAATTCCTATACATTCAATTTATGGTGCACAGTGTGGGTAACAGTGCTTAATACTACAGTACTATTACATGATCGCATATCTATATTACCGTATGATACCAGGATATGCACATGCAGTCCAGCAGTTAGACCTGTTTTGTCAGGCTATTACACTTTTATTGACTTACAAACAAAATGAGACTCTTCCTGCCATATTGTCTAGTGTATGCAGTGCTTACCTTGAACAATACAGGTTTTATAGCAGCAATTAATTTACTACTTATTTTATTTTTATTTCCTATGACAGTAAATGCATGAGTATTACTAACCTGACTCGTGTTGCAACCTCGCCAGGTGACTGATGTGGGACTCCCGGTTCACGGCCCACTCCATTGCAGCTGTGGGGGACATAAGAGGAATATTTAGCCATACCTATCCATGATATACCTGAGCTGGTAATTATTACACACATACTGGGGTGATACTTACACACAACTGGAACATCCCCTGCTGCTCTAGCTTCCTGGATCCACTCCTCCAAGAGGTCCCCTTATGCTGCTTCAGGTCGGCATAGTGGTGCCTGACCTGCTCACCAGTTCAGGGTATGCCAGTGGCACTGGTGAGGTCACAGGTGAGACAGTCCCAGGCCTCTGCCTTATATTGGAAGCCCTGGTACTGGCCCTGCAGCAGTCTCTGAGCATGGTCTTTAACTAGGAGTCCTGCCATGATCTTGGACTCCTGGATGCACCAGCGCTGCACCTGGAAGTGCACACCTTCTCCCCTTACTGCCATAGTGCCTGCAAGGGGAAGCTACAATCAGTTTTGAGATGCATTCCCACTTCTTGGGTTTAAGTAGGGCCGATTTCCCACACTTTTCTGTGATTGGCCGGTTCTGAAAAGGCTAAGCTATGGGCAAACCTGCTTAATGAAGGTTGGCATTGTTTAAAGGGGTATAACACTGGGCACATTGAGTTAGCTGGCCTACACATTGCTTACACCTCCTAAGCTGGCCTGTGCAATGCTTAGCATTGCTTACATTAGACTTTGCATTATTTTTTCTTTTTGGCATTGATTTCTTATTCATTACATCTTATATATCTGTCTGGTATCCATGATTAATGTGTGCGTACACTCTATGGGGTCCTTGTGTTTTATTGAAGACTTCAATACTCTATTACAATTACACCTCACTTCTGGGCTTACTGCTGTACTCTAGTTCACACATTTATGTTACCTAGTGGGTTATGGAACATATGACTGCATACCGATTCCTGTCACAGGTTCAGTTTGGTTTTACTATGGTGAGGACTTGCTTGCTGATACCTCATTCTGCTGTGTTTCTGTGATGGCTTGGTGGTTAACTACTGTGACTACATTGTATAGGGACCTGGGTTTGAGACCTGCATGTTTATTTATTTTGTTGATGGCCAGGACAAGGGCCGTTGGATACAGACTGATTAAGGCACTTTTGAGCAGTTGTAAGAGGGTTTGCACGATGGTAAGCACTGCTAACCTGCCGTTACATCGGCTTACAGAGAGTTAGCTTTAAAATTGCTTAGCCAGTATAGACACTGCTTATCACTGCGCAAACAGGCTTAAGCCTGCTTACTAGTGCTTATATATGCTTACTACTGCTTATTTTTACTTAAACCTGCTTCCTAGTGCCTTATTCATTATGACACTGACACCTCACATGTGCATTTACTGCAGTACTCCAGTTCATGAAAATATATTATTTAGTGGGCTATACAACATAAATATTACTCATTACATGCTTTGCCATGGAAAATGGAATGTGCTGCAGTAGGACTCGAACCATGAATGCCTGCTCATAAGGCAAATGCTCTGCCCACTATACTATTGCTATGCTGCTTCATTTGCATATATCTTCCTTGTTATCCTCTTCAGCTATTTAAGCTGTATTAACCGTAGTTAAGCGATGGGCACACTCTCGCACCTACAGTTAGCTTTAATCGGATTAAAAAAAAAATTTAAGGGTTTCTTGATTTTATTTATGTATACTGTTGCTGTTGTACTCAAGGGGGACTGTTGGTGGGGATATTCGGTCACCTGTGAGTGGTCTCGCACATTTCATACCCCTTTCTGATGTTCTTCATTGCGGGGGCATGTTTATTCTAAGAGCTCTGCTCTCAGACATGCCCCCTGCACTCTTACATGCTCCGTGTAAGCCTAGGAGCTCAGGCCTCATTATTATGCATGTCACGCTGCCATCCTGCTCCTAAATGGCCGCCTCCATGCAGGACTAAGCTAGTCCTGCATGGAGGAAAGTAATCCGGGGGACAATTTATATACAAACGCACAGACACTCCTGGGGAAGGCTGGCACAGGTTTACTAGCTATGCCCCATTCTGCCCAGACTATAAGGTAGTTATCACTGCCACTAACCACTATTTGTCAGCTAATCTAAGGTGCTTACCAAAGGGTGTCCAATCCTACTGTGTAATGTTACTATTATCCAAATGGTAAGTGTGACCAAGACTTTCAAGGCTATTGGAGTGGCCTATACAGTGTCAACAAATACATATGCAAGTACTCTCAGAGGCTAAATATCTCTAAACAAACCAGACACAATTAAAATGTTTAAATATATTTAATAATAAATAATAAAAGAACAAGACGATACTCAATAACTCAACACAGTGACTACAGTGTTCAGAATCGCAGGAAATATTTTAAAACAACATTGCAGGACATTCTCAAATAAATACAGAAAACATCTAAAATAATATTTACTATATTTCTATCTATATCTAAGAGAGATTACTGTACCTGGGTTATTTACTATTAGCAAGGCAAGTGCTGATGAGAGGATGTTTCCAGGTGCAAAGACAAATACAAAATGCACACTCTTCCTGTCTGAGTTCTTAAATTAATATCACATATTACTGCTGAGTTAACCTCGATTACATCACTTTTTGTCATCTGGTTTCAGTTTCCAGGCTAACCAGATACTAACACCTCTATGTTACAAATACTTATCTCTCAGATGTGCAGCTGCTAGCAAGTCACAGAGCAATAAAAACACTTTACATTTTAGACCTAGTAATTATTTCTGTTTAAGACAATAGAAAGAAACTTCGAGCTCTAAACATCCTGTCTCCTTCACTGGAACTGAGAGATAAACATACAATTGTAAAACACTTTGATTCCAACTTATTTTTTTAGAGTTTTGCAAGTTAACTCTGTATGTTCCAGCTTCTACTATTAAAACATACATTTGCACAGGCATATAGTTTTCATACATTTGTGTTATTTTCCAGCAGGCTACACTGTGGTTACATTCTTGAAGCTCAGTACATAACATACAGTTCTGCACCAGTAATTTAATATACACATAACATATAGTTCTCTTACATTTGTAAGGCAAGCATATGAATCATATTAATATTCACAAATGACGTATGATTATTTACAAAATTCCAGATAGCTGGGCAGGCAGTGTCACATTTCTATATAAATCATATTAATATTTTCAAGTGACATGTAATTATTTACAAAACTCCACACAGCTGGACTGCAAGTATTTCCCTGGTGTCATAGACATCTACCATCCTCACCTGAGACCCTGCTGGAATCATGGAGAAGTCTAACAGTGGAAACTAAGGTATGAGTAGCTTTACATATATTAGCTACAGGTACTTTACAGCAACAAACATGGGACACTATTGTGGTTCACAGGCCTCTATCTCAAGAATGATCCACCAGTTCTTCAATGCAATGCTACAGCATGTGAACAGAGCACATCTAGTTTCCACATATTCCAGAGGATAGAGCTACCATTGTGTCAAATGTCTATGCCATAACACATTTTGCTGAGGGAGTAGAGATTTTAGACTACACCCATATTGAAATAAATGTTATACATGATTAACTGGGATGGAGGTACATAAATAGAAAAGACTTTCATGCCATCAACTGGTAGGTGGTTTACAATGCACACAGTACCATCTAGAATGTGCCTGCAGGTCACCTTGGCAGTTTTTACATCTCCCACATATAGCACACTTGTGACCTGTATCTCAGGTTTTCAAGGGGTGACTGTCTAAAAGGATACCTAGTGTCTGATGTAAGATATGCATTAGATCCTTGGATCATGACTCCTAAAAGAAACCCACACAGCCTCACTGAAGAAGGTTATAACACTGTACATGCCTACACTTAAAATATCATAGAGTGTGTATTTGATCAGTACAAATCAAGGTTCTATTATCTAGATACATCTGGAGGTGTCCTGCAATATGACCATGCCACCTCTGAAAGAATACTGTCATAACATTATACTAAGCAAGCAGTTGCAGCAGTGTCCTCTAGAACAGGGACCACAGTTCCTAGAACTATAAGTATGGCCATCAGATGCAAATGAGGGGTCAAATGGAGAATCTGCAGCTGAGGAGGATCATGGTCGACAGAGGAGTGCATAATATGCTATGGTACCTGGCAAAGAGGCAGTAGATAGCACTTGCACTCATCACTTAATTTGAAAAAAAAAAGAGTTAAGCAGATGCGAACAGTAACATTTATGGATACTAACCAACAAGCCTTTGCTTATCCATACAATGGTTGGCTACCTTGAACATCAGACATTGCGCAACCACAGGCTATTAACTTCACAGCAGCAGCAGTAACAAAAGTAAGTGGTGAACCTGTAATGAACAGAAAATGCTTATGATTATGTGCTGTACTTCAGTAAAATACAGTTGGGATGATCTGCACAGGAATGTGATGCCAATGACTGATAACATGCAGCAAATACAGACAAAGCCAAATATAATGCATTAAAATGGGACACAGATATTTTATTTGCATATGCATTATGTTGTTACCCCGTGCATGAATCATAAGCAGCCCCATATTAAACAAGCACATGGGTGGGGAGGGGCAGAGCAATGTCAGCATCATTTGCTAGAGGTTGATGATCAATGTATCTCTACAACCTCATGACTACAGAAGAAAAGATAATTAATTAAGACACAGAAGACAAATTGCAATTAAATAGCACAAAGGAAAAAATAATTACTAAAATATGCATTGCTGGCTTATTATGTAAATCAGACAAAATAAGCCAAGTCAGACATGGCAGCATGGGTCAGGACAATCTCATCATCATTCACACAAGGAGCTGTTCAAGCTGTACTACAAAAGAAATGCTACCTTAGTCCCACAACTGCTACTACTGTAATTGTGATCACTACAACTTATAACACTGCTGAAGTTAAGCAGACTAAATAAAATTTAAAATAATTATGTATTCTAATGAAAACATGACATTTGACTAAACAAGAACTAGATAGTCACTTAATGCATAGACATATGCAACCTTAAATCACAGAATTCTGCAAAGGCAAAACATAGTCATCATCACCTGCCCAGTGTGTGTGTGTGTGTGTGTGTGTGTGTGTGTGTGTGTGTGTGTGTGTGTGTGTGTGTGTGTGTGTATGTGTATGCTCGGGAGTACAGGAGAGCTAGCCTGACACAAAAGAAGTGCATATGTGTACAAAAGATGAGGTCAGAGCAACTATGCACTGTCAGGTCCAGTACCTCTAGATGCAAAGAAGTCAACTGTGAAGAATATTTTATGTGCATACACATTTGTGTGGGCGTATTTGTGTGTGTGTGTGTGTGTGTGTGTGTGTGTGTGTGTGTGTGTGTGTGTGTGTGTGTGTGTGTGTGTGTGTGTGTGTGTGTGTGTGTGTGTGTGTGTGTGTGTGTGTGTGAGTTGCTATAGACATGATGAGGTGTACTCTCTGTGGGTCTGCAGGAACACAGCCACAACATTCGTGTTAAGACTATGCTTGGGCATCGTGGACAGATATTGTCGATGAATGGTAGAAGATTCATTTCATCAATGGTAAAAGATTCAGTTCATCACTGATGCCCTGACCACAAGAACTACCTCTGCCAGGAGTTGCATTGCTAGTTACTTGACCCTGGCTACAAGTTGAGCTGCTACCTGAATGTAAACGATGTGTGCTATATTAGTTCTCATCATAACTATGGCCATGATCATGGCCACATGACTGACCACATCTGGGTGTGGGCACAATCACCACTGATATAAAAGTGGAAGTAGTACCACTGCAGAGCAGAATGTGGCATGTCGACAGCCATGTCAGCTCACATCTGAAGATGTACTGGCTGTTCAGCCACATGGATGCTGCCCCTTCCCCAACAGATATTCCATAACAGGCTCTGAATGGTTCCTCAGTTTAATTTCTCATATTTTGGGTTTAAAATACTATGAAGGGCATGGACCCCATTCTTAACTCAGGGTAAGATTAAAGTTCATGAAATTAGTACTGTTTCAATCTTTGATGTTAGCCAAAAGTATTTTCTGCACCTGTGCCCCGACTTCTATCAATGCACTGTGGAACTCCTCTAAGCTGCCTGGATACATGGTGAGGTGCCATGAACAATGTCTAATGAGTCACACAGAGCTACATGAATTCTTGTTCATTAGAATGCACAGCATGCAGTACTCTGACTATCTCTTCTAAGCCCCTGGAGAAACTTGCCTATGTCTCAACGATGGTCCTGTACATATGCTAGGAGGCATATACTATCTACTGACACCTCTGTATGGTACTTCACCCTCATGAAAGCTAGGAGGAGATTCTGACAGCTCTGCAGCTGAAATAACAACACTACCCTGATCAACCATGTCCCCATCAACCTCTCCACTCTCAGATGTCTCTGTGTCATAGGTAGGTGTAGGCATAATTACTGAGTCCAGACTGTGAAGAGGGGTATGGGAGCCACAAACTCTGAGTCAGAATACTGTGCCTGTTCATCACTACCATCCTCATCTGAGGCTATTCATCCCCTAACACCAGGCAGTGTAGATGTCCACAGTGCAGGTGACACTCTTACCTATCAATACAGCAAGAAAACAGAAAATATAAAATGATTGCAATATAATATCTACACTTGAATAAATCAACCACATAATGCAAATAAGCTTAGCCAGTAATACTTATAATTAATGATGAAAAATGTATGGCAATACCATGTGCAGGTGGTCATTGTACTTTAAATCCAGAAGTCCTTAGATACATACATTTCATTTGCTAGAGGTATTATAAATAAGACAACATAAAGAGAACTTTAAACTAAATAATTTATACATTTGAATGACATACCTTGAGCATCAGTAGTGGAAATCCTCCAGTTGTCCTCCACCTCTATCCCAACATCCACTACTGTGAAACTCTGTTAAGCTGCCTGGATTCATTATACTCAACAGGAACTCCTCTGTCTCTGTGAGTGGTGGTTCAGTAAAAGGCCTGATCGCAGTAGCTCTTTGCTCCTGTGCCACTGCCTTTGTTCTGTCAGTAGCCTTTTTAGTCGTATCAGTCACTCTGTATCTGGGACTACTATAGTCATGGCCCTGACCAACCACAGTATTAACATCATTGACCAGATGCTAAAAGATAGCTGAATGAGGATCTTGATGCCATGGTCCTTAGAGATGGAGGCCCTGGATTATAATATCATTCTCTGCATTGGAGAATTGAAGTTTTCTGGGCCTGATCTCTCTCTCTTTTTTTAAATGGAAACCATATCCCTGTTGCACTGGAAAAAATGTATATCAGACCAAACAACACATCAGGGGGTGGGGGGCAGGGGTTCTAGGCTGAATTACTTCTGGGTGCAAACTGTTCATTACGCATACATTGTTTACAATCATACCAAAAAATTCTGAAAATGTCAGTGCAAGCCCTGTAATATCCACATATGCATTCTTCCCAAGGATAAAACTTTTAAAAGTCACAAACAATGTTCAGTGCCTCACCAAAGTTCAGTCAGATGAAGTGAAATCGAAAATCCAAAAGTCACAAAAGACTGAACACTGCTGGAGTCAAACACCTTCTGTTTATTTAAAACACCAAACACATAAAAGATGAGCGCTTTCGGGCCTCTGCCCTTCATCAGATAAAGCTTCTCACATAGTCCAAACAATTTAAAATACATGTTAACCAATGAAATTCAGTTAAAAATCAATGAAAAACCCGCCTATTTTTAAGGGCGGGTTTCATGGGAATGACTTCATTGAGCCCAGGACTCCTATGTGCCATAAGTTCAACAATCCATTTTGATTCAGCTAGTTCAGTCAGCTGTTTAATGTCACCCCCTCTTTTACTCAATCTCACATTCACTATCACTCTGAATTTAAAACCATGTAAAGGATGGGCTTCCAGGTGTCTAAATAGTGCATTGTGCGTATCCCCATTCCTAATAGAAGAGAGGTGCTGTAGGATCCTGACCTTAAACATACAGTTAGTCTTGCCTACATAAAAACTGGTGCAGGAATGACACTCTGCCAAATAAACCACATTAGTGGTTCTGCAGGTGGCTCTCCCTTTCAGATTGAATGTCCTTCCTGTGACCGGATGTATAAAGACACTACTTTTGTCTATATGGTTGCAGGCTTTGCAGGACCCACAAGGGAAAGTACCCTGTTTGTTTGTGGGTAAACCAGCATTATTGGTCGATCTGGTATCATTGCACAACAGTTCCTTCAAATTTCTATTCCTTTTATAACTAAAACTAGGTTTATCACCAATGATGTTTTTCAAACTCGCATCACTAGTCAAGATGTTCCAATTCCTTGAATGAGTTTACATATATCACCAACATTGCTGCCATAAGTCAACATTAGCCTAAAATCTTTATTAACCATTCTTTTGTATCCACCATCTGTGTGGGTCAATGTGTTCCTAGCCATGGTTTATACCTATCCTTCCTGTGCCTTTTGCTAACATCCACCTTTTATTAACCACCTGTCTATTGTAACCCCTGGTGTAAAAACATTCCTTCAGAGTGTCAACCTCTTGTTCAAACATGTCATCTTCCTTGCTTATTCTGGAAATCCTGGCTACTTGCCCCGCACTATGTTGGAAAAAATGTGTCGTGGATGCATGCTGTCATAGGAAAGCAGAGTGTTTTTCCAACATTCTTTTCTGTATAAACCAGATGAAAAGCCTTCCTGAGTCAAGCATACCCTGACATCCAGAAAATCAACTTGTGTACATGAACTGTGAACAGTAAATTTCAGAAAAGAGGTGGTGGTATGTAGGTATGATACAAAATCCGCTAAGGAACTGTCATTGCCTCTCCAAAGAATAAAAATATCATCTACAAAACGCATATACAGTATGATATAGTCTTTCCACATCAGGTTGTTCAACACCTTGTTTCTTTCCCAATAAGATAGAACAAGGTTTGCATATGTGTTGGCATAGGGGGTGCCCATGGCTACCCCCTGTGCTTGCCTATACACTTGTTCCAATCCAAAAAAGATATTGTTCTCCAACACCAGACTAAGCAAACCCACTATGGCTTCTATCTTCCGTGTGGTAGCACCCAGTTCAAGCAACAACTCTGAAACGGCATTTATGCCATATCTATTTCCTATAACAGTAAACAAACTCTGTATGTCCATGGTTACCATAAGTAACCTGTCATCAAAAGCACCTGTATAAGCCCCTAAAGACTTCAAAAAATGACCTGTGTCTTTTAAAACATTATCCAATTTACTTAAATAGGGTCTCAACTCGCTCTCCAACCAAATAGAGATGTTTTCCGTCACCCACCCCCTTCCTGACACTATAGGTCTGAGGGGCGGGTCAGTCTCTGACTTGTGTATTTTTGGAAGAGATTTAAATACAGGTGTCACTGGTTTATCAATCCATAGAAATTTAAATAGATCTTCACCTATCAGATTACTGTGCAGAAACTGATGTAAACCGTTGTGTACCCTATCTATCACTCCTTTCACACCCAAAGGTTTTATCGGAATATATGTGTTGTCATCCTGTAGTAACTCTCGCAACTTACGGTCATACCAAGGGGTGTCTAGGACTACTACAGCACCCCCCTTGTCCGCCATTCTAATGGTTAGGTTATGGTATGTTTAAGGTCAGGATCCTACAGCACCTCTCTTCTATTAGGAATGGGGATACGCACAATGCACTATTTAGACACCTGGAAGCCCATCCTTTACATGGTTTTAAATTCAGAGTGATAGTGAATGTGAGATTGAGTAAAAGAGGGGGTGACATTAAACAGCTGACTGAACTAGCTGAATCAAAATGGATTGTTGAACTTATGGCACATAGGAGTCCTGGGCTCAATGAAGTCATTCCCATGAAACCCGCCCTTAAAAATAGGCGGGTTTTTCATTGATTTTTAACTGAATTTCATTGGTTAACATGTATTTTAAATTGTTTGGACTATGTGAGAAGCTTTATCTGATGAAGGGCAGAGGCCCGAAAGTGCTCATCTTTTATGTGTTTGGTGTTTTAAATAAACAGAAGGTGTTTGACTCCAGCAGTGTTCAGTCTTTTGTGACTTTTGGATTAAGGATAAAACTTTTAACAACAGAACTGAACAGATTTCATCTGCACCGAAGAATATTTGTATACAGCTACTAGTAAGATAGAACAGCATAAGCACAGAGCAGTTGCATAATGTAACAATAACAGACATAAGCAACTACAAGTTAGACATGCCAGAGCATCATAAGTTGTGGTTGCGTCTTTCGGCTTTTCCCAGTTAGGGGTCGCCACAGTGGAACTCCGGTCCGCTAATGATTGGCAGTAGATGTTTGCGTGCCGAGTTAGCAGCCCTGATGCACAACCTTCAATGAAGGTACGCCCATTCACGCATGTCTCCATGCAGAAGATGCTCTAGCTAAGAATCGAACCGGACAGCGTCTTACTGTGAGGCAACAACGCTACTGCAGCACCACCATAAGCTACCCAAACCCCATCAACTAAAAGTAAAAGATAACTGCAATAACTAAAGTTTTGTTTGTTCTTTCAAACACACAACATTGCAAGGTTAGACAGCCATTATTGCAAAGAAAAGGATTAAAAATATAACCTGGTAGCAACATTGTAAAGAAGACATTATACCTTGAAAGACATCAGGCAGTTGTCCTAAACATATTGCAAATCCAGCTGTGGTATTGTCAGCAACAGTTTTGTTTGTCAGAATCTGAGAAACCAAGTAGTCTTCCCTAGCATGATCGATGTTCCAAAGAACCAGGAGTGACACCCCACCATCTGTGGGCCAGTAATCATGGAGCCTCAGTCCTCACCACTGGCACCTGTGGGGTGATGTTCACTGGGATGCTATCAGGTACACACGCAGTATTTCCAGATGCAGCTCTCTGCATCAAGTGCAATTTTCCTTAAGAGCACACAGAGAGCAAAGGCAAGTCTGGGGCTGGTTTCTCCCTCTTTCTCCAGATCCCCAATGAGAATCCCACTGGCACAACTATAGAGATGAGATCTCAGCTGAGTGTCCAAGCCAAGAATTCCAACACCCTCTCTCTCCAACCAGTGCTTTGTGCCCCTACCCAAGTAGCTGATAGACACACTCTTTGAGATTTAATTTACAGTCACACACACGCGCACACACACACACACACACACACACACACACACACACACACACACACACACCTGGAAAAGGTTTAACAGCTATGCCCCCTTCTGCCCAGACTATAAGGTAGTTATGAATGTCACAAGACACTCATGCCAGCTACCTTAAGGCTCTTCCAAGGGTACCCAATATATTGAGTGAAATTATTATTAATACAAATGGTAGTTTGACCAAGAGTAAGGCTATTAGGAGTAGCCCACACAGTGTCAACAAATAAATATGCAAGTACTCTCAAAACCTAAATATCTCTACAAAGATCAGCCACAATGAAAGGTTTAAATATATTTAATAATAAATAATAAAAGAACAAGAAAATACTATGTATATATTCACAGTGACATCAGAGCTCAAATCACAGGAAATATTTAAAATAACATTGAAGGACAGGCTCAGACAAATAAAGAAAAACAATATCTAAACTAAGCTTCACTATATTCCTGACTGTATCTTAGAGAGCTACTATTCCCTACTTACTTAATAGAGCAAGGCAGATGACGTGGTGAATACTTCTTCTTGTTGTCCACCCCAAGATAGAATACAGAATGCTCTGTCTCACTAAGAGACGTATCAAAATTAATATCTAAAATGTTACTTCTGTGACAGACTGTAGAATGACATCATGTCTGATCATCTGACTTTTATTTCCCATGCAAAATCCCCATTGCTGGAAGCTGGCAGGACTTAGCACCTGCCTGTAAAAATGCACACACAAGGGTCTTTGCTCAAATCTTTGACAGGTGCTGGAAGTCATAAAACAATTGCATACTTCAACACTTCCAGATTAGTAACTAATTCACCCTAAAGATAATACAGAAAGCTTCCTAGTACAGAGTTTTTGTCTTTGGCTGCCTTGAAACCTGACAGAAAACTTTGTTATGGCCTAGCCTGTAAAGTGATTTAATTTCAGGATATTTTTCTATGGTTTGCTGGGCTAAGGTTAACCCTCCAGTTTCCTCTGTTAAAACATATGCATTTAAACAGTTACATTAGTGCATGTACATTTCTGTTATAATACATTTGTAACACCAGCATCTTGTATGACATACAGTTCTAATACTTTTGTGACACGACATTTGATATTCTCAAATGACATATAATTATTTACAGAATTCCAGTTACCTGTGTTTGCAGTACCTCTTTTCCTCACACCAATTTCCACTTATATTGTGCATATTAACCTCCCAGTGCACTTTGATTATGTTTATTAGGTTTCTGTTCATTATCAGTCCCAATTCACTCCATCTGCTTGATGTAACAGCAGGTAAACATGGTTTTAGTATCTAGGTTATGACATGTGTACTTTTGAGAACTAGAAGAGTGAGTATTAAAAGTTTTTGGTAGGTAGTGCCTTGCAAGTGTGACTCATTAACATTTCTGCTCATTCATTTACAGAGGGTGTGTCATATAGAAAAGCATTACTGAGAAGGTTTAAGTTATATTTACTGTGTTAGAAGAGAAGCTTCATTCACACTTTAGTTAACATGTTGTAAGAAGACTATGTGCCTGTGATGAAAAAGTGATGTAACACATGGCATATGTACAAGTCAGAGAGAAAAAAAAATTGCATACTCCTAGCAAAATGTGATACATTTGTTATGCAAAGGTAATACAATGAAGTAATGCGATTTAGCGCGATTTAGCGCGGAGCTGCCACTGTTGCACACTAGGGCAGCGCCGGTTAGGCAGGTTTAAACTATTCGGGCTACCTAAAGTCCACTCTTCAAATTTTCCCTTAAAACTACCTTCCTCGAACTATACTACTGATCTAATCAGCGTATCCTATAACTAAAAAGATCATCTCCACTTGACTCCAAGTAGACTATTCTCTATCTGTTAAACCTAGCACTTGCTCCTACAGTACTTATTACCTTGATACGGCACTCTTGTCATAGATAGTACCCCAAACAGGTAACCCCCATTTCTTGGTCACCCACGTCCCCCTGAATCTTTTTTAAAGTTTTTGTCTATCCTTCTAGCATGTCGAGGGATCAGTTGCTATTGTCCTCTCCTGCTCAGCTGGTGAACCTGGGAATACTGAGGCAATGTTACAATTGCCTCATGTACACAGACAACCCTCTCCTCCTCCCACAAAACACAAATACATGCGAGAGATGCAACTATACGGCCAAACTGGAGGCTGAGCTCTCTCAACACAGGACTGGCAAGACCAGTCAGGAGGAGAAGGTTACCACACACACTATAGACCCAATCTCACATAGCACCATTACAACCTCAAATCATACACATAAACACACAAAGACATACTCGGAGGCTCTGATCAAAAATCTACCAAAACAGCAGAGGCCACCAAAGCAGACACCCAAACAACCACCACCTCAGAACACAACACCTGCAACACATAGACCTCACAGTCAGAGTGTCAAACAGTCACAGCCCTTAAGGCCAAACACAATGCCAGACACACTAGTCATTGGTGACTCCATAGTCAGACACACTGACGTCCCGCTCACCAGACTGAGTAAGGAGAAGGTCACAGTAAGCTGCCTGTCGGGTGCTAGAATCCACCACATAACGCAAGCACTCAGGTCTCTCAACAGCAAGTACAAATATGACTCAGTCATTGTCCACGCTGGTGTAAACGACCTGAGACGTACCTCCTTGGACTACATGAAAAGAGACATCGAGGAGCTCTCTGATTATGTAGCCCAGGCAGGTATGACCCTGACCTTGAGCAGTATCCTACCTTCACCAAGAGTGATGCCACAATACAGAGATAAGATGATCAGCTTTAACAATGGGCTTAAACACTGGTGTCATTCAAAGGGGATCCAGTATCTGTCTGCCTGGGATGACATGCTGGACAAGCCACGCTGTTTCGCAAGGGACGGCTTGCACCTGTCACCCCTGGGATTCCGGATATTGGCAAAGGCTCTTGCCACCCCCATAGTGCCTTTTTTAGGCAAGGCTCAAATTCTAAACCTACCACCCTAGAACACAAAAAGGAAAAAACTAAGGGTAATGCTGCTCAATGCCAGAAGTCTAAATCTCAAAATGCACGCACTCGAGGCCCTTCTCAGTATGGAGAACATCGATGTCTGTGCTGTGACAGAAACCTGGTTCAAGGCTCCTGAGAGCACCCCAGCTATCAGGTTTTACCTCATATCATGCGTTCCGCCCCAAAATCCGGACAATACCAAGAAAGGAGGGGGTATCCATATTCATCAAGGACACCCACACCTCAAGACTGGTGGCAATGCACGATGCATCGGAGACCATCCAGGTGCAATTAACCATAGGCAAGACTGCTCTGCAAATTGTAGCATGTTACAGGCCACCCTCACAAACTCAGGAACCTCACATGGCCTTCCTGAAAACACTAGAGGGCATAAATGTATCACCAAACACCATCATACTAGGTGACTTCAATTACCCAAATATAGACTGGGAACACTACTCAAGCCCAAACACCCTAGCCCAAAAGTTCCTGGAATTCATAAACTCAAATGCCATGGAACAACTAGTCACCATCCCCAGAAGAGGAGATAACATACTTGATCTCATCATCACGAACATGGGAGCACAATGTTCAACACCGGAAGTATACCCCTCACTGGTGAGATCAGATCACAAACTAATCTCTGGAGGTCCTCATCCCACCCCCACCTGTAAACAGATAGACCACAGTAAAGAACTTCTCAAAAGCCGACTTCACACTTCTAAAGACTAGTGTGGTCTCCTTTAAGGCCCCCGAGCCGGCGGAAAACAGTACTCAAGCCGCTGAATCACTTACAAACACCTTCTACCAGCACCTGCAAGACTGCATGGATAAGGCAATCCCAAACAAAACAAAGACTCTTAGTACCAAAGGCAAGCGTCCAGTCTGGTGGACCCCAGCCATAAACAAACTCTACAATAAAAGGAGGAAGCTACTACAAGATAGAGCAAAATCCTTAAAAAGTAAGACACCCTTGATCACTATAAGTAAAAAACTAAGAGCTCTCATAAAATCATCCAAAGCAAATTTCGAGAGAAAAATAGCTAAAGACTCAAAAGACAATCATAAGGCCTTCTTTAGCTATGTTAGAAACCTAGGAGGAAACTCCCAGATATGCTCAGAACTAGTTCAAAATGATGTGAAGATTACTGATCCTACAGACATTGCCAACATACTGGCTGACAGGTTCAGTGCAAACTCCCTCCCCCAAAAGGAGAGATATCTATACCAAACGATTGCAGCCCCCAAACATCTCCAGCCCAAGTGAGAACTGCTCTCTCCAAAGCAAAAACACAGCATCCATGGGACCTGATGGTGTCCCCGGCTGTGTGCTCCACGAACTCAATGAGGAATTAAACCCACAGCTAGGACAGCTGTTTAATCAAAGTCTTACCTCTGGATACGCACTCCAGGAGTGGCGCACTGCAACTGTGGTCCCACTTCACAAAGGCTGTGCCTCCACCGACCCTGGAAATTACCGGCCCATTAGCTTGACAAGCCTTATCTGCAAAGCCATGGAGAGGATCATAATGGACCTCATAAATAAAGACATAGGGAATTTGCAGACTTTGGATCCAACCCAGTTTGGCTTTGTCAAAGGCAGATCATGCCTTTTAAACTTGGTTGACTTCTTCGAAACAGTCACCAAAGCCATTGACGAGGGAAAGGCAGTCCATACAGCCTACCTCGATCTGGCTAAGGCCTTCAACACAATACCCCACTTGGGTATCATTGAAAAACTCATCAGCTTAAATGTTAACCCATACATCACAAGATGGGTTGCAAACTAGCTGAGTGACAGAACCCACAGGGTCAGAATTGCTGGCGCCATGTCAGACTCAAAGCCTGTCACAAGTGGTGTCCCACAGGGCTCAGTCCTGGGCCCACTCTTGTTTGGCATCTACTTTTCCGAAGTACAAGCAAACACAGGAGGGTTATGGCTGACAAAGTTTGCAGATGACTGCAAACTGGGCGCCATAGTAGAAAACACATCTGACACAGATATCCTTCAGAAGGGTCTCACAGAAATGGATAACTGGTGCCAGAGCCACGGCCTGAAGTTAAATGCCAAAAAATGCATAGTCATACCCTTTGGGAAAAACAAGGTTACCCCTAGCTACCAAATAGGTGGCAATCCACTGAGTACAGAAGAAGTTATCAGGGACTTGGGGACCCAGGTTGATAGTAGTCTGTCATTCGACACCCATGTAGCTAAAGTAGTTAGTAAGACCTTCTACATTGCCCACCTTATCATGAAGGGATTCTCATCTAGATCAAGGGAGGTCATAGTCTCCCTTTACTCATCACTCATCAGACCAATGATTGAGTACAATGCCCCATTCGGGATGTATCTGACCCGACACTTGCAGCAGCTGGAGAGGCCACAAAAGTTCCTCACCAAAAGGATAAAGGGTCTCAAAAATCTGTCCTATGCTGCCCGACTGAAAGAACTCCAGCTCTATTCAGTCGCTACGCTTGCTCAGAGGTGACCTTTGCCTAACATACAAGGCCATGTCAAACCCAGATTTGATGAATATGCTTCACCTCAAAAATCTAGATCCATCAGAGCCACAAGGGCGGAGACTTAAACCTCAACACGGCTATTAATAGGACGTGCTGGAGGGATAGATTCATCACCCAAAGACTCCCTATGCTGTGGAACAAAATCCCGGTACATGTGAGGCAGAGCACCTCGCTGGCCTTGTTCAAGAGAAATCTTGACCAATGGATGGGAGATCACAGATATACCCCAGGGATTACCTCAGTGTCACTGCTCGACAGAGGCACAGCAAAATAATGGGTATAGTTCCCCATACTAAAGGGGTGGCGTAAGCCACAAAACGATGGGCTAGGCTTGTAAATGCCCTCGGGCAGATAGCCTAGTATGAACCTATGAACCTATGAACCTATGAACATAAAATGAAAATCTTCTCTTGCAGACAGTTATTTGCAACATTCAATGCTTTTACAATATCGCAGTCACACAATTCACTGTGACAGGACAAATGACTCCTGTGTCCTAACATGTGTATGGTGCAGAGTAAATGGAATGTCAGAAGTGCAATGCTAAGTACAGATGTTTGAACTCCTCTAATTGTGTCTATAAATGTATATATGTCAGAACGTGCTCAACGTGTCAATGTTTCATTGTACTGTCACAGCTGTCATGTTTAAATCTTATGAAGGTGTTGTTGAAAAATTATCACACTGATTTATGATTTTTTTTGCTTTGTCCATTCTGTGAAAACACATATGCATATCAGTGCCCATCAGTGATGCTCTTTACTGAATGGCAGCTCCCTTTCTTTGGCAAATAATTTAATTTCACATGCACAATGAATTAGACATCAGTCATGAAAATGATACTGGTGATGGTGTGCCTTATTTAGCAGTTTGGACATTATTGAATACAGAAAATAGACCTGTTTTGCACATTCTTCAGTGGCTCAACATGTTTATGAAGTATGTTGTGACTAACAACAGGAGTGTTGCAGGGTTTCAATATATAGTAAGTACAGTTTAAGCCTGTGTGGCATTATACGTGTTCCTTATTTTTTTTTTTAGTTTATGCTGAGATACAAATGCAATTTATATTTTTAATGCTGCAATACAAAAGTATACTATGGCTGCTAAACATGATAATAAGACCTTTGTCACCTGCATTGCTCATATCAATGATTGTATTAAAAACACACTCATGTCTGCATGCTGAGAAATAAACAGTACATGTGCAATAGTATGAGATAATAAAAATAGAAATATGTTAATGAATATTGGATACCCCATAATTGCATACTGCTGTCATTGAAAACAACAGCTCATTACATGCAATATTATAACAATTCCATTATGACTTTATTATTTATGTGACAGTTGGCATAGAGTACTGTCACTATTCAAGCATAATACAGGTAACTGGAACTTCACATTTTATGGCAGAAACTCAGGGAAGAATTTTGCATGTGCTAAGATTCTGCTGTCAGTCATTCACATAAGCTAGGCTTTGGCACATGTCAGTTAGCATTGAAGATACTACAAAAAAAAAATTGTAGCAAAATTTCCACATAAAGCATATCTGCCTAAAAACATTACCCAGATAAAGTTATCCTGATTTCAAAACTTACAGGGATGTCAGAGGCAAGTATGTATATTCACTCATTTAACAAATTGTATACCATAACTCATACCCTTGTAATCTTATTTCCTCTATGTTATAGTCAGTTAATACACAGTGTTCTGAAGTGCATGTTCCTTTTTCTCATGGGTTCATTTCTAAGGTGGTATCACTCATGATTATTTACATACATAAGGATAACAGTGAAAAACAGCAACATCATGCGGATGTTCACATATTTGTTTGTGACAATGTTCACATTATGAATGCTATCAGCTATCCAATAGTACATCTCCAGAGGTGGCATTATATCATTTGAAATGTAACTGAGATATCAGCATTAACCAGGACTTGATGGCATCAATGTGGGGGCATTATTCTGCATACTAATCACCATACATGGCCAAGTCTTCTTGCCATGTTTCTGACCTTAACTGAACTTTGAAGAATTAACACAAATCCAATTCTAGTGCATTTCTGTGCTTTCTGTCATGAAAGTGCAGTGGTCTAGCTTGTCCATCATTGTGCATAGGTCGGTACATTAAAAGTGGATCCAGTGTCTGTCAGCCTGGGATGACATGCTTGACAGGCCTTGTTGCTTCACAAGAGACGGCTTGCATCTGTCACCCCTAGGCTCTCGAATACTGGCCAAGGCTCTTGCTGCCCCCATAGTGCCTTTTTTAGGCAAGGCTCAAAAGTCAAACCCACCTCCGTAAACAGCACAAATAAAAAAATGAGGGTTATGCTACTCGATGCCAGGAGTTTAAATCTCAAAATGCATGTGCTCGATGCACTCCTCAGTATGGAGAACGTCGGCATCTGTGCAGTAACTGAAACCTGGTTCAAGGCTCCACAGAGCACCCCAGCACTACCAGGCTACAACTCATACCACACATTTCGGCCACAGAACATGGACAAAAACACAAAAGGAGGGGGGGTGTATCCATATTCATCAAGGATACCTACACCTCCAGGTTAGTGGCACAGCATGATACCTCCAAGATCATCCATGTGCAACTAATATCAGGCAAATCTACAATGCAAATTGTGGCCTGCTACAGATCACACTCCATGACCCAGGACCACCACTATACCTTTTTGGAGACACTGGAAAACATGAAGGTCCTACCAAACACCCTGATATTGGGTGATTTCAATTACCCTACCATTAACTGGGAAAACTACTCAAGTACAAACTCCCAGGTCCAGCGCTTCCTGGAATTTATCAACTTAAATGCCCTGGATCAGCTGGTAAACTCCTCTACCAGAGGTGAAAACATATTGGACCTGGTCATCACCAAAATGGGCGACAGGTGTTCCACACCAGAGGTCAACCCATCACTGGTTAGATCAGACCATAAACTAATCACTTTGGATGTCCACACCCCACCACCACCACCCCCAACTAAGAAAACCACATTAAAAAACATTTCTAAAGCAAACTTCACCTTACTTAAGACAGAGATGGTAAGTTTCACAGCCCCCACGCTAAAGGATAACACTGCCCAAGATGCAGAAACCTTTACAAATGCACTCTATGAGCACCTACAAGGATGCATGGATCGTGCCATCCCTAGCAAAACCAAGACTCACTCCGCTAAGAGAAGTAAACCAGTCTGGTGGGCTCTTGCCATAAACAGGCTATACAATAGAAGGAGGAAACTAGTTCAGAAAAAAAGCAAATCCCAAGAAGGAAAGACATACTGATCAGTATCAGTAAGAAACTAAGGTCCCTCATAAAATCCTCCAAGGCTAACTTCAAAAGAAAAATAGCCAAGGATTCTAAAGATAACCACAAAGCCTTCTTTAGCTATGTCAAGAATCTAAGTGGCAACTTGCAGATATGCTATGAGCTAGTGCATAGTAGCAAAAAATATACTGAACCCACTGATATTGCCAACATCCTGGCAGATAGATTCAGTGCAAACTTCACCCCCTCTCACCCCCAAAAGGGCCCACAACAATACCAGACAAGTGTAGTGTCCTGCAAATCTCAGACTCACAGATGAAACAGACCTTTCAAAAGCCAAAAGAACAGTGTTAATGGGGCCAGATGGTGTCCCAGGCTGCATCTTGCACGAACTACAGAACGAACTGACCCCCCCACCTAAACACACTGTTCAACCTCAGCCTCTCCACAGGCTACGTGCCCATAGAATGGCGCACAGCAACAGTTATTCTGCTCCACAAAGGAGGGGCCACAACTGACCCTGGTAACTATCACCCCATAAGCCTGACTAGCCTTGTCTGCAAGGCTATGGAGTACATCATCATGGAACTCATTAACAAAGACATTTGGAACCTCCAAACACTTGACCCAACCGAGTTTGGCTTTGTTAAGGGCAGATCATGCCTACTAAACCTGGTTGACTTCTTCGAGATAGTCAACAAGGCCATAGATGAGGGGAAGGTAGTTTGCACAGCCTACCTTGACCTCACCAAGGCTTTTGACACCATTCCCCACTCTGGAATT
Source organism: Protopterus annectens (assembly GCF_019279795.1). Taxonomy (NCBI): domain Eukaryota; kingdom Metazoa; phylum Chordata; order Ceratodontiformes; family Protopteridae; genus Protopterus; species Protopterus annectens. The sequence goes on from NC_056733.1 coordinate 1,364,549,860, forward strand.
ATAAAAAAACTCATCAGCCTGAACATAAACCCCTACATCACGAGATGGGTTGCCAAGAGAACTCACACAGTAAGAAAGCGGGCCCCAGGTCCGACTCTAAACCATTCACAAGTGGTGTCCCACAAGGCTCGGTCCTGGGACCCCTACTGTTCAGCATATACTTCTCAGAAGTACAGGCAAACACAGGAGGACTATGGTTAACCAAGTTCGCCGATGACTGCAAACTGGGAGCCATAACTGACTCTCCGGCTGACACAGACATTCTCCAAAAGGGCCTTACTGAGACGGACACCTGGTGTCAAAGTCATGGTCTCAAGATAAATGCCAAAAAATGCATAGTCATCCCAGTTGGGAAAAAACAAAACACTCATGAATTACCACATAGGTGGCAGCCCCCTTAATACAGAAGAGGTAATAAGAGATCTGGGGACCCAGGTAGATAGTAATCTCTCCTTTGACAATCATATTGCCAAAGTAGTTAGGGAATCCTTCTATGTAGCTCATCTAATTACTAAAGGGTTCACATCTAGAAATAAAGAGGTTACAGTGCCCCTCTACTTGTCACTCATCAGACCCATCATAGAGTACAATGCCCCATTTGGGATGTACCCCACAATACACTTTCACCAGTTGGAAAGACCACAAAAGTACCTCACCAAGAGGATTACTGGTCTCAAACAGATGTCCTATGCAGCCTGACTTGAAAAACTCCAGTTGTACTCAGTGGCATATCGCTTACTCAGAGGTGATCTCTGCCTGACTTACAAAGCCATGTCCAACTCAGAATTGATGGACATGCTCCACCTAAAGAAATCCAAGTCAGTGCGAGCCACTCACTCTAGTGAGCTAAACCTTGCCACAACAATAAATAGAACATGCTGGAGGGATAGATTCCTGTCACAGAGACTCCCCATGCTTTGGAACAAAATTCCTAACTACATTAGGCAGAGCCCCTCACTAACACTCTTCAAGAGAAACCTTGACGAGTGCATGGGTAACAGAAAATACACCCCTGGGATCACTTCATTGGCTCTTCTTGACAGAGGCTCAGTTAATTAATCAATGGGACAGTGAAAGCTGACACACTCTGGCTAGGCTTATAAATGCCCTCAGGCAGGTAGCCTAGTACCTACCTATGAACCTATGAACCTACATGTAATATTTGAACTAGGCACCAATTCCCTGTCATTTTTCAGAGATCTTTGAGAAAACATGGCAGACAAAGGTGAGTGTAGTTCTCTATTTAGAATGCAGAGGTGGTGTCAGGAGGAGTCTAAGATTTTTGTTTGACTCCTTGTTAAATTTTACAGCTGGAGGCTTTTGCAGTGTGATTATAATGGGTCACAGTACAAGGCAGAGGCTTGCAATACCTTAGCCAAGGCTGGTATCAGTGCAATTAGCATCCCAAGTATGGGCAAACAATGCGAACACCATTATAGTAACATGAAAATAAAAAAAAGGACTTCCTTCCCTAATGGGAGGAATATTTTCAGATTTATGACAGGAAATTCATCCCTGGTTTGGCACCTATGTTTCTAATGGACATAGACAACCTGTAAATGGTTCATCTCTCAGGCCCCTGCTTGTAAATATTTAATCTCCCAATCCCCTGCTTACACTTATCAATGGTATTAGAACTAGTCAGAGATTTGGGATGCATGGCTAGGCTTATAAAAGCCCTTGTAGTCAATAGCCTATTAAACACCTACACCTACACCTACCTACCTATAACATTTTAAATTTCTACGAAGAAAAAATGATCATAGAAATTTAAAATTTTATATTTTCTTTCCAGTTAAACTTATTGAGTTTACATTGTTATATAAAAAAACTTTCTTGTTTTAAAAAACTTCTCCAGGAAGTGATGTCATTATGTTGTCAGCACCTACTTTTTAAAAAGAGCGTTTTATCAGCGCTGTCTTTTATTTCCTCTGAAGAAGCTACCTTGTTAGAGTAGCGAAAACGCTGCTGTTGTACTGTGCATTTAAATAATAAAATTGCGTTAAGGTACTATCTGGTTCTTGAGGTTCCTCGTGGTCTGAAGCTTTTTGTTGCTGGTTTGTGTACTGATTTGTCTTGTTTATCAATATTTTATTACACATAATGCAACAATAGCTTTCCTCTAATCACACATTTTTTTACAATTTGCGATTGCACCCACTGGGATAAATTCTAATACACATTTATGATATTTTTGTCTGTCATCTCCTACCACCCTTTATCCCTTTCTTTATCTCTCTCTCTCTCTCTTGTTCTCCTTTATGATACGTAGAATATCATTCCTGCTGCAACATGACCACTAGCATGGGGAGCTAGACTGGCCATATAGGCTTGACCTACCATCCCTCCACTAGTAGCTGCACTGGGACCACCTGCACAGGCACCCAGGGCATCTGGGTCACAGCCAGACAGCACTGGTTCCACAACGTCTGCACTGCCTATGCCAGATAGCTCTGCCCTGGAAGTAGGTTGACTAGTACCAACTGGGAGTAATACAAGTCAATGTGGTGACTATGTTACCCCACAGTTGCATACAGGGCTGGTGGAAGAGATCATAAAGAGGGGCCTTAGTGCCTGTGACAGAGGGAAACATTCTGGAGCAAGTAGCCAGTTTGCTGCTCCGTCTTGCACTGGCCAAGTGGTCTGGAACAGAAAACAGTGCTGTTCATTCAGGAGGTGAGGACACGATTGCCACTGCATTCATGTTGGTGGCTGATGAGTCTCTGAAGTGTCATACATATCCTCAGTCATAGCATCTATCACCACCCCTGTCTGTTTTGCATGTCCTGTCCATGTGTGTATGCATGCTATCTAACCTAACCTACATACCTAGCCCTCATTTCTAAATACCTTCCCTATTGTCCCTCTCTATTAATAAAAATGAAAACAGCCCTTGTTCCACAAAAATGTATCCCATACAGAGCTCTACACTTTGCATATGTGTCTGTATGAGAAACCTGATTGGTTCCAATTGTTCACACAACATTATTAGTTTATTGTCATGCATCATTTATGATGTGATTTTCATATTTTGACAAATTATGTGTAGAAATACATTGTTATCTGATGAAGAAGTAGATATCTCTGGTGCTCTCCCACTACCATCCTACACATTCCTTAATAACTCCCCAGTATCCTACTGTCTACCTGCTCCCCGTTTTCAGCACTGTCCTGTCACCCCCATTTCACAACTTTAATCTGATAAAAAAATAGATTCAGACACAGCACACATAGAAATGCTGCATAAAGAAATATATATTTATATGCTCAGCATTTGGATGATGCTTGACATTGCATGGCACTACCACTCATACTTAACAATGGTTACATAACGGTAAAGGATATTTCTTATTCTATGACAAAAACTGATGAGTTTTTGTCTTTGGTTTCATTCATATGGTGCTCCTCATGCTACTATGCTTAGTCCTACTGCACAACACAAAGCAATATTGATAGAGAAATGAAGAGGCAGTCAGTATTATTTGTATAACAAGCTCCGGTGTTTAATGTACACAGTGTGGGATGTTTCAGTTATCATTACTCTTATGAAGTCTGATGCACACATAGTTCCTTGCTGCATACATTTGTCATGGCATCTTTGATTTCTGTGAGCTGGCCTATTACTTCTTCTGTGGTGTTCTCACATAATGCTCAGGTGAAGAGAGTGCTGAGTAAGAATGGCTGGTGTTCAGTTACAGCATTACTCCAGTGGTATTTCTCACAGCATTTATTTTATTTATTTATTTACATTTGTTTGCCAGGTAGTGCCTGACTGGGCTAGTAGCCCATTTTCAGTGGAGACCTGGGGACAAAAGTTCCAAAGACAGATAAACAAATATAGTTACATAGATGTTCATGAAATAAAATTACATTACAATAAGTGTAAGTTTAACAAAAACAGTGAACATTAGATAAAAAATAACACATCATAGGAACAAAAATGAACATGTATACCACAGAAATCTTGATAACTGGGTGAAAAATTGAGACAGAAACAGTGAGCATGCCTAATGAAGAGATTTGTGCACATGTAGAACTAACAGAATGAGTAAGAATGAGAATTATGAAGTACTGAAGTAATTTTACCTTATCAAGTTGAGGGTATATATATGTTAGTCCCCAACACGATCCTGCTTATTCCTTAATTACTCTACCAATATCATAACCTCTGCTTGCTCGCTATTTTTAACACACTACTGTAAACAGCATTACAGAGGTTTAATAATGTCAAACATTAAATTCACACACTACACACATGCCCAGCAATGGCTTACAAAATAAAATGACCGTTGTGCATACTCTTCATTTGCATTGAGCAACAACGTCCACTGCTATCTCTTGTCCTAAATTAAATATCTCAGAAAATAATTACACATGTGCTAATACTTGTGCGCCATTCATGCAAATGAGTTCATCTGCAGTTAGCTTCAGAAAGCAATTATGACATATTGAAAGTAATGCCTGTGGTCTCTATACCTGTATATGGTTTGTTGATTTATGTTATTCCAGATTTGCTATGTATTTCCATCTGTAAATGAGTATGCTTCAGTCTCATATTACCCTTTCAAGTTGTGTTATTGACTCCAGTCTACATGTCTTGCATTTATGACTTATAATTACTTTGCATATTGTACACACATCACAGACACTTGTAAATAATGCACATACAAACACAAGACTTGCTTGCAATTACCTGGAGATCAGTTATGGCTGGCACTTGACTGGTTGACATTTATGACAATCACCCATCATGTAACTTCAATATGCCTTAATGTGACACACATATATATCATTCCCTATCACATAAATGCATGTGGATTATGTGATGAATGACATCTTCCTAAATGTATGCTGTGAGTTGTGATCAAAACATTGATGTTGTCTATCAGACCAGATCACCCAGTCCCACAAACATCATGTAAACTACATATATGTGCTAGCTGATATATGTTATAAGAGTTTTTCTGTGGTGCCAGCAGTTAATACAGTTGTATAGCATGTTGGCTTTAAGAGGCAGGTATTTGAATCCAGCAGTAGTAACTTGTGTAAGTCTGTCAGCAACTACCAACAAGAAGGACTGGCTTATCCAACAGATGTGATTTGCACATTTCCACTTAGTGGAGAACATTTACACAGGAAGTGGAATACTCCAAAGCTTTCACTCCCTTTTAGGTCAAAAGCATGCCTTGCAACATAATGATGAAGTCATCTCTTCACATGTGTGCTGTCAGACACTTGTAGTGAATTTTCTCCTGTACATAAGGGGGTAATACATGGTTTACAAAGTATGGCTTTAGATATACAAAGTTCCTAAAATCCAGCATTGTGTATCTCTTGTGATTGTGTAGCAGCAAATATAGTGAATAATGGTTTCATTGAAAGATGTGATGTTAATAATTCAACTGACGGATTGGGTAGCATTTAACACAGTTACAGGATCCTGATCCCTCCAACCCCCTTTTAGGTGAACCATATCAATTCAAGCACAGCAATGATGTAATCTTTTCAGGTGTGTACTTTCAGACACCTCTATTTATGATTTCTTCCATGGTGTTAGTGGTTAATGCACAGTGCTTTTAAGTGTAGACCTAGATAGGCAGGAGTTCTAATTGGAAATCTGTAAGTACTGGATGTATGTAGGACAATGCTGATAGACAGGACTGACTTATTCAACAGATTGTAATATGGATGATTCACACTAGTGTGAGCCCTGACATAGCTTAAGGATTCTGAGCCCTAAAACCACATTTTAGGGAAGTCACAACCATTCAAATACAGTGCTGATGTATTCCTTTCAGGCAGGTTCTTTTGCCACTTCTGATATGAATTCTTTTGTGGCATCAATAGTCAATATACCGTTCTATAGACTATGAAATAGATAGGCAGCTGGCAATGTGCACCTACTGAGTGAATGAGATAATGGTAACACGCATGTTTGGAATTTCCAAGAAAATTGATGTTTACAGTCTCACTTAGAGGAAGCATTTACAATTGGAGATAGAAAGGCCAACTTTATTAACCTTTTTAATGGAAGCCATATGCACTCAGTCACATTGCTGATATTATCCCTTCAAGTGTATGCTTCCTGACACCTGAGATATAATTTTTTGCCTGGCATTATCAGTCAGGGCACAAATCAAGAGGATCTTGATGTACATTGCATATGTTTGAATGCAGTAGTATGCACCTTTTATTATTTTGTTTGTAATATAGTGGTAACAAGCAAGAATAGCTTATTAAATTGATTTTAATGTGTGACACACTACAAAGTGGTGACAAAGTGTAACAGGACCTATGTTATACTAGGTTGTTATGGATTTTGGATGGGTGGATGTTATTCATCCACTAATTGCTGTACCCCTTTATGAGCATGCCCAGTGTATGGATGTATGCATTGAATTTTCCACTGTGCAACAGTTACCTCAAACAGCAATATGTAATTAATGTGGGGATCAATTATTGCCATTTATTTTTTGTGGCAAAAAGTTGGTTTGCATTTGCTTTTGGTAGCATGGCTCTGCTGTCTGTTGCACACTGGAGTTCAGGGATGATGCACAGAGAACACCTACATTGTTATAGGCCTCTCTAAAAATATGTCATCTCTAGCACTTTCTACATGATGATGATGTCCCAACTGTCTGTGAGGTATGTTGAGTGTTGTGTTCAAGGTAATAGGATTTGTTGCACAATGCTCAAGTTCAACAGACATTTTTCAACATGATATTTGAAATACTTCAGAAGTGTACTTTGTCATACTGTGTTTAATATGTATGTGTGGCACTAACACGTACTATGCATATAATGCAAATTTTATATAGGTACACAAGCTTTCCACTCCAATCACATAATAGCTTTGAAACATAGCATGCAGCTGTTGTCATTACACAATAAAGACATCATGCAAACTTGCTTTGTGATCTTTTCTAGGTGGCAACTGGCATAAGTGATCTTGCTGTCACACCTCTAATCACATACATAGGCATGCACTGACATATATGCAGACTCACATCAGTTGTTAACAGACTGCTGCCACATAACTTCTGCCTGTCAAAATTTCCATATTAGCAAAGTTTTCCTGACATATTACACATCTCCCATGAAAATACATCTTATCTGTTAAATTTTACAAATCTAAAAGTCTTTACATATATGTTATGTTGCAACTCCTCCACCACTCAATTAAAACACAACTACTCAATGAACACTATATGAATTCCTGGTTATGCTCCTGTGACTCCCCAGGTTAAACTACCACTCAGAACTCTTTTTCCCATCTTAACCCGATATGCCTTACAACTTCCTACTCTATTTCTAAAACTAACCAATCTGTCTCTTGCCAGACCCACAAATCCAGTTTCTGTCCATCTGACCAACCAGAAACACTGACTTAATTACAACTCTAAACATTATGCTTATTATGCAACTCTGCTTTAGTACTACGACGCATGTCCCATCTAAGTGTAATTTTTGATTGCCAAAGAATTTTTAACATATGAACTAGGTTCTAAACTGTCTTGTCTTTTATTGCTATGTATTGTCTGACATTTACCATGTTAAAACTAGATCACCAATGTCAAGAAGTTAAATGAATGCATCTTGATTATTTTTTGTATTTGATACACATCTCTATGTACTTTATGGATTTTATGTAGCTATGTGAACTTTATACATTCCAGCTGGAGCTTTTCTCCCTGGGCTTCCCCTGAAAATGGATCTGTGTCCAGTTGGACTTTCCTGGTAAATAAATGTAAAATAAATAAAAATAAACAAAACAGGTTTTAGTGCAGCATAATTTTTTATTTACTTTATTTTTTTCTGTTTTGTTCAATATGACAGTTATGTTTCTGTGACATATCCTTTTGGGTTACACTGCATAAAATGAGTTGAATGTGTCCTTATGTCTCACTTCCTACTCTTCATAACATTCATATTACTGCTGCATCTGTTATTGTATCCCCTGTTGGAAGTTCTATGGGCAGTATGTACAGGAGTTCCTTAATTTTCTCAATTTGTCCATACATTTCTCTATGTGCTGTTCTGTTATTCTTGCATTGCTAGTCTGATATGTATGGCCATGGGAAGATGATAACTTCTGTTACTTGCACATGTTTTCAAACAACAACATTTTTCTTCAGCACATTCACTGAGTGTATTATCTTTCTTAATGTACATGACATTACCACTGAAGTTAACACCTGTCCTTTACTGCACCCAGTGCGATGTGCAAAATTTCATCCTTCCTTATCCACTTGTTTTTAGGTTTATCCTTCCTTTTATGTATTCCTAATCGACCTGTTTTTGTTCTGTGTGTGCACTCTTGCTTACAGATCTGAAGTATGACTACAGTCCATTGTTTACATTGTGTACCTGAAACCTGGCTTACCACAGCATGATCATGAGCCTGTAATGTAAGCTCTTGCTGGTGCTGCACATTGTGCTGATTAACTTGGTTTCTTGCATATTGGATTAGAAATACTGTTAATCAAGCACACAAGGTCGACTGTACTAGTGTTACTACAACTTATACACAGTGTTAAAGAATTCCTGGGAATGTCTGCTGCGCAAGCAGGATACACAGAAGACCCTGTGTGATGTTTGGTATAGCCACAAGTGCCCTGAACAGAATAATGCTTATGATAGTACAACACTTCTATCCAGCTCAGATAAATGTATAGTATGGTGAATATGCTCAATACACTGTTCATTCATTCCTTCAGGGCTGTCTCTGCATATATGCACTGCCAAAGGTAGATGGGGTCTTAGTGTTGCTGGTTACTCTTTGAATATTATCATCATTTCAGAATTCAGAATTGTTTATTATCATCATTTCAGAATTCAGAATTGTTAACATGTCAGAAATGTTGTTGACAAGGTGCTCAAAAGGATTCTGAAATATCTGCCTTGCATCTGACATAAATTGCTCAGGTAGAAAATGACAAAATAATGGAAAACTGTCAGAGAAAAAAATGTAAATATAACCACATCTATTTACAGCCTAAAGCTGTTGAAGAGAAATGTTTACTGGTAAGAGGAAACCTCTGACACATAACTGAAGTCCTTCAAAATGGGATTTCAGCTGAGGAGCCTAAAACAATACAGGCATTTATTTTTATGTACTTCAGATTTCAAATGGATGTGTGATTTTTGACAAACATGACATACTTGGTGTTTCTTTAGGTTTATTAACAGCCTTGGATTCATGATCTTGACAAGACTGCATGATTAGGCATGCTTCACATTAATATACAACAAGACCATTCTCCTAACACATATCTATGTTGTTGTTGTATGTGTATGTGTGTGTGTGTGTGTGTGTGTGTGTGTGTGTGTGTGTGTGTGTGTGTGTGTGTGTGTGTGTGAATTGTTTTATACATTTTCTGGCATTGTTTTCTGTTCTCATCTGTCCTGAAACTGCTTACCCCCTATTTCTGAGGTGGAGTTTATAAAACTGGTCTAACAGCGTCTGTGTTATCTGATTGCTTCAAAGCTTGCTGATTTAAAAATAGTTTCTGTTTGTAAATTCATGCATTCACTGTTGGAAACTCTTGGGTTTTGGCTAATGTGATTCTCAAACAACTTGGAAATATATCACTGATTGATAACTATATTTCTTGGCATTTTAGCCTTTCAGAGTTCTGAATTGTCTTAATTTTGCCTGACTGAATTGTTTTTTATATTTTCTGGCATTGTTTTCTGTTCTCATCTGTCCTGAAACTGATTACCCCCTATTTCAGAGGTGGAGTTTATAAAACTGGTCTAACAGCTTCTGTGTTATCTGATTGCTTCAAGGCTAGATGATTTAATAATAGATTCTGTTTGTAAATTCTTGCATTCACTGTTGGAAACTCTTTGGTTCTGGCTAGTGTGATTCTCAAACAATTTGAAAATATATCACTGATTGATAAGTATATTTCTTGGCATTTTAACCTTTCAGAGTTCTGCATAGTCTTAATTTTGCCTGACTGAATTGTTTTATATATTTTCTGGCAATGATTTCTGTTCTCATCTGTCCTGAAACTGGTTTTCCCCTCCCCCCACTCTATTCTTGTGGTGTTGTTACAGTTGGTTGCTTTGCAGTTGCCCGCCCCTACTGTAACTTTGATCTGGCACACCCCTCCCAGTCTGCTGTTCACTTTACTTAATACAGAGAGAACATTTGAGAAGGCCAACCCACTTAGGGTCTTAACTTCTGCTCCTCCTTCTGCTCTTCCTCTCACCTTGCACTTTACTAAAAAAAATTGCTTTATTTTGCTTTTGCCTCTTCTTAAAAGTACTCAGTTGTATTTATTCTGCTGCATTTATTACTGCTTGGTAGTAAGCCTGATTAAATTCTGTTTTCTAAGCCTTTTGGTTTAAGCACTTGGACTTCAGATCTGTTGTTTTACATTAAGAAGTTTTGTGGTCTGCACTGTTGTGGCAGGTCAGGTAGCTTACATCCTTCTAAATTGGGAATTACTGATTGAAGACTCAGTGTCTGTTATTCTCAAAGTTTATTAGTTCTGGTTTAAGCACTTGGGCTTCAGGCCAGTTATTTTACATTAAGAAGGTCTGTGGTCTACAGTCTTGGGGGAGGAGAGGTTTGATTCTACCCTTCTGAGCTGGGAATTTCTGGTTAAAGGATTATTGTGGATGTTTATTTGAACTGTTTCTTTCTGAAATTAGTGCACCTTGTTTGCTGTAGCATAGACTAAATTCAGGTATGCTGAATCTAGCTTTGTTTGTATAACTTGGGCACTAATCCAGGCCATCTTTTTTTGGAGAAGGTTCACCTGCACACTAGTAGCAGGAGTGTGCAGTTATAGCTTGTCTGATTGAAGACTGCTGAAACAGGGCTCAGTTTAAGCTTTTTTTACTGGTTAATTGGTTAATTTGTTTAAATCAGTTTGTTCGTTTTCTATTGTTATATAAAAAAATTGCACTTTATTCATCTGCTTTTACTGTATTTGTGTTTCTTCCTACTTTATTGCATTTATTCTGCTGCATTTATTACTGCTTGTTAGTAGCCTGATAAAATTGTAACTGTTATTCTAAGCCTTTGGTTGAAGCACTTGGGCTTCAGACCAGTTGTTTTACATTAAGAAGTTTTGTGGTCTGCACTGTTGTGGTAGGACAGGTAGCTTATATCCTTCTAAGTTGGGAGTTGCTGATTGAAGGCTTAGTGTCTGTTATTCTAAGAGTGTATTAGTTCTGGTTTAAGCACTTGGGCTTCGAGCCAGTTATTTTACATTAAGAAGGTGTAGTCTGCACTCTTGTGGGAGGAGAGAGTAGATTCTGCCCTTCTGAGCTGGGAGTTTCTGGTTAAAGGCTTATTGTGCCTGTGTATTTGAACTGTTTCTTTCTGAAATTGGTACGCCTTGTTTGCTGTAGCAAAACCTAAATTCAGACCTGCTGAATTTAGCTTTGTTTGTATAACTTGAGCACTAATCTAGACCATTTTTTTTTGGAAAAGGCTCCCCCTGCACCCTAGTGGCAGGAGTGAGCAGTTAGAACTTGTCTGATCAAATACAGCTGGAACGGGGCTCAGTTTTTAGCTTTTTATTGGTTAATTTGTTTAAATCAGTTTGCTCATTTGCTACTGTTATATAAAAAAATACACTTTATGCATCTCCACTTAGCTAGGGTTAAACTATTCATGGTGCCATAAAATCTACTCTTCAAATTTTCCCTTAGAACTGGCCTGTTTTTCTAGTTTTAGCACTCAAATCTGTTTCTTTGAGCTCAGCACTTGTTCAGTACTTGTAAGCACTAAATAAGCTACAAATTACTACAACACTAAACTTTCCTCACTTGTCTAGAGGAAAACAGTTTTTAGTGCTTAATAAATGAGCACCTATCCAGGCATGTCTAAGGGTCAGCTCCCGGTGTTTTCGTCTGTCTATCTGATGAATCTGGGCATCTTGGGGCAATGCAGCAACTGCCTCATGTACACAGACAACCCTCTCCTCCTACTACCCAACACTACAACCTGTGAGAGATGCACTTATATAGCCAAACTAGAAGCAAAGCTCTCTTCACCCAAGACTGGACTAGACAGTCAAGAGGAGAATGTAAACACTTGTACCACACCACACTCATCACATATTCCCTCAAAATCTACACCACCAAAACACACACATAGCAACACAAAACATACACCTACAGTCATGGAGGCTCTCAATTAAAATCTGATCAAGCAACAGAGACCTCCAAAGCAGAAACGCATGCAACCTCCACCCCCCAACACAACCCAAATGACACATAGCCCACAAACTCAGTGTGCCACTCAACCATAGCCCATAAGGCATAACAACGTACCCAACACTCTAGTCATAGGTGACTCTATAGTCAGGCACAATGGTGTTCAACTCACCTGGCTAAACAAGGAGAAAGTTACTGTCAGCTGCCTGTTGGGTGCCTGGATCCACCACATAATGCAAACACTCAGGTCACTCCACAACAAATACAAATATGACTCCATCATTGTCCATGCTGATGTGAATGACCAGAAATGTACCTCCCTGGACTACATGAAAAGAGACATGCAGGAGCTCTTTGATCTTGTAGCCCAGGCAGGTATGATCCTAGCCCTGAGTAGGATCCTGCCATCACCCAGAATGATACCACAGTACAGGGACAAAATGATTGACTTCAACAATCGGCTAAGCTTCTGGTGTCATTCTAAGGGGATCCAGTATCTGTCTGCCTGGGATGACATGATTGATAGACCACGATGCTTTGCCAGAGATGGCCAGCACCTGTCGCCCTTGGGATTCCGGATACTGGCTAAGGGTTTTGCTACCCCTATAGTGCCTTTTTTAGGCAAGGTTCAAATGACAAATTCACCACCGCAACAGGTTCAAGCAAGCAAAATCTGAGGGTAATGCTACTCAATGCTAGAAGTCTAAACCTCAAAATGCATTCACTCAAGACACTCTTTAAAATGGAGAACATCAACATCTGTGCAGTGACAGAGACCTGGTTCAAGGCTCCAGAGAGCACCCTGACATTACCAGGCTATAATTCATACCACACCTTTCGGCCACCTAACCTGGACCGAAACACTAAAGGTGGAGGCATGTCCATATTCACTAAGGATATCCACACCTCCAGGCTAGTTGCTCAGCATAATGCATCCAAGATTATCCAAGTGCAACTAACTCTGGGCAAGACTGCAATCCAAATTGTAACTTGCTACACCTTCCCCACCATGCCCCAGGATTCTCACTCCTCATTTCTTGATACACTGGAAAATATTAGGGTACAACCCAATACCCTAAAAATGGGCACTTTCAACTACCCTACCATTAACTGGGAAACATGGCTTAGTGATAAATCACTTTGTTTATGGTGTGCAGGGTCCTGGGTTTGAGCCTTGCAGAGGCTGTTTAGAGTGGGAGTTTGGCATAATGATTAAGTTGTTTACTTTGCAGGTTCAAGGTGCAGGGTTTGATTCTCTCATGGGGTAATTGGCTAGGCTTAAAATGACTCCTAAGGGCAGTTAGCCTAGTACTAGTCTATGAAAACTGCTCATTTACCAACTCTTTTGCTCAACGTTTTCTGGAATTCATAAATTCCAATGCCTTGGATCAACATATCCACACCCCAACCAGGGGCAGCACTATACTAGACCTGGTCATTACCAACATGGGCAACCGGTGTTCCACACCAGAGGTCAAGTCCTCGTTGGTCAGATCCGGCCACAAGCTAATCAGCCTAGACATCCACATCCCGCCCCCACCCCCCATTAGGGAAACCACCGTAAAATATTTCTCCAAAGCCAACTTCACGCTTATTAAGACAGAACTGGCAAACTTCACAACACCCATGCAGACGGACAACAGAAGGGTACGACTGCTGAATCCTGCACAAATGCACTTTATAAGCACTTACACGAGTGCATGGATCATGCTATCCCTAACAGAGCCAAGATGCTATCCTACAAATAAAGGAAGCCAATCTAGTGGTCCCCTGCCATAAACAAACTGTACTACAGAATAAAGAAACTGTTACAAAAAAAGAGTGAACATCCCATGACTGGAAGAACTCCCTGGTTAGCCTCAGTAAAAAGCTGAGATCCCTCATAAAATCCTCCAAAGCTAGTTATAAAAATAAAATTGGCACTGATTCTAAAGACAACCACAAAACATTCTATAGCTATGTCAAGAATCTCAACAGTCAAATCTGCTCTGAGTTACAGCACAATGGCACTAAATATACAGAACCAACTGATATTGCCAACATCCTGGCAGATAGGTTCAGTGCTAACTTTACCCCACCTCACCCCCTAAAGGGCCCCTCTGTGTACCAGAAGAATGCAAAGTTCCTGTAATCATGGCTGCAGAGGTAAAAACGACACTCTCAAAAGCCAAAAACACAGCATCCATGGGACCTGACAACATCCCAGGCTGTGTTCTACATGAACTACAGAATGAACTGGCACCTCCACTAAGCACCATGTTCAATCATAGCCTCACCTCAGGCTTTGTGCCCACTGAATGGCACACAGCGATGGTTATCCCACTCCACAAAGGGGGAGCCACTACGGACCCTGGGAACTTCCGCCCCATTAGCCTAATGAGCCTGGTCTGCAAGGCCATGGAACGTATAATCATGGAACTTATAAACAAAGACATTGGTAATTTCCAAACTCTGGACCCCACCCAGTTCGGGTTTGTAAAAAGCAGATCATGTCTCCTAATCCTGATTGACTTCTTTGAAGCATTCACTAAAGCCGTAGACGAGGGTAAGGTGGTTCACACAGCCTATCTAGATCTCGTCAAGGCTTTTGACACCATCCCCCACTCTGGAATTATACATAAACTCACTAAATTAGGTATAAATCCCTATGTCACAAGATGGGTTGCCAAATGGCTCACTGACAGAACCCCCACTGTGAAAGTAGCAGACTCCAAATCTGACTTTAGACCAGTGACAAGTGGAGTACCACAGGGTTCAGTCCTGGGTCCTCTCCTGTTTGGTATCTACTTTTCTGAAGTACAGGCTAACACAGAGGGTCTTTGGCTAATGAAGTTCACAAATGACTGCAAACTAGGAGCCATAATTGAAACTCCTAATGATGTGGTCATCCTACAAAAGGGCCTCACTGAGACAGATGCCTGGTGTCAAAGCCATGGCCTCAAGCTCAAAGACAAAAAGTGCATTGTCATCCCCTTTGGTAAAAACTCTGTACCCATGAGCTACCACATAGGTGGCAGTCTACTTAACACCAAAAGTGTGGTAATAGACCCTGGAACACAGGTGGACAGTAGTCTCTCCTTTGATAATCACATCATCGCAGTAGTCAGGAAATCCTTCTACATGGCACACCTCATCACAAAGAGTTTCTCATCCAGGAAAAAAGAGGTCATTGTTTCCCTCTACTCATCACTCATTAGACCCATTATAGAGTACAACACCCCTTTTGGTATGTACCTCACAAGACATCTACAACAACTGGAAAGGCTGCAGAAATACCTCACAAAGAGGATTACTGACCTCAAACAGATGCCCTACGCAGACCGTTTCAAAAAACTCCAGCTTTACTCTGTCACATATCGCCTACTCAGAGGTGATCTCTGCCTAACATACAAACAGAAACAGGCTCCGAACCAGTGGGTAAACACTCCAAAAGATTTATTAAAAGTGAAGCGTTTTTCGTCTTCCGTCTTAGGAAGACTTCTTCAGACAAGAGAGAAAATTCCTACTACACAATTTAAAAGCATAAAGGTGCCAAAACAGTGCAATACATATAACATACAGCTGCCCGTCAATTAAACACTCAAGACCATAATATTGTTAAAGCTATACTAGTTTACAAAACTTCCGTCAATACTGATATCAGTCCTTCAAAGCTCCGTTCCTAAAATTCATGACAACGGAACACAATACATAAACAAGGTATCCCTATGTCTACAATGTAACAGAGAAAATGTTTCTCAAGTGCAATACAAGCATTTACATAAGAATATATATATATATATATATATATATATATATATATATATATATACATATAAGAAATGCATGCTTAGTTTAAATACAAAGTGTATCACCACAAAGGCGAAATCAGTAACCAAAGTTTGTTAAATATGTACGCTCTTCTTTCCGTTGTTAAAGACAGTCCTTTGAATCTCTGTTTTTATCAGTATTGACGGAAGTTTTGTAAACTAGTATAGCTTTAATAATATTATCGTCTTGAGTGTTTAATTGACGGGCAGCTGTATGTCAATTGTCCAAGTTGCACTTGAATTGGATTAGTCACCAGTGCTCCTTCTTTGTCTGGTCCATCTTTTATTATCACCACTTTTTCCTGTACCCATTCTTTCTGTTCATGTCTACCAGAACTTCTGCATTCTAGTGCAACCAACTTTCATTATGTACCTCTCTCCACACATAGCTTAGTTGCATATCTGTTTTGTACTTTTCATGCATGCTGTTTTGAGATGCTGCTATTTGTTTTCAACTCCACCCATTTCCTGTTCTTCCTGAGGTGTTATAGCCCTGAGTCTTTCCTTGAACTCTTTTTCTTTTACTCTAGTGAACTTCAAGGTCTTCAGCCTAATCCTGTTAACTTTACTTGCCACATGACAACCCAGTGCATATAATGACTATAGCCCCACATTTGGTTCTGAATCATATTAAGCTATGCCCTTCCATTCTATATAAAAGCACTTCTGCTACTGACACAGCTTACTATGCAAATCACTTGCAGTTTCCAAAACAAAACTGTATAGAATGGTTGCACCAAACAATGAGTTTTCTTTCTTTCTTCCTTGACATTCTTAGACAGTTGAGAGATATGTACCTGACTAGCTGCATAAGTATATATCATAACCTTATTTTCAGGGCATTATATCAACCTCTTTTCAAAGCTCTCTGTGATGATATGCCCAAACATTGTATTTCAACAGTGCTCAGAAACTTTTATAAGGACATCAAGCAACCTTGGACTATGGAGTCATTACTTAGCATGAATCATTCACATTGACATTTTGGCACCTATTTATGCAGGCATACTAAAAATAGTCTTTTGGGAGTAATAACCTTTTTTTAATGGCTGAGGAGGCAGCAATGAACTTTCATACTAGACTCATTGTCTGCAGCTTTGTGACAGATCTACAGTAGTGCAAGCTCTTCTCTGGTTTATATATATATATATATATATATATATATATATATATGTGTGTGTGTGTGTGTGTGTGTGTGTGTGTGTGTGTGTGTGTGTGTGTGTCAGGGATGGCTGTATTGACAGATAAGGGCAGGATTTTCCTCTTTATTGACAGTGTCTTCTTTGTTACAGCAGGTCTTCTGGAGTATGTTCCCATGTCATATGTTTTAAGGAAAATAGCACAGAATATTAGATTTTATTACTATGGCTCAAGAAATGTTACAAGATTCATTAACTTATACAATATGCAATTATACTCAGTGTATGTACCTGGATGCAACATGTTTCATTCTTAAGGAGTTCTTCCTTTTAAACCAATCACTGCTATCTACCTGGCAAAATACAGAAGTTTGCAGATTGCAAGTAAATGTCATATCCTTCCTTTACAGACATGATTCGTAAATTATCTTTAATAATGGTGAACATACAATAAAAATATTCACAGAAAACAAGGCATTGCCATATAACCAATTATACAGGCAGGGGAAAAAATGCAAGCATTATTATATCAGTTAACCATTGTGAGAAGTTACAAACTGAAGTATGGTTGCAGAATAAGGCACACATTGACCTACTTTAAGATAGCCTAATTGGAATGCTTATAATGCCCCTTAGTGCATTTCTGATACAATTTGGTTTAATTGATTCAAACAATTCTGCAATCAGTTGGATTTATTCTCGTGCCACTTGCAGTCCACTTTCATTCACAGTTTCCAGTTTATTCCATTCTGAGCTGATGATGTCAGAAAACAACCTTCCAAACTCTCAGATGTGTAGCCTCTTAGATAAGAAAATGTGTTTAAACTTTTATTGATTCCTTCAGCCTTTCTCAGTCTTGAGAAAATTAAGTGGCATTGCAGTATGTACATTGAAAAAGTCTACCCTTTTCTTTCATAGATTTCGGATTACATAGAAAAAAATGTTCTTTATAAACATGATGCTGATGAACTCAATGACACAGACATATAATCACGATGCAGATGAACTAAAACACAAACATTATTTTTTCTTTCTTTCTTTATTCATTTAATTATTTGACTTGTTTCACTGGGAAAGGCTGACTAGGTAAATCATTTTTTCCTCAGGGGTACTGGAGGAAGTACCACATTACATGCAGTTGAATAATTTGAATAAACTAATTTAAGAATATGCAATAACACATGATTGCATAACTTAGCTGACCACCATGTTGATTACACTATATATTTTTTGCAATATATTAATCTTGGTCACATCTATAAAAAATAGTGCTTACAGAAAAACAAAACTGACACACCAGTAGAACAGCCACCATTGTATGCATATCCACAGTGTATGCATATATTCCCTTTATGATATTAGCATCCAGGCAAAAGATAAAGCATTATATATATTTTATCCAATATAGTAGATTCACTTGACACTTGCGATGAAGAAATTATTATATTAAAATTTTGGGAATGTATTAATATTTCTTTGATTTGACTGCATACTATGGGGAATTAGTAATGGGCTAATTACATGGGCAATACTGCTATATTAATCGACTGGGATTGTTAATTTTAGATGGGAAACAATTTAGATTAAGAAGGGGTCTTGTTAATGGGGTTGTTAATAAGGGCAGAAACATTTCATTGAAATTTATATCTTCAAAAAGACTTTAAATTACAAATAAGACTCGATATTTCTAAGATCTGGGATCATGTTTTACAGTTTAGCTACATATACAGAGCACAGACAGAACCAATGATAATTTTTACATTTTTGAGTGAGTACTAGGTGTGAGTTTAGTGAGCATAGATCACCAGGGAGGATGTACTAATTTAGGAATGTGGTGGGGAAGGGTATTTGTTTGGGATACAGAAATGTCATGTGTAGCTGTAATATGATAAAAATTTAGGAGATTAGATAATTCCAAACAGTTAAGGGAAGGAAGTGCCATGCAGGATTGAACATGTAAATGTAGTTACTTGCAAACTTTGAAGTTTTCCTATCAGATTTCTTCTGTTTAGCTAGCTTAAATGACTGTAGATTAATGAAAATCCATGAGGCATAGAGGATACTAGAGAATAAATAGGTCTAAGCTATAGTCTTAAATGCATATTTTGTTACGAAAGGTTTTGTTTCATAGATAAATCAGAGTTTAGGGTGAGTTTTTGGACTTTATCTTAGTTGTACTGATCAATTCTTAATGGATTTTATTTATTTATCCTTTGTTGCCCTGTTTTTCCCAGTATGCTAATAGTCTCTTTTCAGGGTACACTCAAGGTATTTATACTAGTAGAAAAAACTGGCCAGGACATTGGGTATTGTTTCCTAATATTGTTGACAGGTGCCATTGGATTTTTTTGCATCTACCTGAGCTACCACCAACTCAAGCAGATGGGGCCTCAGTTTAATATCTCATCGAAAGGATGACACACTTGGGAGTGCAACACCCCCCTTATGCTAAACCACAGTGTTATTAATCGCTCTATAAAGTGTGGGAATAGAACCTACAGCCTTCTGTAGCAAAAGTGAGCATGCTAACTGTTGCACCACTGACACTACATATATATCTATTATATTTCCAGGTAGTTTTGTAATCTGTACTAACTCAGTTCTAGTATTATTTACTGATAATTTTCCTGAATCACTTTTGTTTGATTTTTGTGTTCATTTGCATTTATAAGTAGTTGAAAGTGTTCTGCCAGTTTCATTTTTTGCAGATGAAAGCCACAAGTAATCTTGAAGCTGTTTGATTAAAGAGGTAGCACATATTAGTGTTCAGTCATCTGTGTATTGGATTATTTTTGTTGGGAGGGAGACTATATTAAATTTATTAATAAATATATTAGGGAGTAAAAGCTTTAACACTGAACTCTGTGGCAAACCTAATGTTATGTGTTGTGGAGTTGACGGCTCATCAACCTTGTGCACACCCTATATTCAGTGGCTAAAGTAATTAAAAAGCAATTAATTGTATTGTTTGGGAAGCCTAGTTCCTTGAGTTTGAGTAGTGGCAGGAAATTTTAAGCTGTAGCAAATGCTTGGAAGACTTCTGAAATGAGGATGCAACCATTTTGCCTTTATTTATCTCTATCACTAATATAGTTTATACAAGTTAGTAATTCTGTTTCTGTGCTATGGCTAAGCCTAAATCCATGCTATGTTGTGAAAAGTAACTTGTTCTCTGTTAGGTAGTTGATCAATTGTATGTCAATTCATTTTTAAAATACTTTACATACAGTGGGCAACATAGCTTTAGGTCTATAATTTGCAAGTTTAAGTCATTTCCCACCTTTATATAAGAGGATAGCACAGGATTATTCCCTGAGTGTGGGACTATTCCTTCTTGTAGAAAGCAGTTTACAGGTATAGAAACTGGGTATACAATGGCATCTACAGCTATTTTGAGATATTCATTTTGGTAGGCTGTCAGCTGCAAGAGAAATTGGTTTAAGTTTTTGAATAACTTTTATATCATGTTGGTAGGAGTTATAGTAGGTGAATATGGTTGTGTTAGAGTCCTTGCATGTGTGCTCCAGACTTATTGAGGGATTTTGCAACATTTACATAGTATAAGCTAAAACTGCATGCCATGTTAACAGTTCATTTCATTCATAAAAGGGCAGGATGTGAGATTTTCCAGGTTGTTTAAGTGTATTTAATATTAACCATTTTCGTGGTTTTCCTGTAGACCAGTATAGTCATTTTTCTTAGCTTTTAGGATATCATTCCTTGTTAGGTTTTATAATTGCTGATATTGTTGCAGATTGTTAATTCTTTTCTTTTTCTACATGACAATTTTTCCATGCCTTATCTCTGTTACATATTAGCTATTTTATATCTAGTGTTTGCTATGCTACAGGATTTGCTTTGATTTTTCTTTCATATGTTTAGGGCCTGGAGAGAGATTAATGAGATTAATATGGGCAGGAACATGTTAAGTTTAAAGATTTTTTTTGTGTGTAGACAGAAGTAGTGCAATGAATATGGACTGCAGGCCCAAGTTTAGATACCCTGTGAGATGGAAAGCTGGATGGGGTAAGAATGAGAGACAAAGTTCATGTGCTATAATTTTTGTCTTGAGAATTAGCATTGCTTCTTCTAGATATACTCATTTTATTCATAAATGTATAACTTGCTAAGGCTACAAACATTTTAAATTACTGAACTAAGTCTGTCCAAATACCTTTTTTCTAAGTATAAGGAGTATATTATATGAAGATTTTCTGTTCTGAAGAAGGCAAATCTGACAATTTGCTGCTAATGCTCAGAGGCTTAGCAATATGTCTAAAGTTAGCATGACTACTTTGCAATAAGTGGGGATTTCAGCCCACTCTGCTGTTGACAAAAGGTGTAAGGCCTACCATCACTGAAGAAAAGGATAAAGCATCAATGAGTGCTTTAAATTATGCATAGCATAGCATAGCATAGCACTGCATTTGGGAATAGGTGCATATCTGAAAGCAGTCATCAAACGGGTCTACATTTCAGGCCCTATTTCATCCATGCATTGGGCAGCAACCACAGTAATAAGAGCAGAACCATACCAAAATTTCCCAAAAACCTCTTGGGATAACAGTCATGATGCCTGACCCATATGTACCTGCTCTGACTTCTTGGACAGAAAGGGAAGTTAAGAAATGAGTGGGACAGTCAAGGATAAAAGGTCACACAGTAACCCTGGAAAGGGAATGGAGGGAGGTAAATATGTACTAAAAGAACCAACCTGGAAGCTTTTGACATTTTTTTTAAATGTGACTATGCAAACTCTTCACAGCAGCAGGAAAAAGAAATATTGTTGTGCTGGATGTTCGTAAGCAAAGTTGCAGACTGTTTTACACTTTGCAAATGTGTTCAGGAAAATAAAGCAAGTATTTTCCAGTTAATAAGCTTGAAAAGGTTATCAATTGCAAATAATTTAGAAATATGGAATTTTGCATTTTTGGCAAAATACATTATGGAAGCTTGCTTTATTAAATGTCTCTATAACTAGCTCTTTGTGTTTATCTTATCTATCTCTCTCTCTCTCTCTCTATATATATATATATATATATATATATATATATATGTGGGTGTTTATGTGTATGTGTGTATGCATGTGTGAATGTAGAAAATTAATCACTATGTTGTAGTGTGAAATTGCCCTATCTCTATCACCATATTCTTTACATATCAAACTGAGAATGACCCAAACCACTTTAGAAAAGAAATTATATTTAAATACAGATATTATAGAAGCAGCATTTAAGAGAATCAGTCTTCTGTGATTCTTGTGCAATTAAAAGGCTCACTCACAGTTTTTTCTTTATGTCTAGGTTGTATTGCCACTTCATTTCAGTACATCATTTGTGTACATTTAGCACAGAGCTTGCCAGCTATAAATTTTATGCCGCCAACTATCTCTGCAGTCTGCAGACGTGACTGATTCTACACCCACATTCCTTTCCAGTTTAACAACATAGAGTTTAATAATTACATAATAGAATTTTCTGAGACTGATTAGCCCCAAATGAGAGCTGTTTTATTTGTCTTGCCTGGAGGTAGTTCCTAAAATGAAAGATAAGATGCAAGCCAGCAGAGCATTTCTAGATGATGTGACCCAGTTTACAGTACTGATGGCTGAATATATGGATAATTTTACTGTCCTAGCATCAGTGCTATTTGCAGTTCTAGGGCAGAAGAATTAGGAAGGCATGTAACCAGTGTGCAAGTAGGGAACATTTTGACAGATTCAAAACAGAAATAAATGTATATTGGGGAGCTTTTTTTTTCTGAAGACATCTAAAAATACATAGGATCATGCTTAGGTGTATGTGTGTGTGTGTGTGTGTGTGTGTGTGTGTGTGCGCGCGCGTACGCGAGCGTGTCTGTGTATGCATCTGATGTGTGTCTGCATGTTTATATCCACCCATCTGTCTATGCAATTACATCTATATGTGCATGTGTGTGTGTGTCTACATATATATATATATATATATATATATATATATATATTTTTTTTTTTTTTCATTATTATTATTATTATTATTATTTCAATTTTGTTAAGATAACAAATAGTGTCATGGGATGAAATGCAACCTATGCAAATTATAGCAGTTTTGCTTCTGTTTGTGCTGTTACTAGGTATATTGGAAAAATGAGTTATGAATTGATATTTATTCTACTGCATGAAGTCAATCAACTTCCAACATAGGTACCATATGTTGTGCAGATTACTTTCAGTGCATACGCTATCCTCAGTATAACAGCTGCATTTTTGTTATTCTGAAGCTAAATATTCTGTAACTCTTAACCTGTTTGTTTTGTATAAATGTTGGACTCCATCAGTGAAACTGAGAAAAAACTTTCTGTCTGTGAAACCAGTGACCTAGAATAAAGTATATTCCAGATACTGATGTTCAGTATTTGAAAAGAACTCCTAGCTGCCAGGGGCCTGCTCTGATCTTCTGAATAAGACAAAGGAAACAAGTGACTGATTAGCCCCAAATGAGAGCTGTTTTATTTGTCTTGCCTGGAGGTAGTTCCTAAAATGAAAGATGAGATGCAAGACAGTAGTGCATTTCTAGTTGATGTGACCCAATTTACAGTACTGATGGCTGAACATATGGATAGTTTTATTGTCCTAGCATCATTGCTATTTGCAGTTCTAGGGCAGACGAATTAGGAAGGCATGTAACAAGTGTCCAGGTAGTAAGGTGCGATTAATCCTACACCCATTGTCTCTAACTAACTAGATCACTTCCATACTATACCAATACATACATCTTATCTTACAGACTTACTTCTTATTCATAGTCCCCTCTTCCTATACTTCTTTCTCATGCCTCTCCCTTCTCTGCGTTTAATACCTTATCTGTCTCTCCACAACTATCTACTCCTCTCCTCTCTTCTCTTATCTCCTGTTCTATTCTATTAAATTACCCTTGCTATTTGACCTATAAGTAATATGACTAGAAATATGCTACTCAGTTTAAACTTGCCTACTAAGTAATCTAATACTGTAATGCTCAACCTCTGCATATTTCTTACTACATTAATTATACTTCAATGTCTTTATTGCCTCGTGTTGTCTTGAACTTATGGAAGGTTGCACACATCTATGTAATGTAAGATATGTAGTAACCATTATGTAAGTTTTTCAAATGTATGTGAAGCTTTTACCCTGTATTGTTGTCTAATGTATGTGAAATTTTGCTCTGTAATGTTGTCCTGTCTCATGTATGATATGTAGTAAGCATTACATCATTTTTTCAAACATCTGTGGAGCTTTTACCCTGTATTGTTGTCTAATGTCTGTGGATCTTTTCTCCCCAGGCCTCTGCTAAAATGGGTTATGCTCCAGTCCAACATTCACAATAAACAAATGTAAAATAAATAAATAAATCAAATAAAAATGAAACTGCATATAAGATGCACTGCTTTTTGTTGTCAGTGAAATAACAATGTTTCATTCATTTTAAATACAGTTTGTTCTCTCCCTATCATTCTGCTGTGTTCATCATCAGAAGCTGGAAGTTCAGTGTACTAATGCAATGGGATTGTGCCCATGCAATCCTTTGAACATAGGTAGGCTTCATATAACCACAAATGACCTCCAGTTTGATTATGTGCAGTCCCCTCACCCTACCATATTTGGCAATGATGATGACCATACAGTGACATCTGCTTAGACAGTGCTACAACTCAGCCAAATCATCAAGTTGCTGGGACATAACTACACCCCTAAGCAAACTCTCTGATGTCCAGGAAGCAACCTAATCCAAGTTCATCAGCAACTTAAAGGCACTACATGCCTCATTCCAGTGGGTTGACATCAAAGTATGATAGTCTTTAAAGTACACCAAACATCTGACATTGAAAAATGCATAGCTGGCACAAATTTGTGACTTATTGTTGCAAGCAGTGAACCACACCGTAGTGCAATCATTAGCAGTGCTTTTTCATTGTTCATGGTTCTCTAGTTCAGCTCCTGGCTGTGGTGGTATCATCTTTGTGGAGTATGTATGGTACCTTTCTATCCATATCAGGTTTTGGCAGTTGCTTCTTTTTTCACACTCCCCAAAGACATGTAGCTAAATGAACAGGTGATCCTCCAAATTGTCTGTAGGTGTGTGTGCATGTGTGTGTGTGTGTGTGTGTCTGTGTGTGTGTGTGTGTGTGTGTGTGTGTGTGTGTGTGTGTGTGTGTGTGTGTGTGTGTGTGTGTGTGTGTACTGCAAAGCACTGGAGTCCCATCCATGACTAGTTATCTGATTTATACTCACTGCTTGCTGGGATCTGGTTTGATTATGTTGCATTACTTCATATGATATTGCGGGTATTGGACAATGAATAAATAAATATTATAGTATTGCAATTAAACTATGTTTTCAGAAAACTGGATTTAGTTGCACCTCCCCACTTTTTTTTTTTCGCAATGATGTCAAGCATAGCTGCAATGCACATGCTTCATTTTGGCATATTTTAGATATGCTAAATTACATAATAAGGACCCTTCTTGCTGCTTCAGATCACAATTCATGTTACCTTAAACAGCAACTCATTTTTTTAATATGAGATGGTAAATAAGCTATATTTTATAACGACTGAATGACAAAACATTTTGTTTCAGTTAATTCACAAATAAGCTTAGAAATTCAAAAACAGCACTTAGTTAAATGGCTAGAAACCTAGCAAACTTCAGGATGGAAAAGATGATTCTCCATAGACTAAGCCTAGCCATGTTTTTTTCCTGAATGAATAATGATGCCCTGTATCCAAAAAGGACATTGAAGGCCAGGCATTTATAAGCTACCTCTACCCATAAGGGATATGGAGGCCAGGTCTGGTTTAAATTTTCTATTCCCCATCCACTGGTTTAGGTTTCACTTAAACTGGGTAATAGATGAATTCAGCTTCACATGGATGGAAAGCCTGATCCATTGGAGGAGCATATTCTGGGACACATACCTGTGTCTCCAGCATGTTCTTTTTAAGTCACAGACAAAATTCAGGTCCCCTAGACCTTCCATTTCTGGTACTCTTTGACTTACAAATATGCAGACAATTCATAAGTGTGTGGTTTGCATAGGATCATAGTATCATAGGAGATTACAAGGCTATCGACCTGGAACTCATTTTAAGCCTAGCCATTTTGACCCAATGTAATACCGTAGAAGTACTAGTCAATACTCAAGATTTCATTTAGTGATGCCTGCCCATGTCCAGGAGGGTTGTAGGTGCTATCCCCAGCAAGAATTTATGATGCCTCATCCACTTGTCCAGGTTCCTCTTGAACCGTATCATAGAGGTGCACTGTTTCACATGAATTGGTAGCCTGTTTCAAAGACCTGGCAGTCAATGGGAGATAAATCTGTCCATCCAGCAAGTCCTATTTAAGTTGCAGGCCATATTTAGGTCCCTGGAACAGGTGGCCCTAGACCCATATGATTTATGGATATGCAGAAAGTTAATTTGGTTTGAGTCTTGGGTTGCTCTGTAGGCCAGGCATAAGTCTCCCCTAAGAAGTCTATATGATATGGAGTATAGTGACATGGATTTTAGTTGATCTGTGCAAGGCACATGTTGGATTCCCTTGATCTTCTTTGTTAGAAACCTCTGAGGTCTCTCTAATTCCTGCAGGTGCTTAGAATGGTACATATCAAATGGGGTATTATACTCAATTATGGGCTGGATAAGTGCCAAGTATATGGGGTTATAACTTCTTTTGCTCTTAAGGCGATGCATGGAAAGATTTCCTTACAACAGTAGACATGCGGTGGTCAAAGTTAAGGTCACGGTCAGACTGTGATCCCAGGTCCCTTACCATTTCATGGGTACTTTGGGTATTGTTTTGATAGTGTAAAGGAACATTTTGTGTTCTGAAGGGAATGGTGATACATTTCATTGCATTCAGTTTGAGACTGTGACTAATACACCAGTTGTTGGCCTATGTGGGACCCTCCTGGAGTACACTGACATAATTTGGGGATTCAATGATTGCACCAAGTTTGCAGTCGTCTGCAAACTTGGTCAACCATAACCCTTTAGTTTTGACCTGAACTTCTGAGAAATATATACCAAACAGTAGGGGGCCCAGCACTGACATCTGTGGCACCCCACTGGTAACAGGTCTGCTGGTTGATGCAGAGTCACCCACTTTGATACTGTGTGTCAATGTCCAGTTTGTGAACCAGTTGGCAACAGCTTACAGTGAAGGGGTTTACTTTCAGTTTGCTAAGTTTATTGGTAATCCCTGAATGTAGGTTTGTGTTGAAAGCCTTTGCCAAGTTGAGGTACGCTGTGAGCACAGATTTGCCCACGCCGATGGCCTTGGTCACACTTTCAAAGAAATCCACCAGATTTAACAGGCAGGATCTGCCCTTCATACAGCTGAATTGAGTAGGATCCAGAGTTTGAAGGTCACCTATGTCTTTATTTATGAGGTCCATAATTATACATTCCATGGCCTTACAGCTAAGGCTGGTCAGGCTTATGGCTTTGTAATTCCCTGGGTCTGTTGCTAGGCCACCTTTGTGGAGGGGAATAACTGTAGCTGTCCTCCATTCCACAGGAACAAAGCCTGTGGTTAGGCTATGATAGAAAAGGGTACTTAGTGGTGACTCCATGTTTTAGCCTGTTTAGAAGACAGCCTGGGATGTCATTTGGTCCCATAGATGCTGTGTTCTTTGCCTTGGACAGGACTTTATTGACCTGGTCTTCAGATATATAAGGTGGGGGGGGGGGGTTGAGGGAAGGTTTGTAGTAAGTTAGGAAGGGATAAGGGAGTGAAATTTTCACCAAACCTATCCGTTAGCATGTTCACCATCTCTGTGGGATCAGTGTGTGTAATACCCTTTATGTTAATGTTACATAAGTAGCTGTAAAAGGCCTTATGATTATCCTTGGCAGTACTTGTTAGGTTTATCTCAAAGGAGCTCTTGGAAGATTTGACAAGTTGTCTTATTTGCCTGTTAATGCTGAGGAGGGTGCTTTATCATTGTTGGGTCCTTGTCTTTGTTTTCTTGGACAGCAGCTTTTCATAGGTTCATAGGTTGGTACTAGGCTATCGACCCTAGGGCCTATGCAAGCCTAGCCATAACAATTCCCTGGATATTTCTTCCCACAATATTTACTTCTCTGGACCCCTGTCTAGCATCCCTTTTTGCATTTATTGTAGAGTTTGTTGTTGCTAGAAGTCCACCATGGCAGCTTGATTTTACTTGGGGCTCTGGCTTTGATTCCATCTGTTACAGCTGAGTTTATACAGTTATGCAAGTGATTGTACAGGGCTTTAGTGTAAGCTTCGGCGTAGTTACCACTTTCAGCTTGGGGTGGGGCTTGGAATGCATTTATACCTTGACCTAGGAAGGTACAGCTTGCCTTGGTGAAGTTTTTTATTCTGAGTTCACCCTTTCTGAGTTCTGGTGTTACTGTTAGGGTGAAGGTGACTGATTTGTGGTCAATTTTAACTAAAGAGGATCCAACAGTTGCAGGAGAGCACCTGTTTGACATGATGGTGAGGACCAGATTTAGAATGTTTGTTAGTCTTGTTGGAGTATGGACAATTTGCTCAAGGGCATTTGAATTCACAAAGTCAAGGAACTTTTGTGCTAGTGAGTTTGGGTTAGGATAGGTTTCCCAGTTGATGGTGGCATAAATGAAATCCCCTATAACCAGTATGTTCTGTAAAATTTGGCTTGTCTTCAGTTTGATTAAGCAGGATTAATGGGTGTTGTGGGCCATAGAGGGGATCTATAACTGGCTAGGAATTGAATGGAGGGTCTTATCCACCGTAACCTGGACCTGGAGTAACTCCACGGAGTTGTCCAGTATAACTAGATGGGAAGTGAATTTATCTCTAATAGAGATTGAAACATTCACACATTCATGTTGTGGTCTAAAGGTATGGAAGGCATTATAACCTTGCAGGGCCAGGGTACTCTCTGAGGGCTTAATCCAGGTTGCTGTGACTGCACAGACATCTACATTTTCTAGTGACAGAAGCGCTTCCAGGGAGTGCAGTTTTTAGTTTAAGCTCCTAGCATTTAGCAGCATGACCCTTATTTTGTTCTGATTGGTTACTTTCACTTTGGTAAGGCTGTTTTCGAGATCTTGCTTAAAAAAGGCACTATGGAGGAGTCAAGAGCCTTTTCCAGCAGCTGAAAGCCTTGGGGAGCTAGGTGTAAACCGTCTCTGGAAAAGCAGCGAGGTTTGTCGACGTGGCTTCCCAAGCAGACGAGAACTGGATTCCCTTAGAATGACACCAAAAACTAAGACAATTATTGAAATCAATCATTTTTGTTTATACTATGGCATCATTCTAGATGAAGGTAGTATGCTGCTCAAGGCTAGTTACATACCTGCCTGGAACCCATACTCAGAGAGCTCGACCATGATTCTCTTCATATAGTCCAGCAAGGTGCATCTTAGGTCATTCACACCAACATAAATTATGACAGAGTCATAACAATACTTGTTGCTGAGAGACCTGAGTGCATGCATGATTTGGCAAATCCTGGCAACGGACAGGCAGCTTACCGTGACTTTCTCATTGCCCATCCTGGTGAGTGAGACATCCGTGTGTCGCACTATTGAGTGTCCAATGACAAGAAAACTTTTAATTTGAGTGTTACACCTTACGAGCTTGGTGTGTGAGATTGTGGTGCTGCTATGTGTCATGGGTGCTGTGGAGACTGTGTTAGCTGTAGCAGGCTTGTGGTTTGCAAGTCTCTGGTGTTTAGGTAAGTTTTTTGCGAGAACCTCCGTGCATGTGGGTTTACGTGTTTAATAGTATTATGTGTGTGAGTAGTCATATGTGCATGAGTAGTGGTACTATGTGAATTTGTAGTGGTAGGTGAATTGAAAACCTTCTCTGTGTTACTGTTCTGAGTGAGAGAGAGTATGGATTCTAAATTCTTGGTGTAAATACATTTCTCACACTCTGTACTAGATTATATTATTAGTAGAGGGTAACAAAGCTGGCAGGAGAAACAGGGGTAATCCAAATGTCCATAATGCTAGGTTGAAGACTGTTGTCACTAGGGTGGGTTTTAAGATACTATCACGGAGGAGCTCAGCAAATGGATATTTCTGCCTGGATTTTAAGGAAAAATTTGTTGAAATTAACTGTCCGGCTTTGACGCAGAGTTGCATGGTAGTGTGCGGTGCTGTGAGACATGCAAACAAACAGAAACCTGCTCAGATGCAGGGCCTAAATACCAGAAGCTGAAACTTGAAAAACACTCTAACAAAATTCAAAAGGACCAATGAGGATGCTTATTCCAAGCCCTAGACTGACCACCCTTTTACCAGTCAGGTCCCAATCAACACAGTTCTCTCACAAAAGTGCAGACAGGCCCCTTCCTTTCAAAGATGGCCTGAAAAATGTGCTCAGAACAAACAAAACACTATGAACAGTTTGAGAAGCAGCAAGCCTGTATCTGGACAATGCTCAAATACTAGCTACTCTAGTTTCAGCGGGAAACACTAGACAATGTTTAACGCAGCAGATAAATAACAGTGAGACTCTGAAAAAATGTTTAAACAGCAGAAAATCAGCCAGGAGGCTCTAAAGAATGATTTAAACAGTTAACAGGTCAGTTAATTAAGTACTGCTTGGCAGGGAAACCAGAACAGGCAGAACAAATAGCTTTAAAACAGTGAAAAATACCAGTAAATACTTAAACTGTGAAAACAACAAAAAAGCTTCCTAAACAGTGAAAACAGCAATAAATTTCCATTTTACAAGCACAGTGTAGCAGGCAATTGCAGTATAACAGTGCAGTTTAGTATACAGCAAATAAATACAGTATAAAAGTAGGCAGCAGGCAATAAAAAAGTACAGTTGTTTGTTGTTCTTCTTTCGGTTTTTCCCAGTTAGGGGCCGCCACAGTGGAACGCTGGTCCACTAATGATTGGCAGTTGATTTTTATGGTGCCGAGGTGTCAGCCCGATGCCCAACCTAAGCAACAAAAAAAAACAAAACAAAAAAAAAACAGCTTATGTTTTTTGGACTGTTCAGACGTCGCTAGTCATCTGGTATCTCAGCTCAGAGTTGTGGCTGGTAGGTCACATCAGTTCAGCTCGGTATAAACAAGCAGAAACCTACTCAGATGCAGGGCCTAAATAACAGAAGATAAAACTTGAAAAAACTCTAACAAAATTCTAAAGGGCCAGTGAGGATGCTTATTCCAAGCCCTAGACCAGCTTCCTTTTACCAGTTATGTCCCAATCAACACGATTCCCTCACAAAAGTGCAGATAGGCCCCTTCCAATCCTAAATGGCCTGGAAAATGTGCTCAGAACAAACAAACCACTACAAACAGTTCCAGAAGCAGCAGGCCTGGATCTGGACAGTGCTACAGCTACTAGCTACCCTAGTTTCACAGGGAAACACTACAGAATGTTTAACACAGAAGAAAAGTAGCAGTGAGACACTGAAAAAATGTTTAAAACAGCAGAAAATCAGCCAGGAGGCTCTAAAGAATGATGCAAATGAGGTATGGAATCATTATCATTGCTGAATACAAAAAAATGTAGGGGATGTAAACATGGTATAGGCAGCTATATGACTGCAACAGCAGGGAGCAGCAATGATAAGTGTTAGCTGCTAATGGTTTGCCAGTGTTACTGATTGTTTTGGCTATAACAACAAGCACTACTGAACAGACTGTTCTCTCTGCATTGTATGTATCCTACAGAGTAGACTTAAAATAAAAAGTTTAAGCACTTTGAGAGCTATGAGAACAACCATACCTATATTGATATCCTAGTACTAAGAACACACTGTCAATTCTCTGCTTAAAATCTGTCTGAAATGCTGATCTCCAGTATTATACATTGAAACAAAAATGCAAATAAATGGCTATGATATTGCATTTCTGTAGTTAAGCTGGACCAACTAGGAGGGGAACATGCTTAGAAAATAAAGAGAAAAAAATAGCTGGCAATGTTGGTAACATGCCATTAAATGGTGTGGGCTATTATTAGCATAAAGTATTTGTCAACATCACATTGATCTAGATATGTTCAAGGAAATGAGAAAGGAACAATTGCTGGTCCTGTGTTGGTGGCAAAGAGGGATAAAACAAAAGCACAATAGTGTTTGTTGTTATTGCACTGAATTGAGGGTTCAATTCCAGATAGGGTGTTGTCTGATAGAGTTAATGTATATTTCCTGAACAAATGATCAGGTTGTAACACATATAGATCTGGGAAACTTCACAATCCTGTCTTTTCATTATTTTTCCCTGATATTTGTTGATATTGGCATTTTTTTTTTGTTTTGCTACTTGTTTGTACAGGTTTTGGCAAAGCACAATGATGACTGTTGTATTTTGAATTGATGAACAGCAGTCCACTGCTCAAATACAAACTGAGAAATGTAATTTGTATGCCATCAGTAGCTCATTTTAGAGTGGCACAGGTATCCTTGCAACAGCACTCTGAACAGAAGTAAGAGAAAACATTCTACATTGCATCTGAGTATCAATGTAGCACACATATACCTCTCAACCCTTAGTTCAAGAAATCAGGGCAAAGCCTAAAATAATGGAGGGACAAAGGCCAAAAAATAGGGGCAGATTTTAAATATTGCTATTATAAACTGAGAAAGCTGTGGGAATAATGGGATTTGTGTTAGCATGCATTTTCTGAATAATATGAAGTCTGCAATTGAAATGTATTTCATTACTTAGTAACTTCAATCCTCAGTGATTTGCCAGAAAAGCACACATTTTATGAAGAGCAGGCCAAAAATATGAGGGTAAATCTGGACATTCTGCAAAAATCTGTACAGCTGAGAAATGCAAGTACACAGGTTAAAATGAAATGATTTTTAAAGAAACAGGAAGGAGAGAACGCAAGATCTGAAACCAGCTTGAAGCCCCATGCTTCTTGCAATGTTTGCAGCAGATGTACAAATGCAGCTTTTGTTTTGTTATACATGTTTTATATGTATAATTTCCACACTGCTTAGCAGAGTGCAAACAGGGCTCACAAGTGAAAGAGAACAATTTCATTTCTGTCACCTTCATTAATGCAAACAGTTTTGGCACCAATGCATGGTATTTCTAATGAGTGAGTGATGAGCACATTCTGTGTACCTGGTTCTTCACCAGAAGCTATAAATGCATTGCCTTTGGCCCCAAAACAGAGTTTCTCTGGGGTTTCAAATCCAAACAGTGTGAAGAGAATGCAGAAAGTATTATAGCAGATGTATGATTTACTTTCATCAGAACATTATATAACTTTTCCCTTGTTTCTTGCCTCTTGCCTCTTGCAGATGTTTGCTTCTGAGTGGTGTAGAATCAACATTACATGCTTGAGGAAAAGAAGTGAAGCATTTTATTTGGGCAGCCTTCTGTAGATCAAATATGCTTAGTGTCAATGCATGGATGTCAGTACTCTGAATAGAGAACCTCCACCTCCTGGGTGAATTCTTCTGTGGCACAAGGTATGTTGTTGTCTTTCGGCATTTCCCGATTAGGGGTCGCCACAGCAGAACTCTGGTCCGCTAATGAGTGGCAGTAGATTTTCACAAATGCCGAGGTGCCAGCTTGACGTTCACACTTCAACGAAGGCACGCCTATTTACACATGTCTATTGAACACCCACCCAACCATGGGGAGGACATGCAGACTCCACACAGAAGGCACTCCCCACACTCCAGCCGAGAATCGAACGGGAAAATTTCTTGCTGTGAGGCAACAATGCTACCGCTGCACCACCACGGAAGTCTCAGTAATCTAGGGTTCAAATCCAGATCAAACTAATTTTTACAAAGGGTGGAAGAATGCAATTTTTAAAATTACTTTGATTAGGAAGGTAATGCTATATACAAATGGCTATCATAATTATGTTTATTTCAAGAAACTGTCTCATTAATGCTTTGATAAATATATTTTCTAAGTAACATATCTAGTTAATGATTTAGCTATGAAATACTGTTGAATGTGTGTGTATGTGTGTGTGTGTGTATGTGTGTGTGTGTGTGTGTGTGTGTGTGTGTGTGTGTGTGTGTGTGTGTGTGTGTGTGTGTGTAATTGATTAAGCAGAATAATTATGATAATAAATAAAAATGCATTTGGATCTCTTTGATGGGCAGAATACTTAAGTGAAAATCAACTTCTCGTGTCATTTAGCCCAACTCTGTGTTTAAGATACTATGTGTAATGCAGTCTATGTATCATTCCACAACCTGCATTAATCAGCTCATGAAAGTCCATCCATCTGAGATGCATTCACAAACAGTAATAATGACTCTTTGAGGGGGAATGCATGTCAGAAGACTTCCTATAGTCACACATATATAGGCCTATCTGATGTATATCTCTATTCATACTGAATGCAGTTTATCTGTAATGAACATGTGAAAGGGTCTTCTCCCATAACACTAATAATCACCTCGACTGAAGTTTATGCATTATTTCTGCTGCAAATTTGATTCCCACGTTGGTCAACTAACTTTTTATGGTAAGTGATTCTAAACAGTTATGTGCTAGGTCATCCCACTTAACCTTCAAAACAGCAAGGATAACAGTCAAAGCCATTGAGCCTGATAGTGCTGACCATCTGAAAAAGTGTGACTAGATTGAGCATCACACATGGCAAATCTCATTGCCATGTTTCATGCTGTCCTTTCTGTTTGGTAAAACACATTCTTCTTTCTTTGTCATTTTCATGTCTCTTCTTCTCTTTTTCTGTGATATATACCTGCTGAAGATATTACAGCAAACTGTGAGGTGCACCAAGAAAGGTTAACTCACCTCAAAGAGGCACGGGATACATATGCATCAGGTCATACTGCAAGCATAATAATTATTGTAATTGAATGCAATATGTCAATACTGTAAGACATAGTCGTATTTATGATATCATAGTAGTGTAATGGATTAATGGTACAACAGAGTAAGACCTTCCCATCATACCTGGATGTGACAAAGGTGTATAGATTGGATAGTCATAACTGTTTCTTTTCTGAAATGATAGAGTCATGTGATATGCCATTGTTACAATTCTGCCTCTTTTTTGTCTTATCTCACCCCTTCTCTCAGTTTTTTTTCTTCTTTTCCTTTTTTTTTGGAGGGGGACTATTTTATCTGGATTAAAAATATTATGTTGTCATACATTTCTGCTTACAAGAACTGACATGCAGCACAGAGGGTAGAGCAACCACTGCAGATCAGCCTGCCATCCCTCAACAGGTTGCAGCACCGGTACCCAGCACTTCAAGGTCCCAAACTGTCAGCACTGCCTCCATAACCCCTGCTCTACCTACCCCATCCAAATCAGGTAGCTCTGCCCTGGCAGCTGGTGCACTGGTGCCCTCTAGGTGTAGAAGTGGAAGTCTTGACTTTGTCACCCAGCAATAGCTGACAGGGCCGGTGGAGGGTATAATGGAAAGAGGCCTTGGTGTCTGAATCAGCCATATAGAAAAGGTGCTTTGTCACATTGTCAAGACAATGTCATGTGTAGCACTGACACAAGAAACTGAGACAATTTATTTATTTATTCATTTATTGACATTTGGTGACTAGGAAAGTCCGACTGGGTCAGAAATCCATTTTCAGTGGAAGCCCGGGGAGAAAAGCTCCAAAACAGTAACTTATAGGCAAGAACAGTATAATGATATTCAGAAATAACATATCACAAACTTCAAGATCGTGACAGTTTTACAAACAAACATCAGGTAGTATAGAAAGTTCATAATGTTGTTGTTTTTCTTTCAGCTTTTCCCGGTTAGGGGTCGCCACAGCAGAATTACGGTCCACTAATGATTGACAGTAGATTTTTATGGTGCTGAGGTGCCAGCTCAACACCCAACCTTCAATGAAGGCACACCCATTCATGCATGTCTTTCAAATGCTACTCAATTGCAGAGAGAACATACAGACTCCACATAGAAGGTGCTCCAGCCGAGAATTGAATGGGAGAACCTCTTGCTGCGAGGCGATAATGCTACCTCTGCATCACCGCGGCTCTAATTTTGCAATTAGATCATTTTCACAGTATACAATTTTCACAATATATAACAGACAATATGAGACAGACACAAAGAACATTCTTATGAGTTTGAAGGAAATAACATTAGGCACACAGAGTAGTAGTAGAAGAAAAGGAGGGGTAAGCTAAAGGTGGATCATATGCAGTATTATACCATGATCCCCC
Organism: Protopterus annectens; assembly: GCF_019279795.1. Lineage (NCBI taxonomy): Eukaryota > Metazoa > Chordata > Ceratodontiformes > Protopteridae > Protopterus > Protopterus annectens. Next base: position 1,364,586,121 of record NC_056733.1, read on the forward strand.
CAAAACGTGCACGCTGATTGGCCAGCGTGCCCGTTGTAAATCGAGTTATACTAATGGAAAAAGGTCCGGTCGCCCGGACTTTTTTCCATTAGTATAACTCGTTTAACACTGTCTCGCTATGTTAAATGGGTTTAACATAGCGAGACAGCTTTAAAATAAGCAACGGAGATCTCCGTTGCTTATTTTAAAGCTGTCTCGCTATGTTAAACCCATTTAACATAGCGAGCAGTGTTTAAAAAGCAATGGAGAAAGCAAGATCTCCGTTGCTTTTTAGTGTCTCGCTATGTTAAATGAGTTTAACATAGCGAGACAGTTTTAAAATAAGCAACGGAGATGTCCGTTGCTTATTTTAAAACTGTCTCGCTATGTTAAACTCATTTAACATAGCGAGACACTAAAAGCAACGGAGATCTTGCTTTCTCCGTTGCTTTGCCCACAACTCTGATGTACTGCGCATGCGCAGTACATCAGAACTGCCGGATGCCAGACATCTGCGGAAGGGCAGTAAACAGGCATTATACTATGCCATTATTTAAGAAAAGTAACAGTTTCTTTTCTTAAATAATGTCATGGTATAATAGCAATAACCCACTTCTGGGTGTGGGTAATGCTAAATTTACCCACGGTTGGTTTGTTTGGTCTCGGGCTTCGCCCTCGGGACCAAACCACGCCAACCGTGGGTAAATTTAGCATTACCCACACCCAGGCGTGGGTTATTGCTATATTATTAAGTAGTATAGGAGAGAAAGAGCAGATCGCTATTAGTGGATAGTGTATTTATGAGTTGGAAAGATTTGAGGGATGAGCAAGGAAGAGTAGAGTTAGTAGGATGTTGGAGTGTAAGTGGAAGGAAGAGAGGAGGGGAAAAAAGTCATAGGGGTGGGAAAGATGTTAAATTTGGCAAAACCAGGTCCAGGAATTATAAAGATATTTTTTTAGTGTGAGCTTAAACTTTTTGGGGTTGTCTGGGCTGGTAATGTTATTTGATAGGTTGTTCCAAAGTTTAGATATGGCATAGGAATAGACACTTGCCTGCTCTTTTGTTAGATTTATGTATGTCTGTAAGTTGCCTGATATTGGAAGGGATGTTTCTATTTGGAATGTGGGTGTAGAGGATGCATTTAAGGCTGGACAGCTATCAGGTCTATATATTAGTTTTTGTGCCATTGTTAGATGTAGGTAGTCAAGAGAGTGGGGGGATTCTTGCCAATTAAGTTCCCTTTGGGCATTGCAGTGCTGGATGCAGTAGGATGAGATAGTGTCAAATTTAACAATTTTACAATAACAGGACTGGAGTTTAGTTTTGAGAGAGGCATACAGATTAGTGAATACAGAAGTGCCGTAGAGAAGGGAGAGGATCAGGTAGGGATTTGCTAGTGTTTTCTTAGACTTTGGATCTAAAACGTTTTTATGTCTGTAGAGTGTTCCTAGTTTGAAGTGAGTTTTTGTGTGGCATTAAGAATGTGTTGGTCATACAAAAGTTTTTTGTCTAACAATTTCAATCTCTGTTTTGTTATGGGAGTAGATTTTGAATTCAGATGTGTTAGTTTTGGGAGACAAAAGTAAGAGTTTGGTTTTGTTTTGGTTAAGCAATAATTGTGCACTGTTTAAGCATATCTCTATAGAGGTGAATGCACTCTGGGTTTTATTCAGTAGGTAGGGAATATTGTTAAAGGAGGAGATGATAGTAGAATCATCAGCGTATTGGATTAATGTGCTATGATGGTAGGCAGTGTGTAGGTTATTAATAAAAATATTAAAGAGGAAGGGTCCTAGGATGGAGCCCTGTAAGTTTTGTTGGTTTGTTACTGAGATAGACAACCTTGCCATTTTACACATTGTTGTCAACTGGATAGATGACTGTTAAACCATTGTTTGGAAGTTGGGGAGCAGCCTACTGCCGATAGTTGCTGAAGTAATGTGTTATGTGACACCATGTCAAAGGCCTTTGACAGGTCTAGTAGTATTACAGAGACGTGTAGGTTGGAATCCCTAGCTTTGTTTACTGTGTCAGTGAAGGACATAAGAGCTGTTGTTGTGCTGTGAGTTGGCCTGAAGCCATGCTGGGTGGATGTAAGGAGATTATTATGGGTGGGACAATGTAATTGAATATGTATACATTTTTCAACTAGTTTGGATAGGGGAGAGAGGATAGAGATTGGTCTATAGTTTGTAAGTTTGGTAGATTTCCCTTCTTTGTGTAAAGGGGTTATTACTGATTTTTTACCAGGGGGTTGGCACGTAAGATTCTGAGATGGATCGATTAATAAGCATGCAAACTGTATAAGTGATAGAATAACCAGCAAGTTTTAAGTATTATGGTGGAAGGTTTTCGGAGGAAGATGAGCATGGTTTTAGCTTGAGTAGAAGTTTACGAATTAATGAGGTGGGAGCTGGCTGTAAAGAGAAAGGAGGTGTTGTTGGATATTGGTTGGGGGTAGGTGAGGTACCATGGTCCTTATTGGTTGTTTGTTGTGGAGGGGGAATTCTCGAGGTTGTTGGGATTTGTAGTAGTGTTAAGACCTGAGACTAATGTAGCTATGCTGTCAATGAAGTTGGTATTAAACATATTAGCTATTTCCGTTGGTGTCTTGTCTGTGCTTGGGGAAGGGTTTTGTGTGGACCTAGGGGTGAGCATTGATGTAATACTTTTCCAGAATGTTTTTGGGTTGTCTTTATGGTTGGCTAGTTGCTTTGAAAAATAGTATTTTTTATCTGCATTAACTGATTTTTTAGCTATATTATACAGTTGCTTGTAGTTTTGCCAGTTTATGTCATTTTTATTTTCCTGCCAATCTTTCCAGGCTGTATCTTTACTTAGTAATATTTGTTTGGTTGATTTGGTTAGCCAAGGTGCATGATTAGCTTTTGTTCTTTTAGTTCTCACAGGGGCTAAGTTGTTGAGGGTGTCTAGGAATATTTAATTGAAGTAGGTGACACCATCATCTAGAGGTAGAGTTTTTAATGAAGTCTAGTTGATTGCTTTTAATATACTATTAAACAGGTTTTGACTGAAGTTTATTAGATTTCTGGATGTTTTGCAGGTGTAGGTTTTATGCTTTGGGGAGGTGGCTCTTTAGGTATATGAACATAGATGGTCACTTAATGAATTGTGAAGGGGACTGGAGTTTGAGTATTTGAGGGGGTCAGAGACAAGGATCCAATCTATGGTTGAGATTAGGTAGTTGTTTTGTATTCTAGTAGGAAGGTGATTGATTGTGTAAAGCCATGAAGTTGGATACTATTAACTGGTGAGTTAGAGGAACGTTTTAGCCAATTGATATTGACATCTCCCATGATTGCTCTTTCACTGGAGATGTTTTTGGACACCCATGAAAGAATGTCTTCCAGAATTGGGATATTTTGGCCTTTGGGAATATATACTGTTATAATAGAGAGTTGTTTATGATTGTTTATTTTTAATAATGTTATGATAAGTTTGCTACAATCAAAGGTGGGAATGCCTTTGGTATGAGGTAGGATTGTATATCTGTTAGGATACATTAACCCAACGCCACCTGCTTTGTTGTTTGTTATGTCATTTCTTAGCACATTATTGCAAGGTGGGAGGGTTTCTGTGCCTTTGATATGTGGTTTTAACCAAGTTTCAGTTAGAGCTACTATATCTGGAGAGTACTGTGTTAGCCATGCCTGGAATTTTGCTATTTTGTTGCATATACTGTATATGTTTAGAGTGACTAGCCTCTTATGTTTGGAGGTTAATGTCCGAGGTGGAGTGTGGTTTAATGGGGGTCCTGGGTTGGGGTGGATGTTGTCACCTTGATGTAGGTTACTAAGGTGAGGGAGACAGTGATGGCAGTTCTGAGTGTGAGGACTAGATTCTCACTATTCTCAGGTTTGACATGGGTGTGTTTCTGATGTTGCAAAACAAACTGTAAACACTCAGGAATCAAAAAACACACACCACACCAGAATATAACGAAAATCCTTTACTGGTGTATCCGGTACCTCGGCTTACGGCTTCAAGGAATACATTTTACACCAAACAGCCATTTTTTATATATTATGACATTATTAAAATAATTACATCCATTTAAACTTAATTGAAGTAAATTATTAAATTAAACACATTAAAGTGCATATAGTGTTTTAAATAAACTTTCTATTATAAATTGTAAAAATTTCATGTGCATAAGTTTGTATAAAAACACTTTTAGCAGTTTACTTTGGAGAGAAAATAAATATATATAAAATATTCAAAATCAATTACAATGACGACCAAATTTCATCAGATGAACACCACCAATGTGTATACATATATATATATATATATATATATATATATATATATATATATATATATATATATATATATATATATATATATATATATATATATATATGTGTGTGTGTGTGTGTGTGTGTGTGTGTGTGTGTGTGTGTGTGTGCGTGTATTTCCAACTAGATAAGCGCAAAGACAGAAATATGAAGCCATTAATATAAACTCCCCCTTATCATTTCATACCAGGCATAAACAAGTTTTAATTCATTCCTTTAAGTTCTAACAATCAAATCTAAGTCTATATTTAGCTCCCTTGGATATAGGGTTTTAAAATTAATAATACATTTAGTTTCCAACAAAGATAAATTACTAGTTAATTCATCCCCTTTCTGCTGTTTGGTCTTGGCCAACACACTAAAAAAGAAGGATCTGTCTGAGCCTTCATGAAATCTAATGAAATGCTCAGCAACAGGGCTTTCAATCCTGCCTCTTCTAATATCACCCAAGTGCTCCATGACTCTTTTTTACTATGCTCTTTTCATTTGTCCTATGTACCATTTGACCCTGGGGCAATCGCACCCAATGATATAAGTAACTCCCCCTGATTCACATTTATATTGATCTCTGGCCTTGTATATTTTTCCTTTGATATTGACCCCGTCTATATTTTTAATTTTCTTGCATACAATGCATTTCCCACAGGGGAAACTGCCCTTTCTGACATGTTCTCTATCTAGCTTTCCTATGGATAGTAGTTCTTTGACATTTTTGGATCTGCTATGTGAGAATATGACCCTGTCCGGAAAAATTCTTCCAAACTTCTCATCATTAAGAACAATGAGCCAAAACGTATCAACCAGACCTCTTAAAGTTTCCAAAAATGGAGAGTATTTGTTAACAAAAAACATGGAATCCTGTCCTCATTCTCATTCCCAGAATGAGACGTCTCTTTGCCTTGTATTTTCTTTCAATACATGATCACGTGAAGCCCTAACCTCTTCTTAACTTTGTTTTCCACTGTCACTAAGACTGCCTCTTTATATCCCCTCTTCAAAAGTTTGTCCCTCACCTTGCTGAATTCATATTCTAAACTGTGAGCTTTGGCCGGTTAAGTCCTACATGATATCAACTCGGATGCATAAGTGTAGCTAAGTAACCTTTATCTGCACTTTTTAAAGTAATTTGTTTGTGTTGCCTTGAGCAATATCTACCTGGAAGTTGACTGTTTTTTCAGTAGTGCATGTGGTATTTTCAGTTAAGGTTTGTTAAAAACCTGCATAGCCAGTGATAGGTGGGGGAAGTTTCCTTCATTGTTATTCAGTTTCTGTCTTATACAAGTGGTACAGTGAATTATCTTCTGTTTAAACTGTGAGCTTTGGCCAGTTAAGACCTACATGATATCAACTCGGACGCATAAGTGTAGCTAAGTAACCTTTATCTGCACTTTTTAAAGTAATTTGTTTGTGTTGCATTGAGCAATATCTACCTGGACGTTGACTGTTTTTTCAGTAGGTCCCCACCCACTGTCCCTGTTTTTGTCTTGGTGTTAATCTTGGTGGCTTTGAAACTGCCCGCCCCTCTTGTAAATTTGCACTTGGATACTCCTCCTGGGCCCATCTCATTTGCTCACTCAAAAAAAAAAAAAAAAAAAAAATTATCTGCTTTTACTGTATTTGTGTTTCTTCCTACTTTATTTTGCTTTTGCGTCATCTTAAAAGTACTCAATTGTATTTATTACTGCTTGATGTAACTCACTCTAAGCCTTTTAGTTTAAGCACTTGGGCTTCAGACCAGTTGTTTTACATTAAGAAGGTTTGTGCTCTGCACTGTAGTGGCAGGACAGGTAGCTTACATCCTTCTAAGTTGGGAACTGCTGATTGAGGGCTCAGCTTTGTTATTCTAAAAGTGTATTAATTCTGGTTTAAGCACTTGGGCTTCAGGCCAGTTATTTTACATTAAGAGGGTTCATGGTCTGCACTCTTGTGGGAGGAGAGGCTGGACTCTGCCCTTCTGAGCTGGGAATTTCTGGTTAAAGGCTTATAGTGCCTGCATATTTGTATTGATTCTTACTACATTGGTACACCTTGTTTGCTGTAGCATAGACTAGATCCAGGCCTGCTGAATCTAGTTTTGTTTGTATAACTTGAGCACTAATCCAGGCATTCTTTAAAGTATTCAATTGTATTTATTACTGCTAGGTAGTAACTTGATTAAAGTGTAGCTATCATTCTAAGTCTTTTGGATTAAGCACTTGGGCTCAGACCAGTTGTTTTACATTAAGAAGGTTTGTGGCCTGCACTGTGGTGGCAGGACAGGTAGCTTACATCCTTTTAAGTTGGGAACTGCTGATTGAGGGCTCAGTGTCTGTTATTCTAAAAGTGTATTAGTTCTGGTTTAAGCACTTGGGCTTCAGGCCAGTTATTTTACATTAAGAAGGTTCGTGGTCTGCACTCTTGTGGGAGGAGAGGCTGGACTCTGCCCTTCTGAGCTGGGAATTTCTGGTTAAAGGCTTATAGTGCCTGCATATTTGAACTGTTTCTTACTGGAATTGGTACACCTTGTTTGCTGTAGCATAGACTAGATCCAGGCCTGCAGAATCTAGCTTTGTTTGTATGCTTGTTTGCTTGTTATTTCCCTGAAATGCTAATTCCACCTAAAACGCGGCTTTTCAGTGCTTCTGTGGATCCCTAGTGACATCTGCGTTCCTTACTGTACTTATTTCCTTGTTTCACTTGAAAGAAAGTTACTGTTTGTCATTTTTGCATTTAAGTTACCTGTAACACATTGCATTTAAATTACCTGGCACTTGCTCACTAAAGCAATTATATAAGTCAGCACTAAAAAATTAAAAGCACTACACCCTCACAAACTCCCCTTGAGTACCTTGTTCCCCATTGGCCCTTTTTTTTCAATTATAAAGGAATTCCCAATACTATTCTAGCATGCCCAAAGGTCAGTTGTCAATCTCCTCTCTGGTCCAGCTGGTGAATCTGGGAATCTTGAGGCAATGTTACAACTGCCTCATGTACACAGACAGCCCTCTTCTCCTCCCACCAAATTCCAACACATGTGAGAGATGCAACCATATAGCCAAACTGGAGGCTAAGCTCTCTCAACTCAGTACTGGCGAAACCTGTCAGGAGGAGAAGGAAACCACACTCACTACAATTCCAGTCTCACATAGACCTACCATGACAGCAAACCAAACACATAAACACACAAAAACATACTCAGAAGCTCTAAATAAAAATCTGCCTAAGCAGCAGAGACCTCAAAAGCAGACACCCAAGCAACCGCTACCCCAAAACAAAGCACATGCAACACATAGCTCACAAAGCCAGTGTGCCGAACAGTCACAGCCCTTAAGGCTAAACAACACACCTGATACACTTGTAATAGGTGACTCTATTGTCAGGCACACTGAAGTCCCACTCACCAGGCTGAACAAGGAGAAGGTCACGGTGAGCTGCCTGTCGGGCGCTAGGATCCGCCACATAACACAAGCACTCAGGTCACTCCAAGGCAAGTACAAATATAACTCAGTCATTGTCCATGCTGGTGTGAATGACCTGATACGTACCTCCCTGGACTACATGAAAAGAGACATAGAGGAGCTCTCTGAACATGTAGCCCAGGCCAGTATGACCCTGACCTTGAGTAGCATCTTACCCTCACCAAGAATGCTGCCACAATATGAAGACAAGATGATCATTTTCAACAATTGGCTTAAGTATTGGTGTCAAAGGGGATCCAATGCCTGTCAGCCTGGGATGACATGCTCGACAAGCCACGATGCTTCACTAGGGACAGCTTGCACCTGTCACCCCTGGGCTTTCGGATATTGGCAAAGGCTCTTGCTACCCCCATAGTGCCTTTTTTAGGCAAGGCTCAAAAGACAAACCCACCTCCATAGGTATCACAAGGGATAAGAAACTAAGAGTAATGCTACTCAACACCAGAAGTCTAAACCTCAAGATGCATGCACTCGTAACTCTCCTTAGCATGGAGAACATTGATATCTGTGCAGTAACAGAAACCTGGTCCAAGGCTCACGAGAGCACCCCAGTACTACCAGGTTATACCTCATACCATGCTTTTCGGCCCCAAAACTGGACCGAACCAGAAAAGGAGGGGGAGTATCAATATTCGTCAAAGATACCCACATCTCCAGGTTGGTGGCACAGCACGGAGCATCAGAGATTATCCATGTGCAACTAACAGTGGGTAAAACTGCCTTCCAGTTTATAGCCTGCTACAGACCACCCTCCCAAACCCAGGAACCCCACTCGGCCTCCTGAGAACACTGAAAAATATGAAGGTCTCTCCAAACACCATTATATTGGGCAACTTCAACTACCCAAACATAGACTGGGAGCATTACTCTAGCTCCAACACCCTAGCTCAAAGGTTCCTAGAATTTATAAACTCAAATGCTATGGAACAACTTGTTACCACTCCCACAAGAGGGGAAAACATACTGGACCTGATCATCACCAACATGGGGACTTTATGCTCCAGACCAAAAGTGTATCCCTCACTGGTAAGATCAGACCATAAACTAATCTCACTGGATATTCACATCCCGTCCCCACCCCCTGCCCAGAAAACCACAGTGAAAAACTTCTCTAAAGCAAATTTCACACTCCTCAAAACTGAGGTGGAATCCTTCAAAGCCCCCGGGCCTGTGGAAAATATGGCCCAGACCGCAGAATCCTTTATAAATGCATTCTATGAACACCTTCAGGAATGCATGGATCATGCAATCCCAAATAAAACCAAGACCCAATCCTTCAAAGGCAGATGTCCTGTCTGTGGACCCCAGCCATAAACAAACTATACAATAGAAGGAGGAAGCTACTTCATGATAGAGCAAAATCCCAAAAAGGGAAGGCATCTCTGATCAGTGTTAGCAAAAAACTACGGGCACTCATAAAATCGTCTAAGGCCAGCTTCTAGAGAAAAATTGCACAGGACACTAAGGATAATCACAAGGCTTTCTTTAGTTATGTTAGGAACCTGGGTGGGAATTCCCAGATATGCTCAGAATTAGTCCAAAATGACAAAAAATACACTGAACCCACAGACATTGCCAACATCCTAGCTGACAGGTTCAGTGCAAACCCCCCCTCCCCACCAAAAGGGCAAATATCTATCCCAGCAGAGTGCTGCCCCCCTAACATCTCAGATGCTCAGGTAAGAGCCGCCCTCTCCAAAGCAAAAAACACAGCATCAATGGGACCAGACGGTGTCCCGGGCTGTGTTCTATATGAACTCCAAAAAGAGCTAAACCCAAACATAAAACGACTGTTCAATCTCAGCCTTACCACAGGATATGTACCCAAAGAGTGGCGTACAGCAACAGTGGTCTCTCTCCACAAAGGTGGTGCCTCAACGGATCCTAGAAACTATCATCCCATAAGCCTGACTAGCTTGGTCTGCAAAGCTATGGAAAGGATCATCATGGACCTCATAAAAAAAGATATTGGGGACCTACAGACACTGGATCCTACCCAGTTCGGCTTTGTTAAGGGCAGATCCTGCCTTTTAAACCTGGTCAATTTCTTTGAAACAGTCACCAAGGCCATTGACGAAGGGAAGGTGGTCCACACAACCTACCTGTACCTTGCAAAAGCCTTCGATACAATACTCCACTCGGGCATTATAGATAAGCTCACCAGCTTAAATATAAACCCCTATGTCACTAGATGGGTTGCAAACTGGCTCAAGGACAGAACCCACATGGTTAGAATTGCTGGAGCCATGTCAGACTCCAAACCAGTTACAAGTGGCGTCCCACAAGGCTCAGTTCTGGGACCTCTCCTGTTCGGTATATATTTCTCGGAGTTACAGGCAAACACGGAAGGACTGTGGCTGACCATGTTCACAGATGACTGCAAACTGGGCGCTATAATCGACTCTCCAGCCGATGCAAGCATCCTCCAAAAGGGCCTCATAGAAACAGACAACTGGTGCCAGAGCCATGGCCTCAAGCTAAATGCCAAAAAGTGTATAGTCATCCCCCTTTGGCAAAAACAAAGTGTCCACAAATTACCACATAGGTGGTAATCCATTAAGTACGGAAGAAGTAATTAGGGACCTGGGGACCCAAGTTGATAGCAATCTCTCATTTGACATCCACGTGGCCAAAGTGGTTAGAAAAACATTTTATATAGCCCACCTAATCATGAAGGGATTCACATCTAGATCAGGGAAGGTCATCGTGCCTCTTTACTCATCCCTCATCAGGCCCATAATTGAGTACAATGCTCCTTTTGGGATATACCTTTCCAGACACCTGCAGCAACTGGAAAGACCCCAAAAGTACCTCACCAAGAGGATCAAAGGGCTCAAACAGATGCCATATGCTGCCCGGTTAAAGAAACTCCAGCTCTACTCAGTGGCTTACCACCTGCTCAGAGGCGATCTGTGCCTGACGTATAAAGCCATGTCCAACCCGGAATTAATGAACATGCTGCACCTCAGAAAATCCAAATCCTATCGAGCTACACGCTCGAGAGACTTGAACCTCAGCACTGAAATAAATAGGACATGCTGGAGGGACAGATTCATAACCCAGAGGCTCCCTTCACTCTGGAATAAAATCCCAGTCCAGGTTAGGCAGAGTCCCTCATTGACTCTCTTCAAGAGGAATCTTGATGAGTGGATGGGGGATCGTAGGTTTATCCCGGGTATCACATCTGTGTCACTGTTAGACAGAGGCACAGTATACTAACCTCGAAAAAGGGCATAGCAAAATTAATTTTAAAATAGGTGGCGAAAGCCAAACACACTCTGGCTAGGCTTATAAATGCCCTAGGGCAGATAGCCTAGTATGAACCTATGAACCTATGAACTTGTCTTTCTCCGAAGTGTTATTAGCTATTCCTAAATATTCCCCATATGGCAACGATGCCAATAAATGAGGAGCATGCATACTATCGACCATGAGAAAATTATTGACGGACGTAATTTTGACATAAGGTTTAAATGCCACTGTGGATTTTTCATCCACAAAAAACTCCAAATCCAAATACTGTACTACATCCCTGCTGGTATTAAAAGTGAACCCAAGACCAAAATAATTATCCTGCAGTGCTGCACGAAGTCATGGAATTCCTCTATCTGGCCCCTACAGATGAAAATAAGATCATCAATGTATCTTATGAACACCAAAACCTTGTTTTTATAGAATTCTGTGTTATACATATGAACCTTTGCAAAATGGTCCATAAACAAAATTGCATACATGGGGGCATATGATGCCCCCATTGCTGTCCCTTCCTTCCCCAGGAAATATTTGCTGTCAAATACAAAACAATTATGAGTTAAAGAGAACTCTAGCTAGCAAACAAGGAAATCAGTGCGTGGGCCTTCCCCTAACATGAATTTCACTGCCTCCAAGCCCCATGTGTGCTTGATATTCATATACAGTGATTTAACATCTAAGCAGGCCCAATAGTAATCTTGGGACCATTTCATGCCTCCTATTATGTCTGCTAACTCTTTTCCATTCTTAATGTGTGATGTACTTCTGCTCAGATAGCTTTTAAGATGGAAATCCAAAAATATACCTACATTTTGCAGGAAGGCCTCTTTCCCTAACACTATGGGTCTGCCTGGTGGATTGTTAATACATTTATGGATCTTGGGTATCACCTTAAAAATATCATCCTAGGGTTTACTTATATATAATGAAATAAAATGTATACTTAAGGGGTGAAGTGCCTCCAAAACAAAGTTATAAGTCCAGTAGAAAAAAGAAATTAGAAGCACACCACGACAATCAAAGCCAACTTAAAAAGCTGATGCATCCTTTATTTGTAGAAAGTAAGCACTTTCACGCCTCACAGGGTGCTTCTTCAGACTTTAATGAAAATAAAAAGTAAAAAAACTCCCTTATATCTCTGCTTAACTCTTTCTTAAGCCAATGAAATCTCTGAATGTCAATTAGCTAATTAATTCTAATTAATTCTAATTTACAGCATTTAATTTCCTTGTCTTTAGAGAGATCTTTATAAAGACAGTTGTTGACTGATAGAATTGTCTAATAAAACTGGCAGTCTACTGTGAGTTTCTAAAAATAATAATAAAATATATTCATACACATGATGTACCTATACGCAAACAGACATACATAAAAAATTCATATAGAATCATAAAAATATAAAAATACATAAACATATAAATATGAAAATGTAAAAAATACATACATATACATATGCATATCTGTATACTTATATGTGACTCAATCTATACCTCGATGAGCCTGTCGCTACATTCAAGGACAATTCAGAGCCTGTCTCTTCATTCAAAGACAATCTTCAACCGGTCGTTCAACCTAAAACGACACTAACAACAACGACAGCAATAGATACCATAGAGGAATTACATGAAGAGCTCCATTTTCCCCTTTCGTTCAAACCTATGAACAGACAAGATTGGAGTCCGACTTACAAGGGGCGCAAGAGGAAGACATCCGAGGAGCCGTACAAATTCCAGAAGAAAATTCTGAAGCAAGCACAAAGGACTTAATAGTGAACTTATCGAAACATACTTTAACGTCAATGGAGGTAACTGTTTTGAATAAAGGATTATCTTTTATTCCTTCACAGTCTGTTGATGTAACTAATATTATAATTGACCTAAAGTGCTTTACTAGAAATGTAGCATTAGGCTTACTATACAGTAATGATGATCAAGGTTTAATGAATAACAATGTCGGTGTATTTTCTAAACCATCAACTTTTATACCTCCACTACACAGTTATTTAGAATGTTTTGAAAAAGCATGTACTGCGGACTTATTAGCACTGTTTAATGATAGATCTTGTAAGCCAAAAATGCAGTTTTTTAATTTAACTAGTGAAGAAAGACAAGCTTTAAATGAATTACAGGATAATGTAAATATTGTGATTAGGCCTGCGGATAAGGGAGGTGCCACTGTGATATTAGACAAGGACTTTTATGAGAAAGAAATAACTGACATGTTGTCTGAACAGACTACCTATAAGTGCTTAACTCCTATGGAATTGAATGTTTTAATTAAGAATGTATACACATATTTATATGATATGCTAATGTGTTCTATTATAGATAATGATCTTTACAAATACTTTCTTACTGAGAAACCACTAGTTCCTATGTTTAGAGGTTTACCAAAGATTCATAAGAACCTACAAAAACCACCTCTGAGACCCATAGTCACAGGTAAGGGATGGTTAACTGAGAGCATCTCCATCTATATAGAGAAACAGCTAAAACCTATTGTGCAAACAACTACATCTATTCTTAGGGACACGCAACAGTTTTTAGAAGCACTAACTACATTAAATAATGATGGGCTCTTGATGGAAACAGATTATCTAGTAACCCTGGATGTAAAGTCCCTATTTACATGTATACCCAATGATGTAGGTCTAGAATATTTAAGGTTGTACCTAATTCAGAAAGATATAACAAGGGATGAGGTAATTAAGATTATAATGTTATTGGAAATCATTTTGAATAATAATGTTTTCATATTTGCTGATAAGTATTTTTTGCAAACAACAGGAGTGGCAATGGGTACCCCATGCGCCAACTCATATGCAAATTTAGTACTTGCTTACTGGGAGCATACATACATTCTACAACATACTGGTTTTTCTAAATATATTAGACTTTATAAGAGATTTGTGGATGACCTCTTTTTGATTGGGGAGGAGACTATGAATCACTCAATGATTTTATTACCTATATAAATGGCACCACTAGCTTTTTAACATTAACTAGTAACTGCTCAAAAGATTCTATAGAGTTTCTAGATGTGTTGATTTCAAAAGATAGAGATAAGATACATACATCGATCTATAGGAAACCCTGTCGAAGAAATGCCTTCTTACACAGAACCAGTATGCATCCCCCACATATATATAAAAACGTGGTAAAGAACCAGGCATTGAGATGCTCAAGGTTAACTAGTAAACAGGAAATTTTTGAAAAAGCCTTATTAGACACAGAAAAGGATTTATCAGACAGGGGTTATAATAAAAAAGATTTAGAGAATCTAAATTATGTGGATCGAACAGGTAAAGAACGTCCATATATAGAAGGTGCTGAACAACAGAATAATAATATGGTAGTTCATCAGAAAAGAAATAACAAGATTGGACAAAGAGTTAATATTCCTTATACTAACTGTAATAGAATGATAACAGATGTTATTAGAAAGAACTGGGGAATTTTGACTTTAGATGAAGAGATTAGTAAGATAGTAGGTCAACATCCGAGCTTCAGTTATAAGAACACTAGGTCCTTGAAGAGACTACTATGTTATGAGCACAAACAGACTAGAATACTTTCAGTAAAAAAGGGAACTTTTCCTTGTTACAATTGTAACCAGTGTCAATATATAGATAATAGAAATACTTTTATGCATCCTGACACATAAGTATGTTATGAGTTTGATTTCTATGCTAGTTGTGCTTCCAGAAATGTTGTTTATTTAGGTGTTTGTCAGAAATGCAATATGTATTATGTTGGTAAAACGAATAGAACATTAAGAGAGAGAATTAGGGAACATCTATATGCCATAAGCAAAGAGAATGAGACCAATGCCCTAGCCAAACATGTGATTTATAATGATACCACACATAAATTTAAGTTCATGGTTTTAGAACTGATACATACCACCACAAGGCTAGGAAACATAAGTAACTTTACTGAAAAAGAAGAGAACAAATGGATAATCAGACTACAAGCTGATATTAGACATGGTCTCAATGATAGAGTTTCTTTAAAACCCTTTTTGAAAGATAGACCATTGAGACATTAACAACACTGCTCTTTCCATACAGTTCTTCACTTGCATACACTAGCTTCTCTCATTCAAGTACACATATTGCACTTAATTCATATTGATTTTTACCACATACTCTCACATACACATTCATGTGATTCTCACATACATATATAAGCATATACATACTTTTTTATATACATTTTTACATTCCCTTTTATATTTACATTCACACACATTTCCATCATATATTAAATTTATTTCATACGTCCATATATATATTCATATATATATATATATATATATATATATATATATATATATATATATATCTATATATATTTTTATGTATCATATATATATATATATATATATATAGCTTTATATATATTTTTTATACATACTTATTTACATATATATATATATATATATATATATATATATATATTTTTTTTTTACATACTTATATATTTATACATAACATCGAGGTATAGATTGAGTCACATATAAGTATACAGATATGGATATGTATATGTATGTATTTTTTACATTTTCATATTTATATGTTTATATATTTTTATATTTTTATGTTTCTATATGAATTTTTTATGTATGTCTGTTTGCGTATAGGTACATCATGTGTATGAATATATTTTATTATTATTTTTAGAAACTCACAGTAGACTGCCAGTTTTATTAGACAATTCTATCAGTCAACAACTGTCTTTATAAAGATCTCTCTAAAGACAAGGAAATTAAATGCTGTAAATTAGAATTAATTAGAATTAATTAGCTAATTGACATTCAGAGATTTCATTGGCTTAAGAAAGAGTTAAGTAGAGATATAAGGGAGTTTTTTTACTTTTTATTTTCATTAAAGTCTGAAGAAGCGCCCTGTGAGGCGTGAAAGCACTTACTTTCTACAAATAAAGGATAAATCAGCTTTTTAAGTTGGCTTTGATTGTCGTGGTGTGCTTCTAATTTCTTTTTTCTACTTTACTTATATATAGCTTGTTGACATCCGCTGAACTCAAGAAGCCAAACTCTCACCCCTCTCCAAAATCTCCAGCAGGGAAGTATTAAACTCTGTGACTGGATTATGGGTCAGCTTTTTATATACTGTGTTGTCTTCTAACAAATTCAAAGTCATTCTCTCGTACTGTATTTTATTGATGACCACCCAGTTGCCCCCTTTATCTGCCTGTGTAAAAATGTAACTCTCATTGGTGAGCCTTACATGTTGTAAAGCATCCCACAAGTTCTTTTTTAAATTAAATGACCTGAAATGGTTCTTAAAATACTCATATTCCATTTCAACATGTCTACACAGAACAACCATTAGTGGACAACTTTTGTGGCATGAAAGAACTTTTGTATGGCACTTGTGGCATTAGCATTTTACCATAACCAGTAAAAAGGCTGACCCCTTCATTAACAATGGATTCTTTCACCATCTCTTCATCACATTCAAACTGCCTTTCATAATCATATACGGACAAATTTAACAAACTGTCATCATTTTCAATATCAGTATTAGCATGTTCCTCATTAATATTTACACTATTATTGACATTGTACTCACCAGATTGCTCAATTCCCTTTCGTTTATTATCAAAAAATATTTTTAAATGCAACTTACGACAAAAACAAATGATTTCCAAAATCACATCAGCAAGGCTGGGACAATATGTGGGGATGAATGTAGCCCCTTTATCCAACACAGACAAAATGTCCCGGTCTAACTGCAAATCAGACAAATTCACAATTTTTAAATTGTACACAATTGTAATCATTAACACTACAATTAAAGTCCGGAATAAATGTCCTATTTTCATTTCCAGCATCACGCTCTCTCCAATGGGTGTTAATTTCTCTTTCTCCTGCCTCTGTTGTTATGACCGTAGTAGCCTCCCCCATTCTGATTACTGCCATTGGTGTTGGAACTCCCCTGCCACTTATGACCTCGGCCTCTGCCACGTTCTGGATTCTCCTTCCTTGGCCCCGACTCCATCGAATATTCACTGAGTTCCTCGAACAACACACTTTTCTTACTGCTACTCGATGCCAACTCCCCTGATGATACTGAGGAGTCACAAAAATCCTGGTTCCTGTTGCCCAATTGATGCGCCTTCTGTCTTCCTCTCATCTCCTTCCATTGCCAAGCAAATATCAGATTGTTTCTATAATCATTAATGTCTCTTTGTAACTTACCCTTCTTTCGAAGGGTTACTGCCTCCTCCACAAGGCATAAGCTGAGGTACCGGATACACCAGTAAAGGATTTTCTTTATATTCTGGTGTGGTGTGTGTTTTTTGTGTTTCTGATGTCCCCTACCCATCCCTAATCATGGTGTTCCTCGACCTTTTGTATCCATCACCATCCTTGTCAGTCTTGCTTGTCCTGTATGTCTGTTCCTGCTTCCTCACCTAACCTTCCAACCTGACATTCACATTCGTAAGCACCTTCCCCAACATTCCTCTGTCTTTGAAATAAAATAAAGTAAAAATGGGCACCTATCCCACAAAAAAATGACCCATACATAGCTCTTCACTGCAGCTATGTGTATTCTTGACACACTTGACTTGGCACAATTGACTGCACAACACTATTCTGTTGTTGCCAGCTATCCTTGGTGAGGTGGAAATCCATACCTAGCAAATTCTGTCTACATTTTTACATTTATGTTGTGAAAAAGTTGACAGCTATGGTTGTCTCCCACCACCTTCCTGCAAAATTCTCTGTTCTTTCCTCTGTGTCCTCCCCTCTGCATGCCCTACCCCCAGTTCACCACATTCCTGTCAACCCCATTTTCACACAAAAACAGAATCACTCACAACACATATGATCAGAAATGGCCCATGGGAAAACCTTTAATTTTTTTTCCCTCAGCATTTGCAAGGACTTTGGCATCGTACATCAATGCCAAGTGACTGTGAATTGCTGTTCATGTCCTATGGCAACACTGTAGACTGGTTATCCTCACACAAAGGTGCTTAAACAAGTTGTGCTACCAGAATACAGAGGAAAGGCAGACGTCAGGAAGTCACTGGCAACAGTTGCTGTAACTTGTTTGACTATTGGATGCAACAAATTGCAGCACCCTCTGAGGAGTGCTGACATAAATCACTTGTCTAAAGATTTATTTTTGACCATAGCATCAAGGGATCAATTCCACACAGATGTCACATTATTTTATACTGTGATGTACTCCTATGATATGTTTCACGACACATATCTTACATTTTATCCAGATAAGCATTTGCCAATGCATTCATCAGCCTAAGGAAGATTTAGTAAACCACCCTTATTGTAGTCATGTCTTCATCAGGTTTGAATGCCCTGCCCTTTCATAGGAATCTGTATATCTGTCTCTGTCTTAATTCCTTCTGTCTCACCCCTACTGTTGATAGGTCTATGGTTAACAGTCTAATGGAATGTTCCTCAAACAGCCATTCACAGTACATAGACCAGCAAAAGCTCCCTTTATCAAAAAGGCCAAATGATTATAGATAATTACATCAAACAATTATTTTGATGTTAACTACATGGTAGAACTGCTAGGCAGGAGGCGGGGGCACAGATTGTACCATGTTAACATGATGAAACCTTAGCATGATAGGGAGGCCCTGGTGCTAAGTATTTGCAGTACAAGGCAGGAGAAAATTGAGGGGGATCTGTAGCTACAGAGAGCCAGCCAACCAAATCTCAAATTACTCTGGTGGAGCCTAGGGTTGCAGGTATATGATGGGTCAGTACAGGATTGTACTAGAGTCAGCAATGCCAAGGCAGCTGGAATCTCATGACAAAGTATGGGGTAATATTTTCCCAGATAGGTTCACCATCTCAAGCAACATTTGTCAAGGGTCACTTGAAAAAGTAGCTTGAGTTTTCGGTGGGGGGGGGGGTGACAAAGGAAAATACTGCCAGCCCAGATAGCTGGATTTTTGTAAATAATTCTATGTCATTTGTGAATATTAATATGATTTATATAGAAATGTAATAGAAGGAGATACTGCCAGCCCAAATATCTGGAATTTTGTAAGTGGTTATGTGTCATTTGTGAATGCCAACATGCTTCATGTAAGATGCTTGTGCTACAACTGTGTTAGAACTGTATGTTATATACTGAGCTAAAATGCAACCAGAGCATGTCCTGCTGGCTTAGAACAGAAATGTATATAAACTGTTATAGTTGTGTAAACTTTATTTATTTATTTATTGTGTATGTTTTAACAGTGGAAACTAGAACATAGAGGATTAAGTTGCAAAACTTCAAGAAAATAGTTGAAATTAAGTTATTTTACAATTGTGCTATAAAAGTTATCTTTCAGTTTCAGTCAACTGGAGACAGGATCCCCCAGATTCTCAAAAGCTTGCAAGGAGTGCAAGATCGGTGCAGGAGCTCAAGCAGGCAATATGGCCGCCGTGCAATCCAGGAACAGCCTGCAGGGGTGATCACGAGCGCTCCTACACTAATCTTGCACGGACAAAGCCCTGGTATGCAAATCACCCCATTTGCAGGTGAAATCCATGCAAATGAGGTGATTTTGCAATCCTGGAAGCTTGCAGCAGTCCATGCAAGACTAGTGCTATCTGCAGAAATGTACTCAGTAACCAAGTATATTTCTGCAAAATCCAAAATGGGGCTATGACAGCTCCGAATAAAGGCTGCATATCAAGTAGTAAGCATGCCAATGGCCAAGTATAAGGCTACTGGCATTGCAAACAAAACAAAATAAAAAAAAACGTTTCTTTTTCCCGATCTCAGCTGTTTAAGCATAGGGCAGTGGCACGCAAATGGAATGGGGGGGGGTAATAAAATAAACTTAAAATAAGCATTCTAACTAAAATCAGTATTCTGCCATGCAAGCCAATGGCAGGCAGAAGACAACCTGGTCAGTGAGTAGTGGTTGCTAAGGGGGGGAGACTCAGTGGGAGACATGTAACTATGCATTAGCAGGCAATCCTATGCAAATGAGGGGAATGATAGTGAATCCCAGTTTTCCCCAGCATGCTAGTCAGGTCCCAACAGTGTAAGAGTAGGAATAGCTTGGTGCAAGCCTAGGAGGTATGTGACATCATGGGTGTGGTGTCAGGCATACTGTAAGCAGATTGGAGCCCTGTGGCTCGGATTTGCTCCTAGCTTACCACAGCTAAGCTAAGGGGTGTGTCTAAACCTGCCTAGCACTCTTTACAAAGCCTAAGCAGGTGTGCATGCCACACACTGGGTTTTACAGGAAGAAAAAAGAAGTTAAACCAGGAAATAGCAGCAGTGTGCACATTTGTGCACTCTGTTTGTGCGACACACACACAGGCTTAAACAGGGAGGCAATGGAAAGGGAAAACAGGAGTAGGAAGGTAATCAAGGAGAACTAGCGTAGCTGGCAGGTGAAATTTATCAGAATCAGCCAATTACACAGACAGCAGACCAGCCCAGCCCAGAACACTACTATAAACTAAGCAAACACCTTCCCCTCTGTTTTTTCCCACACTGTACACCACCAGTGTATACAAGCAGGGACATTTTAACAAACAAACCTATAAAATGAGAAGGGCTGCAGCAGGCAACATAGAGCAACATGTGCAAGAGGCTGAGGGTGGTGAGGATGTGAATGCTGCCGAACAACCCACAGTGAGGAGACAGAGAAGAGTGTACAGACCCAGGGTAACCTACCAGGGGCTACATGAGCTGGAGATAGTAGAGCACTATAGCGTGGACAGAGACCTCCTACAGCAAATTTTTAAACTGTGCCGGCAACATCTGACACATCAAACTGACCAAGGGGAACCCATCCCAGTGAATACCAAGGTATGTGTAGGCATAGGTATACTAGCCACAGGTACCTCCCAAAGCACAACTGGGGGTATCATGGGGATCTCACAGGCATCAGCATCCAGAATAGTCCACCAGTTCCTGGATGCCATGTCAGCACATGCCAGTGAGCATGTATATTTCCTCAACACCTGTGAGGTGTTGACCAGCAATATGCGTCTCTTCCACCAAATAGCAGAATACCCTGGGGTAGTGGTTACTATAGACTGCACACACATATGCATCAAAGCACCACCCTGTGGGCAAGGTAGGGCCTACATCAACCACAGGGGCATCCCCTCCATCAACTGCCAGGTCGTATGTGATGCCCAGGGCATTATAATGAATGTGTGTGCTGGCTTCCCTGGAAGCTATAATGATTCCCACATATGGCATCTGACGCAGCTGTACCAGAGATTTGCCAATGGGGACATCCCCTATGGCCATCTAGTGGGGGATGCTGGGTACACATTGGAGCCGTGGCTGATGACACCAATTAGAAATGCAAACACACTTGAACAACAATGCAATAATGAGCCACATGCACAGACCAGACATATAATAGAGCATGTGTATGGGATGCTCAGGTCACGGTTCTGGTGTGTGGACACATCCGGTGGAGCCTTGCAGTATTCACCAGCTACATGTACCCAAATTGTTATGGTATGTGCTATGCTACACAATATGATCCTGTGGAAACAGCTGCAGCAAGAACAGCATGAGGCAGAGCCACACAGCCCCCCTCCATTGCCAAGGCCTGCACAGGCACAGAGTGACCCAGAGGAGGAACAACCTGAGCCTGCCACAGTAGGCAGAAGGAGGCGTGCCCAGTATGCCCTGGCCTTGGCAAATAGGCAACGCATAGCACATGCACTACCACAGTAGGGACCCAGGGAATGACACTTCTCTCTGACTCGTATATACAGTACAAGGGATGCCAAACATGACACTACCTGTGCTCAACCATGTATAGGGAGTGTATTATGTGCATCCAACATAGGCAGCCCTCCAGCACCATCCACAAGTCTGGCAGACCTTCAAGGTAAGTCAGTCAACCTACAAATTGCCAAGTTTAGTAGAATGTGTTATTACCTGTAGCTGTGGTATGGATGTGAGCATGCAAGGGAATTGGGTGGCTGAATGTTATGGCAGCAGACAGTAGATACCCATAGTGGCACCATGACATCTGTAACACATATTGGAGTCACCATAGTAGCCAGTACTACACAGGGTGACAAAACCCACTGCAGGAAATGTGCTGAGCAACACGTGTGTCCGTATGACCCACACATGCCAGTCAGGATGGTTCACATACCCAACAATTGTCTCAGCCAGCAGGACAGGTGTAGACAAACCCAAACAGAGCCTGTGCCATGGACCCAGAATGATGGCTATAGTTAAACTCCCCCCCAGGCCTACACAGACAGACCACAGCAGGGCAGGCAGTGGGATGTTAGTTCTGATGGGTAGGAAGTCAGACAATAATATGCAGGGCAACCAAAGCCATGATCTGTAGTACACTTATATGCCTCTAGTCAGCATGATAGTTAGCAATACAGAAGGAAATGGAGTACCTGACATACCAGTACAGTCATAGCAAATGTGTACAAGTGTCACGTGTGCCCCCCACAGCCTACATAGTAATGTAATAACAGTCAGGTGTGCCCCCAACACTGTGTAGAAATGTAGAAATAGTCAGGTGTTCCCACCCATCCTACATAGTAATGTAATAACAGTCAGGTGTGCCCCCCAACCCTGTGTAGAAATGTAGAAATAGTTAGGTGTGCCCCCCATCCTACATCGTAATGTGATAACAGTCAGGTGTGCCCCCAACCCTGTATAGAAATGTATAAACTGTCAGGTGTGCCCCCCCTGCTATGCAGAAATGTAGTAACAGTCAAAGCCAAATGATCGATGGATACCCTGCAGAGACAGCATGCTACCTGTTGGCGTACAACACAAAGGTCAGCACTGCAGCGCAAACTACCTGGACATGATCCACACATTCAATACAGATGGCCATACTGGGCATGCTCACACACTTAAACACATGAAGGCCATGTCTGCAAACAGCAGTGGACTAGAAATATCTGGCAGTTGCAGTTGTTAGTGCAGAAACTCATCAGTATGCACCACTCATGCCTTGCACACACAGTGGATAGGAATACAGACATATATGTCAGGACAACACACTATAATAAGCCAAAGGTAGAAGTGCATAGATGTGTGGAAGAGGGTGACTGTGACAAGGAGTCACCCAGGCCCATCCCACCCAGCACACAGCCAAAGGGCCCCAAACACATGAGGTGCAGATGTCACTCACTGCAGATACTTGCCAACAGTATCTGTTAGCATTACAGACTATGTGGTGCACGTGCTAGCTGGGCAACATGACTGTACAAGGAAGTAGTCATCTAGTAGCTGTATACATATACCTGTGACATATGACCCTGTCTGTGCCTGCATGTGGTGTGTCAATGCCAGAATGAATGGGCTATGGCCCATGCACACACTGCCCTCCCCATAGCCCTACTATGACAAGCCTGCTGAGGTCATCCAATGTGAAATGTACCGTTGGGAGAGTTGTAGCCCAGTAATATCCATGGCATGTCCCATAACTGCGTACTGCTGTAGTGTAATAAACAGGTGAGGTAGGAGCTCTAACCCCAGACTTGGTAAATGGGTGTGTTTGTGTGTGTGTCTGTCTGTCTCTGAATGTGTAGAGAGCAATGCTTTTTAAGGTACTCACACTCCTTACAATTCATATACTCAACTTTGGCAAGGCTGCTGATGTAACCCACCTAGAAATACACCTCTGGAAAGATTGTACCCAATAATCTCTGTAGTGCATCCTGTAACTGCATACTGCTGTTGTGTAATAAAGTAGTTAAATAGGAATTCTAACCCCAGATTTAGCAACTGTGCATGTTTGATTGTGTAGAGCACAATGCTTTTTAGGGTACTCACACTCCTTACAATTTATATACTAAACTTTGGCAAGGCTGCTGATGTCACCAACCTAGAAATACACATCTGGGAAGACTATAGCCCAGTAATCTCCGTAGTGCATCCTGTAGCTGTGTACTGCTGTAGTGTGCAAAAGTAGTTAGACAGGTGTTCTAATCCCAGACATGGCAAGTGCGTGTGTCTGTCTGATCTTGTCTGTGTATAGAGCAATGCTTTTTAGGGTACTCACACTCCTTACGATTCATGTACTCAACTTTGGCAAGGCTGCCGATGTCACCCACCTAGAAATACATCTCTGGAAAGATTGTACCCAATAATCTCTGTAGCGCATCCTGTAACTGCATACTGCTGTCGTGTGATAAAGTAGTTAAATAGGAATTCTAACCCCAGATTTAGCAACTGTGCATGTTTGACTGTGTAGAGCACAATGCTTTTAGGGTACTCACACTCCTTACAATTCATATACTAAACTTTGGCAAGGCTGCTGATGTCACCAACCTAGAAATACACATCTGGGAAGACTGTAGCCCAGTAATCTCCATAGTGCATCCTGTAGCTGTGTACTGCTTTATTGTGCAAAAGTAGTTAGAGAGGTGTTCTAATCCCAGACATGGCAAGTGTGTGTGTCTGTCTGATCTTGTCTGTGTAGAGAGCTATGCTTTTTAGGGTGCTCACACTCCTTACAATTCATGTACTCAACTTTGGCAAGGCTGCTGATGTCACCCACCTAGAAATACACCTCTGGGAAGGTTGTAGCCCAGTAATCTCTGTAGCATGTGCCATAACTGCATATGGCTATAGTGTGATTTAGAACTGTGGTAGAGTTCCATCCCCACCCATGGCAGTTCTGGATGTTGTACTCAACTTTGGCAAGGCTGCTGATGTCACCCACCTAGAAATACACCTCTGGGAAGGTTGTAGCCCAGTAATCTCTGTAGCACGTGCCATAACTGCATATGGCTATAGTGTGATTTAGAACTGTGGTAGAGTTCCATCCCCACCCATGGCAGTTCTGGATGTTTTGTGTGTGTGTTTCAATGTCTGTGTACAAGGCAATGCATTATAGGCTAGTCACACTGAGTACATTTCAAATGGCCTACTTTGGCAATCCTGCTGATGTCATTCATTGTAAAATACACCTTTGGGGAAGGAGCTCTCTATTAATCCCTGTGGTGCGTCCTATAACAGCTCCATGCTTTAGTGTGATATAGACCTCTCTTAGGGGTTTTATACCCACACATGTCAGTTGTGGATGTTTTGTGTGTGTGTCACTGTCTGTGTAGGGAGCAATGCATTTTAGGCTAGTCACACACAGTACATTTCAAATGGCCTACTTTGGCAATCCTGCTGATGTCATTCATTGTGAAATACACCTTTGGGGAAGGAGATCTCTAGTAGCCCCTGTGGGGTGTCCTGTAACAGCTCTATGCTGTAGTGTAATATAGACGTCTGCTAGGGACTCTATACCCACATGTGTCAGTTGTGGATGTTTTGTCTGTGTATGTCACTGTCTGTGCAGGGAGCAATGCATTTTAGACTAGTCACACACAATACATTTCAAATGGCCTACTTTGGCAATTCTGCTGATGTCATTCATTGTGAAATACACCTTAGAGGAAAAAGCTCACTAGTAATCACCACAGTGCATCCTATAACAGCTCAATGTGGTAGTGTGATATAGACCCTCTGTTAGGGGTTCTATACCCACACATGTCAGTTGTGAATGCTTTGTGTGTGTGTCACTGTCTGTGTAGGGGGCAATGCTTTTTAGGCTAGTCACACTCACTACAATTTGAATGTCCTACTTTGGTAATCCTGCTGATGTCATCCAATGTGATATACACCTTTGGGGGAAAATGACTCCAGTAATCTCTGTGGTGTGTACTATAACTGCATAGTGCTGTAGTATAATAAACTAGTTAGGTAGGGGTTCTACTCCCAGACATGACAGGTGTGTGTGCTTATAACACGTAGCCTGTGTGGAGGTGGTTGTGAATGTGTGACACCTGTGGCCAATGTGGAGTGGATTTTGCATATTTCTTATATGGTGGCCCTACTATATATCTCAATGTCCACTTTACAAGGATAACAGATGTGAAATAGCTGAGAGGCTGGGGTGCAAAGACTTACTCATATATGTGACATCAAGGCCAGGCAGTCACAGTTAGCATCCCCAGTATTACCCAGAGTACACTCTCAACCCATGTCTCATACACCCACACATGCCTAGGCAACAGTCAATATGTGGGTAGTACACTGCATATTGGCCACTGATAGTAACTATGGGGTGATAGCTGTGGACTACAGAGGGCATGACACCCTATTGGCCACTGATAGTAACTATGGGGTTATAGCTGTGGGCTACCGAAAGCATGGCACCCTGTCCATCTGTCCAATATGCACTTACATGCAGACAGTGCGCCTTCTCCATGTTCCTCAATGGACACCTAAAACATCTGAGGTGCCATCATATGTGACCCACAAAGGACATACCATGCCTGACAACATGCCCTGTATTGACAGATGCCACTGACACCAGGGAATGCTGTTATTATGCTATCAATTTAGGTGCAGGGTAAACCTGCTGCCCATTACCAGTTCCCGCCACAGGTGGGAAAGACTGGCACATCTGATGATAATCTGTGTTCACAACATGGGCCAGACACCCCAGGTAAAGTTCCACATGTCCCTGTACATGCATGTGGGAGGTGTGCACATCCCAGACACCATCCATGTCATGGACTAAGGAACACATACATGGCAAGCGATGCACAGCATTGGCCACACACAATAGTCACCCAGGTGACTGGATGGGGGATACAATACCCACCT
This sequence comes from Protopterus annectens, assembly GCF_019279795.1. Taxonomy (NCBI): domain Eukaryota; kingdom Metazoa; phylum Chordata; order Ceratodontiformes; family Protopteridae; genus Protopterus; species Protopterus annectens. Next base: position 1,364,612,752 of record NC_056733.1, read on the forward strand.
GTGTGGGCAAATGCAGACACTACAGCCCTGAGTCACAATGCAGACCAACATCATGCGGCCTGATGCCAAGGTATACCCATCGCCTAGCCTTGTACAGGTGTCTGGCACAGTCGACCACCACACTCCCATGCAGACATGCACCCATGCATGTCAGTACTGGCACCCTGTGAGTTTATGTGTGTGTTGTATGGTGCATATGTTCACATCCACACTCCCTACAACCCCCATGGGCATACTAAAGCATGCTGTCTGATGTCAGACACCTCCCCATACCCTTTTCCCATACAACCCCCATATGACCCATGTGGTGCATGTGATACCCACACAGTGATGTGTTGTGGCAATCCCACTACTGATGAGTTGTAATCCTGGCCCTGCCAAATGTGTCAATGTGTGTGCATCCCTGTGAGAGCATGGCTGTGTTGATGCTGGCAACCATTTATGTGGACAGGCACGTGTACATCACCAACCGTATAGTTACCTTATCCCTGTTGCAGATATTAGTCACCATCACATATATGTTCTGAGGGCTCCGCAACAGGTAACCCATGTGGTGCATCCAATAACTGCATAGAACTGTGATAGCACTGCATAGTCATCAGGGGCTTGATACCCTGTGCTGGTAGGTGTGTGACACAAGCATACTTAGGTTTTACTCTCCTACCCCTCCCTCACTCATCTTTGCCTCTGTCTGTCTCTCCTACTCCCTCTCTGGTGGATATGGACACCTACAACTGCTTTGCTTGGCAGCAGCATGTGTATTTTAAGTGATGCTCATGATCAGCTGATGGCCTCTGCATGAATTGCAGCCCTCCTCTAGCTGATAGCATGTGGGCCAGCTGTGTTAACATTCCCATAGCCAATTGCATGGAAACACATTCCGATATCTAGGAACATCATGTTGGTGTTAGCCCTTTTCATTCACTGTGAGCAGGAACTAGATCTGTTATTTGGCAAACAGCATCTCAGATGGATTGGGGATTTACCTCTAACAACATACACTGTGGAAACAGGGCAACACACAGGAGGGGGATGTGCCTGACCTGCCTACAGACTGTAAGTGCTGCTATACTGTATTGGGAGTAATGTTGGTTTAACAGTGTGTATGTGGATATGACTGTCCTACATGTCTCAATACCTGCCATGTCAGTTCCATGTTTATGAGAAATCCCCATCTGCAGGGTCATCTGCAGGCAGGGCAGTGTGTTGTGCCTTTGATTTCACGTGTTACCAACAGAGCATCTATCTGTGGATTGCAGAAGGTAGTGTGAGGATTGCAGTCTGTAGATGGTGAAAGCCATGACAGTTACTGACTTCATATCCCTCATAGGACATATGTTGCAACAAACCCTGTTACAACAGTAAATGTATGAGGTTATCACAGCAACATGTCATTATTAGCCCTATGTTTGTGCTTCCAGCCACAAGTCTGTCAACCTGTGTAAATATGTTGTGCATGAAGTGGTGCATATGTGCTGTACACCATAATTAGTATCATTATATCTGATAACAAGCCAGTGAGATATCAGACTGCTACACATGTTATGTACAGCAGGGGTTATATTTTATGACATAACCTGTACATTCTGTAGATGTTTGTACTGTATTGAGGTCTGTGTACTTATGGTGAATGTCGACAGTGTGTGTATTGTTAATAAGTACTTTAGCCTGTGTACAGACTGTGGTAGATGTCATTGTTCTAGGTCCCATCCTATATGGTGTTATATGCTACTCCACTGTATGGTACTGTATTAGTGTACATGTTTGTAGGGCCATACACACACATGTCCCATACCACAGACAGCCATCAGACCAAACTGGGTAGTCTGTCTGTGAGTGGCACATATGAGGTTGGTGTTAAACAGATAGTCCATGTACTGTAATATTATGCTAGCTTAACATATTTGACTGTGGCTGTTTTCACATTGGTTGTGGTTATGCACTTTCACACAGGTGTATCTTACCCTGTGCTGTGACATGCCTGTAGAGCCTGCTCTATATGCAGGTACTTGTGCGTTCCCCAATAGGAGATGTAGACCAGTGTTGAGCCAGTCTGCCTGTAGCCTGTACAGTGCATTGTTACATGCCTAGCAGCTTAGAGTACTTACCCAGTGAGATGTCATGTGCAGATACTTGCCAGATATACTGCTGCCGGGCCTCCCTTAACAGTCATGTATGTGTCGATAGCTAGTGGGTAGTATGTGGCCATGGCATCCCTGTATCAGCGGTTATTATGTGTCAGGCCAGATAGAGGTGTGTGAATGCATAACCTATGGTGACAAATGTATTCCAGTCATTATGTGTTATACCCATCTACAGGGCTATCTACATCCATATTGTCAGGCATAGTACACATGTTTAGCACTAAGGGGTTATGTTTATACCTCTGTAATGTACAGAGTGTGTCAGAATGTCCACATATATTGGCCAATATCTCTGCTGCAGCCACAGGGGCATTACATGCTAGCAGCGGTACTTTACTATGATGTCCTTAGGATGTCTGTCAGTAGCCAATGGCACACATGTTATAAGCAGATGTGATCTCCAACACACACCATGTCTGTGAAGATAGTCCCAATGACAGTAGCAATAATCTACTAATAAACCTGCTATACATACCTGACATCCCCTTGTGCTATTACTATGGGACTATAGAGGCTGGGATAGGGCTACGCTCCATGTCCAGGACATATGGTGGAAATATATGTACATATTATTATCCAGATAGCCATATATATATATATATATATATATATATATATATATATATATATATATATATATGATTACACATGTGTAGTACTGCCAATCACCACTGTTATGGCAACCACCTACTCTAAACCCCTACATCATGGGGGCGTGGCCCCTTTACATTTACTGTGTGATGGACATCCTTCCTGTGTGTGGGCATCAGTGTTACAGACAGCAGGTAGCAATACCTCTTACAGGAGAACCGGCACACACAGGCCAGCTAAATATTTGTAGGAGATTCAGGAACTACAGACAGAGTGTGAGTAGAGTTGTGTTATGCTTTGTATAGTACTGGTGTTACAAGGTGTGTGTGTACATACTACTTTACCTTGGAATGCAGTCTGTCTGCATAGCTCTCAACTGTGGGCCTATCCTCTTGGTGGCCAGAGGTGTGCCTATCATGTGTTGTCTGTCCACCACACAGGTCCTGTGTCAGATATTTCACTGGCAGTGTGTGTGTTGAGTGCTATCAGTACATGGCTACATCCATGTATGTTTCTAACCTCAATTCCCTGACTAAGGGTATGCTGCAGACTATCCTGTAACACCAGCAACTTGCTTGGTGTATGGCAACAGTTTTCCACATTTGTGCCTGTGTTCCAGCCTCTGTCCTCCACCTTCATGCCAAGCTTTGCACATATGACATGCTGTCGGGGGTTGTGCTGTAGTGGACTGTGAGTATATCAGACTGCCATTGCTGCCATCAGTCCACTACTGTTGTATCCTTCACACATACGGTGGGGCTGAGGCCATATATGTGTGGGCATCACCTACACAATACATGTGTGCTCTTTTGCACTCCAGAGGCCAGTGTATGTAACAGTGGTACATTTCCTTGTATTATTGAGTCTAGAGGGGAGCACCATAAATGACCTAGGCTGTTACAAAATGTTGGGGTATCAGAGGTGAGCTGCCTTAAGGTATCTGGATGTACAGTACCATATACTTCACCTATATTTACATTACTTACATAAATTGGTTTAATGCAAGCCTACTGCCTCCTGCCATACAGACTGTTCTGTTTCTCAGTGTGCTTGTGATGGTGTCAATTGTGCCTTGGTATGTAACAGTTACAACCCATTTGGTCACATGACATCTTTACTACCTAGTGATTTTGTACAGAGTGTAGATAGAGGCTGCTGAACTATACACCTGCATTACATACTGTTGATTGTTTGGTATCCTGTGGCCCAGTCTGTCCTCATTATTGTAAAAATTGAAGGGCTTGGCAACAGTTGTGAACCTTTCCAGACTACTGTATTAGTATAACTGTTTCACAGTTGCATTACTCTGTTTATATGGATGTCTGTGTCTGAACAGCTATATGACATGGCGTATAGAAATGTAATGGTACACAATTAAAGGTTTTACATTTCTGCAAACCTGTGTGTGGTGTTTTTTTTTCTATGACCTCTCTGTGGGTATATGTTGCAGGCAGTGGTTGTCATTTGTATGGGTGGCCCATACAGTGTCCAGTTGTTCAGGTGTTAACTGTAGGCATAGTGACTGTTCCATATTGTGTGCACTTTCTACATATGTATCTTACTGTACATATATCTACAAGTGTATGTGTAATCACATGTATATCTATATATATATATATATATATATATATATATATATATATATATATATATATATACATGTATATCTGTATCTGCATATCTGTGTCTGTGTATCTGTATCCTGGGGATGTTGATGGCTTCCACATTTTACATTTCATATGGGAGGCAGACTGTACTGCATGATATGTTTCCAGTACCAGCCTGACATCATACATGTGGGATGTAGTACTGTTAACATCTTGTGCCCATGTTGTGTCAGATCCTGGTTATGGGATCTGCAACACCTGATAGTGTATTGCAGGGCAGACGTGTTTGGCTGTGGGGGTGGGTTGCCTAGTCATACAAGACATATAGTGTGTGTGTCCTCTCATCCCCATTAACGGTGCATGTGGACATATGTGTTTTTGTTAATCTTCCATTGCTATCTACAGATGTATGGCCATATATACCTATATAGATATATATATATATATACATCTGCTTACTTATATATGACTATGTCCATTTATACCTACATAGATATATATCTACGTACACATATATAACTTGCTGTATATATATAGACATATAGGTGTAGACAGATATATGTGTCGATGTAGGCATTTGCATGTATATATGTTCATATATATTGATATATATGTATATATTTTTAGAAATATAAATATATATATATATATATATATATATATATATATATATGAAGGTAAAACCAGGCTCTCTCACCACGGAAAAAATGCAGAAACGACCAAGTTATTCAACCAACAGTTCAATGTCACAGAAATAGATTCTTTTGATAGATCCACATCAGCATGAAAGTCCAGTATAAATTCGACCAAAAGCCAGGATATAGATAAAGCAGGAAACTTTTATTTAAACGTAAGCGCTTTCACGTAGCAACTACTACGCTTCATCAGACAGTAGTATTAACAATTAAAAACACTTGTTTATGAATGAATGAATTATATGAATGAATGAATTACATTTTTCGACCTAGATTTTATGCTAATTGTTGCACAAAGAACCTGATTTATCTTGCAACATGCAAAAAATGTCAAGCTTTTTATGTCGGACTGACTAAAAGATGTCTGAAAGACAGAATTTATGGTCATTTATATGACATAAGGAGAAAAAATGAACTAAACGCATTAGCGAAACATATATCAGAGCATCCCTTACACCATTTTGACTTTAGAGTCTTGGAAATAATTAGAATTAACAAAAGAGGGGGTGATAACATGTTGGCTTTAAGTAATAAGGAATTGAAATGGATTTTGAGGTTGGCAGCTCACATACCTCCTGGCATTAATAGCCATATTTCCATTAAGCCTGCTTTGGAAGCTAGATAAATACTAAGAAATATTATTTTGGTTTTCTTGTCCTTAAATGTTATATAATATGAATTTTAATGTGTCCTAAATATAAATTAATCTAACATTTCAAGTTTAATTGTTGAGCAAATATGGAGTTATTACTTTTAATGCCTATTTTATATATCTTCCTAGATTTGTTTTTAAAGGTGTAGTTTAAATTATTTATACTGATATATAAATTTAATTAAAAGTTATTTTCTATGTTAATATATGACCTCAAATGCATTTCTAAATATTTTAAATTATTAGATTTATATATTTTACAAATAACATTCAACATTTTACATACATATAATTTTATATGTATTATAGAAATATAAAACATTGAGCTTTACATAAATCATCTGCTTCTCATTAATGTGAATGGAAGAACAACATTTCACAATATAAATACATATTTGATTTAGTTTTAATTTATTTATTTAGTCCATTATATATATCTATATGTAGATAAAAACATCTTGCTATATTTGCGTTGGCCTATGCTCGCACTATATCGAGCAAAAACAGACACCATAATATTGCTGTTTATTTCTGAATGATACTGTTTGCATTCAAGCCTTTTAAAAATGTCTGATCAAGTTCCTAATGTTTAATTACTTAATTACTTAATAAGTCAATTAACTTATTTTAGTTTTGGCGCCTTTTTTACCAGTCTTTCTATATAAACAAGTGTTTTTAATTGTTAATACTACTGTCTGATGAAGCGTAGTAGTTGCTACGTGAAAGCGCTTACGTTTAAATAAAAGTTTCCTGCTTTATCTATATCCTGGCTTTTGGTCGAATTTATACTGGACTTTCATGCTGATGTGGATCTATCAAAAGAATCTATTTCTGTGACATTGAACTGTTGGTTGAATAACTTGGTCGTTTCTGCATTTTTTCCGTGGTAAGAGAGCCTGGTTTTACCTTCATATCTGCAACACCTGATAGTGTATTGCAGGGCAGACGTGTTTGGCTGTGGGGGTGGGTTGCCTAGTCATACAAGACATATAGTGTGTGTGTCCTCTCATCCCCATTAACGGTGCATGTGGACATATGTGTTTTTGTTAATCTGCCATTGCTATCTACAGATGTATGGCCATATATACCTATATAGATATATATATATATATATATATATATATATACATCTGCTTACTTATATATGACTATGTCCATTTATACCTACATAGATATATATCTACGTACACATATATAACTTGCTGTATATATATAGACATATAGGTGTAGACAGATATATGTGTCGATGTAGGCATTTGCATGTATATATGTTCATATATATTGATATATATGTATATATTTTTAGAAATATAAATATATATCTATATATATATATATATATATATATATATATATATATATATATATATATATATAAAATGTTGTATCTGTTTAGATATTAATATATTTACACACACATACATCTAGATGTTGGTATACATTCTCTGTACTGTTGCATGCCTGGCCTGGACTGGAGGTTATGTTTCTGAAAACATCAGGCTTTTTTTTTTTATCTGGCATGGCTTAGTGGTAAAGCACTTTGTCTATGGTGTGCAGAGTCTTGGGTTAGAACCTTGCAGAGGCTGTTTATTTTGTTGCTGGGCAGAACACGGGCCATTGGATACAGAGTGTTTAAGGCACTTTAACGCAGTTTTAAGTGGGTTTGCACGGGTTTGCACAGAACTAAGCAGTACTTACTTCCAGTTACAGTTTCTTACACTCAGTTAGCTTCTACTTTGCTTAATCTGTGTAGGCAATGCCTACCCCCACGCAAATGCACTTAAATGTGCTTACTAGTGCTTACATATGCATACTACTACTTATTTGTGCTTAAACCTGATTGCTAGTGCCTTATTCATTATGACACTGACACTTCACATGTGCATTTCTTGCAGTACTCCAGTTCATACACATAAGTTTTTTCGTGGGTTTTGCAACATAAATATTGGTTATAATGTGCTTTGCCATGTAAAATAGACTGTGCTGTAATGGGATTCAAACCAGGAATGCCTGCTCACTAGGTGAATGCTCTGCCCACTACACTATTGCTGTGCTGCTTCATTTGCATATATCTTCTTTGTTATCCTCTTCAGCCTTTTAAGCTGCTTTAACAGTAGCTAAGCAATGGGCACACCCATGCACCTACGGTTAGCTGTACTCTAATTTTTAAAATAAAAATAAAGGGGTTTCTTAATTTGATTTGTATGTACTGTTGCTGTTGTACACATGGGGGACTGTTGGTGGGGATATGAGGACACCTATGAGCGATCTCGCTCATTTCTTAACACCTTCGGCTGTTCTTCATTTCAGGGGCATGCTTATTCTGAGAGCTCTGCTCTCAGACACGCCCCCTGCACTCGTACACACTCCATGTAAGCCTAGGAGCTCGGGCAGCACACCTTGTTAATATGCATGGTGTGCTGCCTTCCTGCTCTTAAACGGGCATTTCCATGCAGGACTAAGCTAGTCCTGCATGGAAGATTAGTGAATCCGGGGGGATGTCTACATTAGGGGACTCTCTATTTTGTTTTGTAAGTGTTTTATTGTTTTATGTCCTCTGGCAGTTGCAAACATCTGAAGGCTATGTATTTTAACAGAGAGATGTTAAATGTTGGTAGTTTCTGACACTGGGGGGTTAGCTTGGGATCTAAAATCAGGTGACAAAAACTGATGTCATCCAAGCTAACCAAGAAGTAATATTTGATATTAATTTAAGAACTCTCTGAGGGAGAGAGAAACTGGGCATTTTGTATTTTTTCTTTGACCTGGAAACATCCACTCTCACCATATTTGCACTTGCCTTGCTGGAAGTAAGTTTTTAGTGCATAGTAACTTTTTTAGATTCAACTAGGAATATAGTAAAGCATAGCTTAGATGTTTTCTTTATTTATTTGAGACTGCCCTGCATTTATTAATTATATTTAAACCATTCAATTTTGGCTGGTCTGTTTAGAGATATTTAAGCTCTTAGAGTGCATGCATATCTATTTGGTGACAATGTACAGGCCACTCCTAAATAACATTGCACTTGGTCAAACTACCATTTGGATTAATAGTAACATTACACAGTAGGATTGGACACCCTTTGTTAAGGGCCTTAAATTAGCTGATAAAGAGTGGCTGGTGGCAGTTGTAACTACCTTATAGTCTGGGTAGAAGGGGGCATAGCTAGTAAACTTGTGCCAGTATTTCACATGTGTGTGTATTTGTATATAAATCAAACCTCAAAGAGTGTGTGTGTCAGCTACTTGGACAAGGACATGAAGTACTGGTTGGACTGGGAGAGTACTGGAGATGTCAGTTTGGCCACTCAGCTGAGATCTCAACCCTATAGCTGTGCCAGTGGGGAGTCTTATTGGGGATCTGGAGAAAGAGAGAGAGAGAAACCAGCCCCAGACTGACTGTGATCTCTGTGTGTTCTTAAGGGAAATTACACTTTACTGTGAGTGTGCTTGTCATCGTCCCAGTGTGTACATTCCCCACTGTTCCCAGAGATGAGGATTGAGGTTGATTACTGGGCCAGTGCATGGGGCATCACAAAAAGAATGACAGTGATGTGTGATCCAGGTTTAACTTGTAGAATATTACTCTATTATTCAATTACATTCCAATAACTTTTACGTATGTAAAATACTATATTTTTTATACGTTGTTAATAACATAGCATACATTTCCTGGGTGCTATTGCATGTCAAGTATATTATCATTAGCACGAATTCAGAACTATGTAATTACTGACAGTGATTTAGAATGCAATTCACTGTATTTTGCTTGTTATCTAACTACTATTCTTTGACATCTTAGCTTATAAGTCAAACTATTATGATTATTTACTTTTAGACATGAAGAAGTAACCTGGACAGTTCTTAGAATTTTCAGAACTACTGCAGCATCACAAAGGTGCTCATGACTCTAAGTTATTTCAAGATGATTTTCATGATAAGGGGTTGAAAATGAACAGTCCCATCAGTTGTAATTCACAGAAAAATATTTGCAATTGAATCCATGTCTCATTTACATTACACATCAATCCCTCAAAACATATATACCATATAAACTTACATTAAAAAAATGACTGTTGTGTGTTATCCAGGTGTAACTTGTAACATTGTGAATGTTACGCTAATGATTTGATATCATTCCAGTAATAAATTTTATATATGTATATGTAGAAAGCTATATTTTTATACTTTGTTTATAACACAGCATTTCTTTCCTGTGTCCTATTGCATTTCAGGTATACTATAGGTAGCACACTACTGGACCATTTAAAGAACCCAGAATGTAACTTAACATGCCTTTTTAGTGTCATCTGTTGCATCTTGCATTACATGTAATAGTGCATTACTCAAGTATGTCAAGATATCAGAAATTGTGCCACCTAACATATGTTTTATGATAATAATGATTTAATTTTAATAAAATAAATAGTTTAACCTTTTAAACTTTAAATGAAAATAAGTTGTTTTAATTTCATATATAGCTAAAAGAATCAAACTCTAACATTTTAAAAAGTGAACTAGTAACCATTTGAAGTAGGGAAAAAAGAAATACATGATTCACCTTGTAAAAAGTAATATTCAGCACCTGTTCATAATTATTCAAGCACTTCTTTAAATTAATAACAATTCCTTACCATGAAATACATTGATTTTCTTTTGTCCTTCAAGTTTTTACTTTTTTTGTCTTTTATTAACCAGCCATCTCTTGCTGCATTTAACTTCAAAGAAGTTGATAGATTTCATTGCATGTCTTCTATTTTTATAGGATTTTATTTTCCTGTATAAAATCCATTGCATCTTCCAAGGTGTTAAAAATCTTCTTTCCTTCTGGTAGGTAAACCCTTATTTTTGCTGGAAACAAGATTTGTGCTTTAATATTGTTTGTTTTTAAATTTTAACAAGTGGCACATATGCTTTTCTAATCAAACAAGAAGCTTGTGTAGTGTCAACCCAGGTAAACCAGGGTAAATTCTAAACCAATCAATTAAAGAATATGTCAACTAGAAATTATTTCAAAATAAATATATTTAGTACAGGTAAAAATCCACAACCACACACAAAACAACACTGAGGCATAAATGGTTAAATGGTTAAGAGATTTTGTCCCTCTATCCTGTATCAGAACTGTTAAGCTTCCATTAAAACAATTAAATTTAATTAAAATTTAAAGAAATAAGATCATTTTTATTAAAGCTAAAAGACAATAACACATTGTTAAAACTAAACACATTTGAACCACTTATTGTGTTATAAGACCATAAATAATAAAAAGGTAATACGTACGATAAAATTATAAAATATAGAACTTTGTTTTATAAATCAGCAGCTATCAGTTTCAAAACTGGTGTAATGTAGATGTGTTCATTCAACCCAGATCTAACTGAAGCATTCAATCTCGGTTTCCAAATTAATTATTTTCCTTCAATATCAGTTTCCCATGAACTACCTCTCAAACATCCAGGAACAGTTTCCAATATTTCAAATAAAAATCTTGTAAAAGAAACACAGCTGAGTGCATGTTTATACAATGAATTGTTAATGTTACCTTTAGCAATTCCATGGGTATGTTCATAAATTCTCTTCAAAATTGTCTTTTGGTTTTTCCCATATGAAAACATTTACATCCAACACACAATGCTAAGTAAACTACTCCCTTGGTAGTACAATTACCTTGCCCTAACCTTATCTTCAATGGGTAGTAAGCCTACCGAAATGTGCATCTGTTCTAATATAAAATGACATAGATTACACACACCACAACAACTAGTGACCCTCTTTTTATTATTAGAGATGTTTATTTGGGTCTCTACTATATATTCAAAAAACCTCTTCAGTGAATGCCTGTTCACTGACCAATAAACATCAAAATCTAATTACTATGAATGGCCGTTTCAGCAAATTTTTTCCTAGGGTGAAAAAATGCTTGGCCATCATTGGGAATTTGCCCTTTTCCCCACCGTAGTGCAATGTCAAGATTGATATATTTAGTTGGGGTTAGTAGGCAGAGTTCTCCACATTAGGGTGGTGTGGGGGTGAAGCCCTCCACTTTGAAGGGTTTGAAAGTTTGTCTATTTTTTGGTTGGCCAAGTGATTTTTTCCCCTAGGAAAAAATTTCACTGAAATTGCCATTCAAAGAAGTTGGATTTTGCTGTGTATTGGTCAGAAAACATGCGTTTGCTGAAAAAGTTTTTTGAAGATGTAATATAGACCCATTTATTTTAAGATGCTCCAATAAGTTCTTTAAGTTTCTACAAGTTTTAAAAAGAAATCTAGGGGTTTCACCCAAATTCTTATATAACTCTGTGCCCCCCTTAAATACATTCCAGTTCTTAACTGTGATGCTCTTAATTTCTTTAGAATAAGAACCAAAGGGAATCACCATTGAATTGGAAAAGGCATTAGACATAGAAGAACTGGTACCTAAGATGGATGTCATTTTACACAATTTTGTCCAAAGCAAGGGTTTAAATTTGGTACCCCATACATTCAAAATTTCTTCACTAATTTTGTGCAAAAGGTCCAACTGGTAACACATTTAGTAAAACATTTGGATCAATTTGTCCACTTCTAGCTTGAAATTATTAACATCAGAACACATTCTAGCTACCCTTACAAGTTGTACTTTAAAATATTTTTCTTTGTATCCCATGAGTGGCAACTATAGCATTCTAAATAACTATTGAAAAAAGTGAGCTTTCTAAAAATTTTCAAACTGAAACACTTATTTAGCGTATCTTTAAAAATTGTGATACCCAAATAGTCAATATAATAAATAGAATGTGAATGTGTGAATTTAAGAAAGGAGGTTGGTTTGTTAATATATGATAAAAAAAAAATCTTCCTAAAAATCATCCTTAACTAAGCCTGGAAGTTTCCATAAGATACAAATATAACCACAAATGCATTGATAGGTGTACCAACTCTACTTGAACTTAGAATTCAATACATAAGTATTTTCCCAACTGTACATAACTTATTTTGCATATATAGTGGAACATTTGGCCCCATGGCAACTCCTTTGACTTGTTGGAAAAATTCCCCTTCAAAGATGATAAAGTTAGTCTATAGTATAATTTCCACAACCTCCATCACAAAAAAAAGTTCTACATTCAACCTGTGAGGTACAGAAGTAAACAAGTCACATATGTCTACTGTGGAAAACTACAAGATTCATTGAAAAAAATCATGTTTGGTTTTAGTTAAAAAATCCCAGGAATATTTTAAAATATGTTGCACCGGATTCAAGCAAATTTTTAAAATTCGGTCAATAAAAGCACCAAGAATGTAGGTAATAGAATTATGAGCTGCCACAATTAAGAGGTAGGGGGGTATTGAAAATGTCTTTATGAATCTTAGGCATACCAAACAAAGTTGGAATAACCGGGTATCTGTTCAGAAGAAATTGATGTAAATCCACTGGAATAACACCATATAGTAAAGAGTCTTTCAAAAATAGTTTGTTTTTTTATGTGCTACACCAATTTCATTTCATGACACAGTCTCATAGTTGTCAATGTCATGAAGCGAATTAAAAATTTGTCCAATGGATTCCATTTTTTGAATATAACTACCCCACCTTTATCTGGCATCATAATCATAAACAAGGTATCATTCCTAAATTCATTCATCAGAGACCTCTCTTCTTTGGTTAAACTGAAGTGTCTCTTCTTTTGAGATTTTAATAAGCTATGTAGCTCATTACTACAATATTTCTCAAATATGGCTAAAGTAAGGTGGAGTGGTGGATTGTATGTATTTTTTTTCTTTAACATAACAGCAGATGTACATGTAGAAGAATCTTCAGGTTGTATACCTAGATCATTAAACATGACTTGAAAATTCAATTTCCTGGTGTCAAGATTTACTTCAATTAAAACATCTGCTGTGTCAATTTTAGAAGGTGTGAAAAAAAGTTGCTTAATATATAAATCAGTGTAGCTGAAAATATAAAAGCTCTGATAAGATGAAACTCTACCTTTGTGTGTTGACACAATCATGTCTTCATGTACAGTATTGCCCATATACTCTGTTTTGATTGTTTCTCTTCCAACTCTTCTCTTGCCCTTTGTTCCTCTGTCACTTCAGAGAATGTGGGTGGGCTAAAAAAGGGTCTTGTCTATGTTGGTTTTCTGTTCTCTCAGATCCCCTTTAATGGTGGAAAATTGTTGTCAAAATCATTGGTAGTAAAATCCCCCTTTTGTTCTGGAAGGTTGGAATGAGGAATGTTGCTAGGAAGAAAATCATTACTCTCTTACCTTGTACCTGATGTATTGTAATTGTCTAAATTAAAATATGTTTCACTATTATGTTGTGGTAATGCAGCAGAGTGAAAAGATTTAGGCAAAGTATGTGCCTTATGACATATTTATTCAAATAGGTCTCTTGTCAGCTTTTTTTTTTGATTCCTAATCAAATTGTTCTTTACCTGCTGTTCTATCTTAACAAAAAATATAATCATATTTAGAAACATTACGTTCAAACAATAAACTTTCATAATATTATTATTAAGCATAGTTAGTTCATCAAAAAGCTTTTTTACCTTTACATTGTTTAACCTAATGATAAACTGCAACAATCTGATGCCATGTCTGTCAAACATTTCTATCACTTCTGTGTACTCAGAGTTGTCCAAAATAAATCTGTTTGGAAATTTAAACATCCTAAGTCCCTTCAGTATAATTTTACATTCAGTTAAGTACAGATTATCGACCTCTAAGTTACACACCATGTTCATCTTAAGTTCAAAGTTGTATAACATGTTCTGGACGCTTAGTTGTGAATGTACAATATCCATTGGTTAAGTGCCAGTTCTTTGTTAATGCAGCATTGAAAATACATATTTTTGTTGTTGATAAATTTACAAGATAAACCTCTCTCTTGCCCAACACCCAGAAAACCTTCCTCTAGCCTCAACATGTCCTATGTGAAACATCCGATAGAACCGTCCCTTCGTATAATGTCATCAAAACGGGGACGTGTCAAATGGCTGGATGCAGCACACACAGCTTTTTAATAGTGATTTGAATATGGGAACAACTTTGTTAATAGAGCTACCCATTGAGTCAAGTCACTTTCTGGAGTAGCTGAAATATTTTCAGGGTCCTTGTGTGAAACTGGAGAAGCAGCACCAAACCCAGTTACACAACACATTCCCACTGGTCTTTCCATCTCAACAATGATCCCTGGAGCACACCTAGCGACACTGCCATGCTGAAAATCTAAAACAATGAACTACCACAGGGTGTGAACATGCAGCCAACAAACAAAACTAAAGAAATAAAAAGGCTCATATAGCATCAACCCAGGTAAACCAGGGTAAATTGTAAACCAGTCACACAAAGAAAATGCCAACCAGAAATACTTTCACAATAAATATATTGTAATAATAGTGAAAATCCACAACTGTATACAAAACAAAACTGAAAAATAAACAGTTAAATGGTTAAGTGCTTTCTTCCCTCTATCCTGTGACTTCATCAGAACTGTTAAACTTCCATTAGTAAAACAATTAAATAGTTTATTTAAAATATCATGTGACCACTTAAATTTAAATTTAAATAAATAAGATACATTGTTATTAAAGCTGAAACACAATATCACATTGTTATAGACTAAACACATTCTGAACCACTTCTTGTGTGCTATAAGACAATAAATAATGAGAAGATTGCAAATGTGAAGGTTGCCAGCCTAGCCAGATTTGTAAATATAAATGTTGAACTACAGACTTGTTTTCTTAAATGAAAGGATATGCTGTGAAATGTGAACTTAAAACAATGTAACAACATTGCCCTCTGCTGTAAAGAAAGCTAAGACAAGCATTTCTTGTTTGTCCTTTGAAGTTCAAATTATTTCTTGACTCTCTTTGATGTTTACAATTCATCTCCAGCCGGCTAGATGAAGGCATCCTGTCAATTGTTTTAACTTAAGGAATAATTACTAGAGTTTAAATGTGGAGTGTCTTTTATTGATGTAGTTTCATGCAGTGGCAAGATAACAAAAGAATGCAGTTTCTGTTGGCCTGGGAACACCAGGAAAGTGAAAGAATTATGTAATGTTTTTTAGAACTGCAATTTCAATTTAAGCAGACAGAATAAGAAGGCATTAAGCATTTTTGTCTGGGTCATCCAACTCACAGCACTGTCTTGCTCATATGTAAGTTATCTTAGATTTGTGTTTTCTTTTAGAAATAGCTAGGAACGTGACTAGCACTGTGTAGTAGAAAGTATTGTCTTTTGGTTTTAATTATTTATTATTAAATATTTTAAAAACCTTTTAACTGTGGCTGGTTTGTGTAGAGATAAGTTAAGCTCTAGAGTACATTGCATATTTATAGAGTTTACTGCCCAAGTCACTCCAAATACACCTTGACTGATTAGTCACACTTACCAATTGGATAATAATATTGCACAGTAATAATTGGACACCCTTTTAAGGGCCTTTGAGTAGCTGATAATTATTAGTGGGTGGTGACAGCTGATACTACCGTATAGTCTGGGAAAAGGGGCACAGCTGGAGAACCTGTGCCAACCTTCCCCAGGAGTGTCTGTGTGGTTGTATAAACTCTTCTCAAAGTGTGTGTGTGTGTGTGTGTGTGTGTGTGTGTGTGTGTGTGTGTGTGTGTGTGTGTGTGTGTGTGTGTGTGTGTGTGTGTGTGTGTCAGTTACTTGAGTAGGGACACGAAGCACTGGTTGGACAGAGAGGGTGCTAGAGGTTTTAGCTTGCCCACAAGGCTGAGATCTGGACCCTATAGCTGTGCCAGTGGGGAGACTTATTGCGGACCTGGAGAACAAGGGAGTGACCAGCCCCTTACTGACTGTGATCTCTGTGTGCTCTTAAGGGAAATTGCACTTTACTGTGTGTATTTGTTATCCTTTCCTCATATATGAGATGCCCTCTCTGGTGTTAGTGGTGAGGATTGAGGCTCCTTGATTGCTGGGCCAGGTCATGGGCATCACATATTAATAGGTGGCAGTGGTTGGGATATCCACATATTAATTGTTTGGCAGTGGTGGGATATCCACGTCACATATTAATTAGTTGGCAAATACTAATTGGCTTGTAGTGGTGTGGGTAGAGTGAATCATGTAGCTTGTGTACAGTGAGATTTGAAGGTGTTTTTGAAATCTAAAACAGCCATGCAGTGAATACTCAGAGTTCAGATCACAATTGTTTTATTTTTTTTTTGTTAGCTTAGTTAGTCCGGGTGAGCAGGCAGCATGTTAACAGGGGAGTATGGAAAGCTGACAAGGAGCCATCTGGTAGAGATGTGCCAGGCTAGGGGACTGGTGCATGGAAACCTGACTAAGGCAGACCTGATTGCAGCCTTGGTTACAGCTGCATCAGAAAACAGCAACCTGGAGGACAATCAGACTGGCAGTGGAGATATAATATCCTAAGAGAATGGACAGCTCAACCTTTCTACAATGGACTTAAAAATCAAGCTGGAACTAAAGAGATGTGAGTTGGAGGCCAGACATGTGGAATGAGAAGCAGCTGAGAGACTGAGGCATCTAGAGAGTGAGGAGAATGAGAAACTGCTATGCCTAGAAGCTGAGGAACAAGAGAGGAAGAGGCAGCATGAGTAGGAGAGGATGATTCTTTGCCAGAGTCATGGAGGTAATGGGGAAGGAAGTAACTAGACCCCAGAAGCACAACAGGTCAGTAAATTTCTTCCACAGTTTAAAGAAGGGGATAATTTTGATAGTTTCATTCATATGTTTCAGAGGGTATGTAAACAGTATGAAGTTGACCAAGGGTTCTGGGTATGGTTCCTGACCCCCTAAATCCATGGTAAAGCTGTAACTGTACTGTCTAAAATGTCTGATGTTGCATGTTTAGATTATACTGCTCTTAAGAAATGTCTTTTAGAACTGTTTCAGCTAACACCTGATATGTATAGGGAAACATTTCATGAGCATAGATACAAGGCAGATGAAAGTGTGTGTGAATATGTTGCTGAACTAAGCACTTATTTCCATAGGTGGGTGAGTGGATATCAGGTCACCAGTTTTGAAGGGCTGGTAGATCTTTTGTTGAGGGAACAAGCCCTTAGCACTTTGCCTGAGGACATTAGGATCTGGTTAGCTGATAGACAATGTGCTACTTCAGATGAGTTGGTGAAGAAGGGAGACCTATACCTGGCAAGTAGGGCAGCCCTGCACAGGAAAGGGACCCCAGTACTGTCCATGGGTCTAAAGGAACCCATGATGTGCAGCACAGAGTGCCCCAACAGAATCTGCCAGTAGCAGGGCACACCACTAGTCCAGGTACATGTTCAGGAGCTAGGGTTAAATGTTTTGAATGCAACCAGTGGAGCCATGTGCCATACAGGTGTCCATGGATGCAAGGTAGGGAACAAAAGGTGAGGGAGCCAGTAAGTGGGAAAGACAAAATGCCAATAGTAGGTTGTCTTGAGACAATAGGTGTACCGGACTACCATTCTGCAGATATTCTGATAGGGAAGGATTTGGATGAGGCAGTACCATGTGCTTATGCTATTACACGCAGTCAGGCTAGGAGAAAACCATGTGGGTTTGGTAGCCTGGGGGAGACCCAGACAGACTGTATACTTGCAGCCAGAACTGGTGTGGTGGTTACTTCAGGGAGTGAGCTACACTGTGGCAGTGAGACTGAAGGCAAGCCACAGCTGCTTATGCATATTGATGATCCCTTGGACAGAGTGACTGCAAAGGTAGAGGTGAGTAGTAGTACCCAGGCTGACAGTGAGGCACCACTGTCAGAGGATGCCAGACTTCCTGTGGAAGGGGATTTGGGAAGGGTTACAAGGAGAGAGTTGAGACAGGCTCAGCTCTCAGACCCTACATTTCAAGGCTTGAGGCATATAGCTAGGGAGGCACCTGATTCTCAAGGAAAGGGGGAATCTTTATACTGGGACGAAGGGTTACTATACAGAGAGTGGACCCCTGAGGGAGGGCTAGAAGGTCAGAGAGTACAGCAGTTGGTAGTGCCTAGAGCCTACCATCTGGCACTTCTAGCCATAGCCCATGATATTCCCTTGCAGGTCATATGGGCATAAAACATACAAAAAGGTGTATTATACAGCACTTCTTTTGGCCTGGAATTTCCAGAGATGTAACAGAGTACTGCAGGACCTGTGAGCAGTGCCAAAATGTAGGTAAGGTGGGAGACAAAGTGAGAGCTCCTTTGATGCCTTTGCCTGTGACTGAGGAGCCATTTCAGAAGGTAGCTATGGATATTGTGGGTCCTCTGAGTACCCCAAGTTCCACAGAAAAAAAGTATATACTAGTGGTAGTGGATTATGCTACATGATACCTTAAAGCAGTGGCTTTGTCCTCCATTGAGGCAGAGAAGATGGTAAATGCTTTGTTAGAGATTTTCAGCAGGGTAGGTTTCCCAAAAGAAATACTGACTGACAGACATGCCAATTTCATGTCAGACCTGCTGGGCTTGTCTGTGGAAGTTCTGTGGGGTAAAGCATATGAAGACCAACCCCTACCATCCCCAGACTAATGGTCTTGTTGAGAGGTTAAACTCTGCAATCAAGTTCATGCTACGGGCATTTGTAGATCAGTTTAAGAGGGAGTGGGGACAAATATTTCCCCCATCTGTTGTTTGCTTACAGAGAGGTTCCCCAGGAATCCACAGGTTTTTCGCCCTTTGAGTTGCTGTATGGGCATAGGGTGAGGGGACCTCTAGATTTAATTCAAGATGAGTGGGAAGGTCAGTGCGAGTCTCACAAGGAGTCTGTTTTGGCATACATCCTAAACCTCAGGACAAGGCTCAGGAAACTCATGGGCTTGGCCCAGGAGAACCTGGCAGAAGCCCAACAACCAATAAAGGTGTGGTATGACAGGATTGTTCAAGCAGGAGAGTATGCTGTGGGGCAGCAGGTAATAGTTGTCATTCCTGTCAGACACAAAAAATTGCAAGCAGCTTGGGGAGGGTCCCTACAAGGTGGTAAGAAAGGTAAGTGATGTTAATTACATGGTGGAACTGCAAGGCATATGGCAGAGGCACAAATTGTACCATGTTAACATGATGAAACCTTACCATGATAGGGAGGCCCTTGTGCTGAGCATTTGCAGTGGATTGCAGGAGGAGTCTGAGGGAGATCTAGGTACTGATCTCCTCAGTGAAGCTCGGGCTGACACCTCAGTGGAAGGGGTAGCAATGTCCCAGCAGCTATCTCCTACCCAGGTTTGAGAAATCCGAGCAGTGTTGCAGGAATTTGGGGACATGTTCACTGGGAAACCAGGGTGCACCTACCTAGTGCAACACCAGATGGATACAGGACCCCAAATGCCTATTAGGCAGGCCCCTTATAGAGTGCCTCAGAGAGTCAAACAGACTCTGAAGGAGGAGGTATAGGAGATGTTGGAACTTGGGGTGATTTAAGAGTCCAACAGTCCCTGGGCCTCCCAGTGGTGCTGGTGCCAAAGAAGGATGGCAGCACTAGGTTCTGTGTGGACTACATAAAATGAAATAGTCACACATAGTCAAATGCTTACCTCATGCCTAGGACAGATGAGGCCCTAGAGCAGCTGGATGGGTCTAAGTATCTTACAACCATTGATCTTACCAAGGGTTACTGGCAGGTGCCCTTGACTCCCAGTGCTAGAAAGAAGACAGCCCTTATGGCTCCTTTTGGCTTGTATGAGTTCACAAAGATGCCCTTTGGGATGAAGAATACCCCAGCAACTTTCCAGAGGCTGGTAGATCATATACTAGCAGGAGCAGGAAGGTTTGCCCTTGCTTACCTAGATGATATTGCCATCTACAGCCATTCCTGGTCAGAGCACCTTCAACATATCATGGAAGTGCTGGGCAGATTACAGAGGACAGGGTTGACCATTAAGCCAAGCAAATGTCAGGTGGGTATGACAGAGGTCTCCTACCTAGGACATAGAGTGGGGAGTGGTAAGATAAGACCAGAACCTGCCAAAGTAGAAGCCATTCAGGCATGGCCTGCATCTGTTACTAAAAAGCAGGTGAGGGCATTTTTAGGGACAGCAGGGTACTACAGAAAGTCTGTCCCTAGTTATAGTACCATAGCTGCTCCCCTCATGGACCTGACAAGGAAGAGCAAGCCAGATAAGGTAGTGTGGACCCCAGTATGTGAGCAGGCATTCCAGAAGCTTAAAGAAGCTTTGGGAGGATCCCCTATCTTAGCCAGTCCAGATTACAGCAAAGAATTTGTTGTGCAGGTGGATGCTTCAAACCATGAGTTGGGGGCTGTACTTAGCCAGATTTCTTCAGAGGGGGAAGAGCACTCAGAAGTTTATCTCAGTCATAGGCTCCAACCCAGGGAGGAATGCTATGCAGCTGTAGAAAAGGAATGTCTAGGCATAGTGTGGGCATTGCAGAAACTTCAGCCTTGTCTGTATGGAAGGAAATTCACTATTATGACAGATCACAACACCCTAACATGGTTACACAGGGCCAGCCAGCAAAATGCCAAGTTGCTAACATGGAGCCTGGGTTTGCAAGCATATGATATGTCAGTGCAGCACCGCAGTGGGAGTAGCAATGCCAATGCAGATGGGCTCTCAAGACAGGGAATTGGGTGAGGTACACTCAGATAGACCTAACCCTCTCAAGTGGTGGTTCTCAAGGGTCACTTGAAAAACTAGCTTGAGTTCTCCAGCGGGGGAGAAATGTGAAGGCTGCCAGCCTAGCCAGATAGGATTTTATACATAATTCTGTCATTTGTAAATATAAATGTTGAACTAAAGACTTGTTTTGTATACCACGTCTGAAGAACCAGTAACGCCTTATTCTTGAATAAAAAATCTGTTTAATTCCAAAGCGAATTCCACAGAAAAAGAACAATTAACATTTCACCATAAAATCTCCTAGCACCTCGGCCGTAACAGCCTTTACAGAGTAAAATACTAACTCACAACATGCCTATTTATACAATACTCTACTTCAATTAACCAATTAATTAAGTCATTTAAAGCATTTAAAGCAGAATATACATTTCTTAAAACAAAAATCAAGGTTAAATGTTACGGCCGAGGTGCTAGGAGATTTTATGGTGAAACATTAATTGTTCTTTTTGCTGTGGAATTTGCTTTGGAATTAAACAGATTTTTTATTCAAGAAGAAGGCGTTACTGGTTCTTCAGACGTGGTATACAATTATCGTCTTTAGAGTGGTTCAACTACAGACTTGTTTTCTTAAAATGAAAGAATATGCTGTGAAATGTGAACTTAAAACAATGTAACAAGATTGCCCTCTGCTGTAAAGAAAGCTAAGACAAGCATTTCTTGTTTGTCCTTTGAAGTTAAAATTATTTCATGACTGTCTTTGATGTTTACAATTTGGTTCCGGCCAGGCTAGATGAAGGCATCCTGCATATTGTTTTAACTTAAGGAATAATTACTAGAGTTTAGATGTGGAATGTCTTTTATTGATGTAGTTTCATGCAGCTGCAAGATAACAAAAGAATGCAGTTTCTGTTGGCCTGGGAACACCAGGAAACTGAAAGAATGATGTAATGTTTATCAGAACTGCAATTTCAATTTAAGCAGACAGAATCAGAAGGCATTAAGCATTTTTGTCTGGATCATCCAACTCACAGAACTGTCTTGCTCATATGTAAGTTATCTTAGATTTGTGTTTTCTTTTAGAAATAGCTAGGAACTAGAAAGATTAGACTAAGTGTTTTGTGTGATGTCAGAACTATACCACATATTTATTTTAAGTGTTTCTGTGTGATCTCTGAACTCTTTGACTAGCACTGTGTAGTAGAAAGTATTGTCTTGTGGTTTTAATTATTTATTATTAAATATTTTAAAACCTTTTAACTGTGGCTGGTTTGTGTAGAGATAAATTAAGATCTAGAGTACATTGCGTATTTATAGAGTTTACTGTCCAAGTCACTCCAAATATGCCTTGACTGTTTAGTCTCACTTACCAATTGGATAATAATATTGCACAGTAATAATTGGAGACCCTTTTAAAGGCCTTTGAGTAGCTGATACTTATAATTGTGTGGTTGCAGCTGGTACTACAGTATAGTCTGGGAAAAGAGGCACAGCTGGAGAACCTGTGCCAGCCTTCCCCAGGAGTGTCTGTGTGGTTGTATAAACTCTTCTCAAAGTGTGTGTGTGTCAGCTACTTGTGCAGGGACACAAAGCACTGGTTGGACAGAGAGGGTGCTAGAGGTTTTAGCTTGCCCACTAGGCTGAGATCTGGACCCTATAGCTGTGCCAGTGGGAAGTCTCATTGGGGACCTGGAGAGCAAGGGAGCGACCAGGCCCGGACTGACTGTGATCTCTGTGTGCTCTTAAGGGAAATTGCACTTTACTGTGTGTATTTGTTATCCTTTCCTCATATATGAGACACTCTCTCTGGTGTTAATGGTGAGGACTGAGGCTCCTTGATTGCTGGGCCAGGGCACAGGCATCACAGCAAGTATGATAAAACTATAAAATATAGAACTTTATTTTATAAATTAGCTGATCTCTGTTTCAAAATTGGTGCAATAGAGATGAGTTCATTCAACCCCAGGTCTAATTGAAGCATTTAATTTCAGATGCCAAATTATTTTTTTTTCTTTCAGTCTCAGTTTCCCATAAATCACCTCTCAAACACCTAGGAACAGTTTCCAATATTACACACAAAACTCTTGTAAAAGAAAGACAGCTGAGTGTGTGTTTATACAATGAATTGTTATTGTTACCTATAGCAATCTTCTTCTTCTGGCTTTTCCCAGTTAGGGGTTACCACAGCGCATCACCTGTCCACTCATGATTGGCAGTGGAGTTTTACAGTGCTGACTTGCCAGCCCGGCGCCCAACCTTCCACAGAAGGCACACACATGCACACATCCATGCCTAGGGCCAATTTAGAGTGTCCAGTCCAACAACACCATGCCTTTGGGATGTGGGAGGAAACCAGAGCACCCAGAGGAAACCCACGCCACCACAGAGAGGACATGCAGACTCCGCACAGAAGGCACCCCAGCCAAGGATCAAATCGGAGAACCTCTTGCTGTGAGACGACAATGCTAACTGCTGTACCACTGCAGCCGCCCCAGTGTTACCTATAGTAATGGTGTGGGTATATTCATAAATTCTCTTCCAAAATTGTCTTTCAGTTTTTCCCACATAATAATTTTTACATCCAACATGAAATGCCAAGTAAACTACTCCCTTGGTAGCACAAATACCTTCTCCTAACCTTATCTTATAATTCTGTGTGAGAACTTCTCTTGCGTGCCCTCTTACACATTCAGACTGTTTCCAGTTTAGATGCCACACTTTAACAGATTCCCATGGCATTAGTGTTTTACTTTTATTATTATTATTTTTTAAATTTAATACTGTACTTCCACCTTAACAATTATAGTTTTGGTTTTCATCCTGCTTATGTTTTCATTTGTAGATTTATACACATATTCATTCATTTTATAATTTGTTATCGACACACAAAGCCTGATGAAGTATTTATTTTATACGAGAACAATCCTTGTTAAAAGTGGTTTAGTTTATATTTATTAATATTTATTCTGGTAGATGTCTAGTGAAAGATCTTTTTGTTAGTTATTTAGCTAATCATTTTGTTAGTTAGTTTCTTAATTAATATTGTTTGGATTATTTGCCACTATAAAGTGTTAATAAGCTGGTGTTCTATTGGAATTTGTCTCTAACTTTTTAGTTTCAGTTTTAGGTAGCATAGTCCCTGATTACAATATGGTGCTAAGGGAAAAGGGGGACTTGGAAAAAGGAATGATTGCAACACTTTACTGCTCTTAACAGAATAACCCTCTGTAACCACTCTCTTGCTACAAGTAAACTGCACTTCTTTCTATATAGGGAAATGGAAAGGGCATTAAAACACTTTTATGAACACATGCATGATACATAAAGTTGAAACAAATTCATTATTTAAAAACACTAGAGTATGTAATAACAGACAGTTTAAATTTTATGTAATAGAACAGGTCCAAAAAAATCCTAGAGGAGGACAATGGAAGGACCTCTTGGAATATAGAGAATTGTATTGGCAACTGGTATAACAGACCAACAGAGGCCTGGTTTAAATAAAAGTATTACCATCACCCTTGTTTTAAAATTGAGATCTGCCAAACTTTGATAGATTTTAGTTAAAATGATAGCACATTCATTTATTTATAAACATTTGTATGTAGGAGTTTTTAAAGTAAAATTATTCAATATTTATTTTTATTTATTTTCATACTGATTAGAGTGTTTTTTTCTTAACAACTTAGAATTTTACATGCTGGCTATTTTATACCAAATCGGTATAGTATTGTATGTTTCCTAAGGGTTGGGATGTTGAATTAGGTTACTGTTTCTTTAATTTTGAAGTATAGTTTGCTATTATATGGATGTTATATAAATTTTGAAATGAGTAGGTTTGTAAATTGTTGTGATGAAGTCCTAAACGTAGGAATAATATCAGCTTATTTAATTGTATTCTGTCCTACCCAAAGATCCTTTTTCTTCACTTTATTTTGTACAAGTGTTGGTGGCTTAATCTCCTCAACTCTGCTTTTTCATTTAGCTCAGAGTCTTTACATCTTGTGCCACAGGAAAAGCTAGACTGACAATTGTTTTTTCAATACTAAGTACTGTCCAGAGTACTAACATCTGTGCATCACCACTAAGCCTGGTTTCATTGCAAAGGTAAACCAAATTAAAGTCTTTCATTTTTCCTTTAGCAGAGAACACTGTTTGCTGACAGCCTAAAGTCACGTGAAAGGGGAAAGCAAGCAGAAAACCTAATTTATGAATTGAGCTTTGGAGCTAGCATGGAAACATAAAATACAACATGTGGAGCAGCACTGAACACCACTAAATACTGATTCTTCACAGTTCCACTTTACCAATGTCTGCACAAATACATTTCTCAGGATTTCCCATTAAGAAGAGATTTGGAACAAAAATAAGTATTGCTGCAGGATTGTATTACTTCATTACATGAAAACTGTTTAATGTACTCATGTGAAATGCATGGAACTGTGTGGTTAACTGACAACTTAATTCTGGACAGTTTGGTATGAAAAGCACCACTCACACTTACAAATGATATACAACCACATACATCATTGAAGCACATAAATTATCATTTTATATTACTCCTGTATTGGAACATTAAGTATTTCTTGATATTGACATTCCACATTGCCCATACATGAGCATATACTATTGCTAATATTACTATCATTCATTAAGGTTTAAATACCATCATTAACCTGATGATCAATGAATGATTCATTATCCATCCTGTGTCTCATATACACAGCACAGATAGGTTCATAGGTTAGCACTAGGCTATCGGCCCTAGGGCCTATACAAGCCTAGCCATAACAATTCCCTGGCTATTTCTTCCCACAGTATTTACTTCCCTTGACGCCTGTCTAGCAGGGTGACTGACGTGATCCCCAGGGTGAATTTCATGTCTCCCATCCAGTCATCAAGGTTCCCTTTGAAGACCAAAAAAGGCATTCTGCTTGACATGTATGGGCAGTCTATTCCAGAGTCTGGGGAGTCTCTGGGTAAGGAACCTATCCCTCCAGCATGTTTTGTGCATTGTGATGACAAGGTTTAGATCCCTGGAGTGTGTGTCTCTGAGGGATTGGGATTTCTTTAAGTGTAGCATGTCCAACAGCTCTGGGTTTGACATGGCATTGTATGCTAAGCAGAGATCACCTCTGAGTAGACGTTATGCGACAGAGTATAGGTGGAGTTTTTTTAGACTGTCAGCATAGGGCATCTGCTTTAGGCCTGTGATTCTTTTAGTGAGGTATTTCTGTGGCCTTTCCAGTTGTTGCAGATATCTTGAGAGGTACATACTAAACAGGGCATTGTATTCTATAATGGGTCAAATGAGGGATGAGTACAGTGGGACAATTACCTCCTTTTTTCTGGATGAAAAGCCCTGAGTGATGAGGTGTGCCACATAGAAGGATTTCCTGACTGTTGTGGCGATGTGGTTATCGAAGATGAGACCACTGTCCACCTGTGTCCCTAAGTCTCTTATCACACTTTCGGTGTTTAGTGTACTGCGACCTATGTGGTAATTTGTGGGTACATGTTTTTCCCAAAGGAGATAACTATACATTTCTTGGCATTGAGCTTGAGCCCATGGTTCTGGCACCAAGCATCTGTTTCTGTAAGGCCCTTTTGTAGAATATCCACATCATTTGGGGATTCAATAATGGCTGTCAGTTTGCAGTCATCTAGGAACTTTGTTAGCCAGAGTCCCTTAGTGTTGGCCTGTACATCAGAGAAGTAGATGCCAAACAAGAGCGATCCCAGGACTGAACCCTGAGGTACTTCACTTGTCACTTGTCTGGAGATAGATTTGGAGTCAGCTACATGTTGCTCTCAGTTCTGCAGTATACATTAATGACAGCAGAAGTGACGTAGGTCAGCAGTGTGTATGTATTATTAATCCTAACATTGCACTTACTCCATCATATTAACAAATATGGATTTGCACAAAACGTTCAACTTTACCATATCTTCTCTGGCTAAGACTGAAAGGCTAATCCTATCTACACTGCACTGTCGTAGTGTAAAAGTAAGACTTCTGCGATCACATTTGTGTTCAGTATTGACTCCTCTAGTTTGCATAGGTAGGGGAGTCTAATCTCACATCAGTCAATGTGTGTGTGTGTGTGTGTGTGTGTGTGTGTGTGTGTGTGTGTGTGTGTGTGTGTGTGTGTGTGTGTGTGTTTATGCGTGTGTGTGTGTGTGTATGTTTATATGGTGTTGTGTAAATATGACCTTAAGTACTGATGACCTCAATAAAGCAGCAGCCTGGAATTAATTTTGCACTGCAGGGTGAGTCCACATCACTGTCAGACCCTTCTCCCAACATCATCATCTCTGCAGCACCACACACTATATAAATCGGAATTCTGCAGTGATGCTTGTATTAAGTACTGTTTCTTCTAGATTGTTTAACTCAATAGGTAGGGGGTTCTAATCTTAAAGCAGTCAACTTGTTTGTGTGTATTGAGTCATGCAAAGTTGACCTTAAGTACTGATGGCCTCAATAACAGTGGCCTGGAATTAATTTTACATTGCAGGGTAAGTCCACATTAATGTCAACCTCTTCTCCCAACATCATCTTCTCTGCAACAGTGATGTCATCCTCCAAAAAGTGTAGTCTCACATTATAAAAGTCAAACTTTTGAAATTGTGCTTGCATACCTCTCAACTGTCCAGATTTTCACAGAATTTTCAGATTTCTGCCTCATATTTTTGGTCTATTCTACATAAGATGTGTGGTTTTCTGGCAAATCACTGAGATGATATCAGGATTAAAGTAATTAAATAATGTCATACATTTAAGTTTCGCACTTCAAATCCTTCTGAAAATGTATATTAACATAAACCCTGTTACTCTACCAACTTTCTAAGTTTGTAAGAGCACCATTTAAAATCTGTTCCTATTTTTGGGCCATTGTTCGCCCATTTTGTCAGGCTCTGTCCAGATTTCTTAATCTAAGAGATTGATAGTTATAGGTACCTTTGTTAAGTACTGTGCCCTCTAGATTGCACAGTTAGATAGGTAGGGAATTCTAGTCTAACAGCAGTCAATTTGTGTGTGTGTTGGTGGGGTCATTGCATCACTTAATGACTAATTCAACAGGTGTGCTCATTTGACTCCCACTTGTGCAAAACATATGCAGAGTCAGATCAATCCCACATCCCATTTTCAGTCTGCCTACAAGTGAATACTGTCTGCAATACACTGATAAGATCATCATTTCAATAATGCACTTTCACATCACTAAAGTCAGACCTCTCCTGTGGACCATATGTATAATACACTTGGGTGTAGATTGAGTCAGTTGATAGGTAGAGAGTTTGAATATAGTAGTGAGACTCTCCTGATTTTTTGTGTGTGTGTGTGTGTGTGTGTGTGTGTGTGTGTGTGTGTGTGTGTGTGTGTGTGTGTGTGTGTAAATGGATGCAGGAATGAGTTACACTTTTGAGAACTGACATTTTGAAGTCCACATACTTGTAGAAGTCATTTTTGCATGCAAAACTCTTTTGCATGACACAGCTGATGTTATTCTTTCAAAGATGTTGTGTGGCTTACTAGTAGTCAGATATTTTCTGTGGTGCATGCATATAATACACTTGGGTGTACATTCTTTCAATCAATAGATATAACATTTGAATACAGGAATGTCTGTTTCTTCCTTGTACTGGGCAGAACATGCTGCAAATACATATATAAGGTATAACTGTGCACCGTGCTTGTGCTGTGCAACCACTTTTTAGCAGAAACATGAAGGTAATACACAATGGTGATGTCTTTCATTGAAATGTACAATGTCACAGTTGTCAAATAAATCTGCAGCTGCACTTATGTTTCAACAAACCTTCATAAGCCTGTGATGTCATCTATATAACTCGGAT
Organism: Protopterus annectens; assembly: GCF_019279795.1. Lineage (NCBI taxonomy): Eukaryota > Metazoa > Chordata > Ceratodontiformes > Protopteridae > Protopterus > Protopterus annectens. Next base: position 1,364,641,836 of record NC_056733.1, read on the forward strand.
CCTGACATCACTGCTTGCAGTCAACGTACATGCTGTTAACAGTGTTGTCAACCACATGTACTATATTCATTTCTAGATGTATTTTTGTGTTACAAGAGTTTATTCTACATTTCTTTTGGCAAGGCTGCATTGAAGACTGATGATATCACTGGAATAGATTGGCATCTCATCACAGTTATAGTGAAGCACCTCCTCAGGACTAAAGACATAAGACTATGTAATGTATGTTGTTACCTAAGTAAGGCATGTGTTCCAATAAGGGATTATATCCACATTGAACATAAGTGTTGTTCTACTGTCACAGTGACAGCAGCAGGGGGCTACAGGTGTGTTTGGATATACCTAGCATCAGGCAATGTTGTCGGACATATAATAAGATTATTTCTTATTCATTACAGGGCCACACATTCCTTGATTTACATACATGATGTAATGCTTTTACATAACCACTCATATGACAATTGGTGAGGCACTTATACCATGGCACATTCATTGATCCCACTATGGTGCTGATTTTCTCAACGCTTAGGCAAGTGTTTCAAAGCAGCATTAAGTAACTGTAAGCATTTGTGTCCTTAATGTTCTGCATGAAAGACATCCCCCAATTATACTTTGAACATACAGAGTGGCGGAGCTCTCCCCCATCAATTTTAGAAGATAAAAATGATGGGCAAATACAGTACAGCTGAATGACTTCACAAAGGTGTAGTTCAACAGCTGTAATAACAGCTCTACTGTGGTGAATACAATTAATAGCCATATTGTTATTTGGAGGAGTTGTACAGCTGTAAAATTCTAACATAGGGTTTAATTTTGTGTGAATGTACTGACACCATGCAAAAACCATGACATCACATCAGTCTTATTATTTGATAAGTTGCACAAACACAAGTGAACTTAGTTTTGGAGTTCATGGCAGTAGGCATTTCTTCTGCCAATGTCATGGTGATAATGGTACTTTGGCACATGCATTGTGTCCTGTGATGTACATGCGTGTGCTACAGTTCTTGGGTAGTATGTGTACACATGAACATACTCATTTAACTGCCAACAGTCTGACATGCTAATATGACATTCACTCTCAAGGATCCTTTCTTAATTCCTGCATTCATTTCATATGTTTGTGGCAACACCCAGTACTACCTTCAGTGTCAGATTCCAACAATGCACAGTTCTGGAGAATATATTGCATCGATATATTGCATCATAGTGTGGTGTTTGCATCTGTTCTTGTTTGTCTGCACAATAACTGTATCAGGCAGTAGTGCCTTATGTAATGGTATCACATATGTCACATACTGCTCACACATTTGTAACACCAGTCACACCTACATATGGGATGCATTACCATTAGAATATTGAAGTGAATAATTCCCTCTAAGGATGATTCTTCTCTTATATGTATTAGGCCTATTTCTATGACATACACAGTTACTACACTAGTCAGTGTTAACAATGATGGCGTGAGTTTGATTCTTGCAAAAGGAGATTGTGGCTACCAAGCCATTAATATTTTCCATCATGTTGCATTGACAGAATGCACGCTGTGCAAATATCCCGTAATGTATATATTGTCCTTGTGGAATGCCATCTCAACTCAGCATGTCAATGACGTTCATATGTCATGTAATTTCCCTCTCCTACAATGTTAATTTGTGAACTGTCATATTTTATATAATGTCTGCTTTTATTTACCTATATTTGGTCAGGAAGTGTGACCACCATTAATTAGTATGACATATGTACTGCAACATTTTATAACAAAATTGTCATTGTGACATAAACACATTCACATCAATTATTTTACTAGATTTTATATATTTACTCTCTCCTTATACATATTTTTGTACACATCTCTTTGATTTTTTTGCACATTGTTTTCAGTACACTTTTCCTTTCTGGTAACCCATGCATTGTAACTGTCTTTGTCATTTCCTCTCCCATCCTGTGCACAGTGCAAACAGTAAAGTTTATTTGCCTGTGTACAGCTTGCATTATTTGCCTTATGTAGCTCTTCATGCTGTCTGTGTGAGCATGCTTTGCAGGTATGACCATAGGCAAACCTTTTTTGTTTACTGTACATGCTTGTTCTGCTCAACATGTTTTCCTGGCCACCAACACTGTTGCTGGTGATGAAAACATGTTTATATCCATGTACACATGATGAGCAGCATGCAGATGTGATTAGCATTGCTGCTAATCTCACTAAAACGTAAACATTGTGTAGACTTTGCATGGCACCTACATGATTATTCGTGAATCCCTGCCAATGTCTAAAATTTACTGTTAAGCAAACAGTTAGCAAAGTCATGTGCCCTAAGTAGATGCAAACGTTGCAGCTCCTTTCTGACCTGCTGCAAAAGCTTTATTTTTAAATAATTTTGCTTTAAAAATTCTGACCACTTTACATTCTTTATTTTCTGATGTTGACCCAAATTCTCTAAGGCTACTGTCCATTGTAATGCAACCTTTTATGTATGCATGCATACCTGTTTATTTATTAGCTTCTTTGCTTGTTGTTTGATGTTATCTGGGTAGTTGGGCTGGTCTAAAGACTTTTTCAATCATGAGGTGGGCCAAAAGCATTAAAAAAATAGGGCTAACAGTACCATGACCAGATATGGTACGTAGACAATTAAGACCAAAGTATACTAATGGCAGTGACAAGAAAAAAATTAATCTAAGGTACATACAAGTAAAACATATACCTAAGCAGATCCACCACCATTAAAAAATATCAATTAGAACCATGAAATACACACCAGTAAAAATATCCAGAAACATTTTAATAAAAGTTAATAAAAAAGTAGACTGGTTGATTGCTTTAATTTTATTAAGTGTAAGACTTCATCAGAACTTAAACAATGAGCAGCCCTAGATATTTAAACTTTAAGAACCCATTATGTGTCCAGGAAGTAGAATAGCAACTTATACTTTCTGAAAACACTAAGTATGAAAATGCTACAAATTGCCAGAATAAGCAGATTAAAACTCACCATAAGATGTTTTACCTCCATCACATTATATGTAAAAGTAAAAGAAGAAATCTCACATAGAGCATAAGATCAAAGTATAAAGACACAAACCAAAGGAAACACTTTTACCCCTTTATTTTTTAAAGGCTAGCAGATTTCATTCATAACACACCTGCTGTATTGACATTCTCATTGAGGCCTTGTTGCATCAGTTTTGAGTTGCCACAATAACTCATTACATTCCAGTTTATTTTCCCAGACCTCTGGGGAAGGTTGCACCTTATCATGTATAGAAAACAGATTCATTTCTGTGCTGGAACATACATTAGAATGTTTAGCAATGGTGTTTCTTGTGTCACCCTACATGATGCAATAGATGTATTAATATATTCATGTTCTATAGGTTTTCTCCACCTATATAAAATGCCTGTTATCCTGTGCAGCAAGGCAAATATATAACTATCAGAGGGTTACAGTTTGCATTTACTGTATGGCAAACTGATCCAAAGCTTTTGTGGCATATCACCCTGGCCCTTGTAATCTGTATATTTACATCAGTTGGACATATCACACCTTTGTAGTTGCTGGTAGAGGTGTTTGTCTAACCACCCATCATCTTAAAAAGGGTTTTTCTTTTATTACCATCTTATTATATTGCCATAATGTATATATTTTTTCTAAAAGATTATAAACTCTCCTGGGGATTCAATAAACTGTGTAGGCTTAGTTTACATGTTGTGGTGATGAGCAGCAGTGCTGATTGCAAATGCCTGCCACATCACGTTTACATGTAAACAAGGGCAGTTTCATGACCAGCAGTAGTCTAGCTGGACAGGAACCTATTTTAAGCAACATGAACATCTGCAGCTATGTGCATCTCTTAATCTATGGGCAAACTAGTTCTGCAGAATGACCACTAGGGTTTTTAGTAAAGCAATTTGTACAGTTCCACACCTTACATAAAAGTGTGCACAGTACAGAGTAGTGTGCAAACCAGTTTCAAGCATACTGAATAAAAGTTGTGTAAATGATCCATAAGGGTACATAGATCGCATTATAAATAAATATTCAGGGGAAGTGTGTGTATTGAAAAGGGACACAAATATGAATTGTAGGAATGAACACAGGGGAACATGACAAGTGAAACATGATCAGGTGAAACATGATAATGTACAGCAGATGAGGGCATGTCAGTGAAGACAGTTGTAGCATGAACACTAATCACATATCAACACAATACAGTACCGACTGCACAGTTATTGTATATTATGTGACTCTCACACAAGGTGACATATCAATGGAGAAGATTCTTTGTGATATAAGCATCTTGATATGAAAAATGGAAAGGACAAATGTCTGGGATGGTATACACAATAGGGCTTAAATGCATATTGTGAAGCTGGGCAAAATGAGTTGCCTGAATAGGAAAGCAATGTCAGCAGAGACATAGTAACAGGTTCATAGACAACAGTAGACAGAAGCAAGCACAAACATGGATAATATCAGCATAATGCCACCAATAAGCCCAGTCTATGGCATAACATATGTGATTGTGAGTAATCATAGATGGTTCTGCAAGAACACAATTGTATAACTATGATGATTTGTCAGCAATCTCTGAGGGAAATCAAGCACACCTTCCTCAAATTTCAACATCTGCCAGAGGTGTTAGGAGGGACACTGTTACACCGATATTTGAAATTCCAAGCAATCCTGGCCTGTTGACAGGTGTGGATGCCATATATATACCACAATCCATACTCTCATGAGTGTAACCCATGCCATCAATGATCTCTATCAGCTATGTATTTACTGTATGCATCACAGGAATACGTATCACACATGCATCTTGTATAACACCTTGAAGGGGATTCTGTACCATCAAACCCTAATCTTTAAGCACCACAAAGAATACTTAGGTATGGCTGATAAGAAGTGCGGGAGCTCATTGTGGCAAAAGTTATACACTTGAGTAACTCATCCCTGGAAGATGTGTTGGGAAGTACACACAAAAGGGTGCATTGTACTTAGTTATGGGTATGATGAGGGCTGAGAACAATGGAACTATAATGACCTTTGTATTGGATGTCTTGCACATTCTCAGGTGTTTTGCTATATACAAGGGAGTTGTCACCACTGTGGCACATGCTGGTAGATGTTCTGCATATCATCTAGCTGAGTACACAGATCACATACCACTTTGCCTGCTCATAAGGGTGTGTTGTCTATATTGTAATTATCTTGTGTATTTGCATTCATAATGGAACTAATCCCCCCATGACTTTTCTACTTTAACTGTGTCCCCATGGCTGTGGGTGCAATCCCTTGTGTGTGCTGATACTGTCTACATTATACCATTACCACATTTGGATTCAATGATTGTCCACAATTTGCATTCCTCCACAAAGTTGGTTGGTGAAAGAATGTGTAAGTCAGTTTTCATGTCTGAGACTAAAATAATGCAGAGGATAGGGTCTAACACAGAGCTCTGACGTATGGACCTGGTCACAGGACAATAGAAATAGGTGACTTCACACACTGCAACATATTTATCTGTCATGTATGTGATCCAGTTATCTACCTACTTGGTGACATAGGTGTTTATGGCCACTTGACAAAGTTTCTCTGTAATACCTGACTGTGGAGTTGTGTTGAATGCCTTGGCCAGGTTAAGTTACACAGGATGATAGCATTGTCAACATGCATGCCCTTGGTGACCTACTTGAAGACAGCAACCAGATATAACAGACATGATGTAGCATTAACAAATCCAACATGGGTTTGATACACATTCTGAATATTACCTGTGTCCTTTTAGAGGACATCCATGATGACTCATTGGTCTACCTCACAGTTGAGGAGAGTCTGGATTGATTTATAACTCTGTGCATCAGGTGAAAAGTTTTCCCCAGTCAGAAGGATGTATGTTGATGCACACCCTTCTATGGGAACATATGCTGTCTAGAGGCTGTGTCTGTTATGTTAGGTTTTAAGTCACACTATAGGCAACATGTGGTGCTGTCAGGGCTCATTGATTGTGTGTTATTAGCTGTAAAGAGCTCACAGATTAGCTGCTCTCCTAAGAATAAAAACTGAGTAACATTTGCATGTATACTTTGTCTGATGGCTAGAAGCAACAGGGGTTGATGTAGGAGACAAACTGTCAGCTATTGTCTATTTTCTCTGGTTGGATATGTCTGGTGGCATCTACACACAGATCTGTGCTTAGTTGTGTATTCCACTTAACATTTCAAATGTATTGGAATAAAATGATTTGTAAAAAAAACCTTCAAATACAACCTTGGTCATTCAACATATTTCACACACTGTTGTTATGCACACAGTTGTACATCTGCACCAGTATCAAATACTTACATCACATCCATAGCATATGCCTATATGTGTTTCATGGGCAAGCTGTGTTTGAGGGCCTGATGCCATATCAGGACACATTACAGATTAGTGGTCTGTGGCTCATGCAGAACATTTCTTGATACAAATGCTAATAGTCACACAATGGTACTGCTGACAACCTCAGTAATCCTTGGGTATAGCAACACAGCTGCAGATGCAATGAATTCCATATGGTTGCAACTGCATCAAAACATGTGATACATTGCTTGTGAATATCACAGCAGAACAGCATGTGTATGAGACAAGACTTATGTGACTGTGTAATCAATAGGAATTGATATTGATATCTGTCACAGAGCATTTAATAATGGTAGGTAGACACATGCACACACCTGTGCCACACTGCAGGTGTCACTGTGATGACAGAATGTGAACTATGTTCATAGGTTCATAGGTTCATAGGTTCATACTAGGCTATCTGCCCGAGGGCATTTACAAGCCTAGCCCATAGTTTTGTGGCTTACGCCACCCCTTTAGTATGGGGAACTATACCCATTATTTTGCTGTGCCTCTGTTGAGCAGTAACACTGAGGTAATCCCTGGGGTATATCTGCGATCTCCCATCCATTGGTCAAGATTTCTCTTGAACAAGGCCAGCGAGGTGCTCTGCCTCACATATACCGGGATTTTATTCCACAGCATAGGGAGTCTTTGGGTGATGAATCTATCCCTCCAGCACGTCCTATTAATAGCCGTGTCGAGGTTTAAGTCTCCCACCCTTGTGGCTCTGATGGATCTAGATTTTTTGAGGTGAAGCATATTCATCAAATCTGGGTTTGACATGGCCTTGTATGTTAGGCAAAGGTCACCTCTGAGCAAGCGGTAAGCGACTGAATAGAGCTGGAGTTCTTTCAGTCGGGCAGCATAGGACAGATGTTTGAGACCCTTTATCCTTTTGGTGAGGAACTTTTGTGGCCTCTCCAGCTGCTGCAAGTGTCGGGTCAGATACATTCCGAATGGGGCATTGTACTCAATCATTGGTCTGATGAGTGATGAGTATAGGGAGACTATGACCTCTCTTGATCTAGATGAGAATCCCTTCATGATAAGGTGGGCAATGTAGAAGGTCTTCCTAACTACTTTAGCTACATGGGTGTCGAATGACAGACTACTATCAACCTGGGTCCCCAGGTCCCTGATAACTTCTTCTGTACTCAGTGGATTGCCACCTATTTGGTAGCTAGGGTAACCTTGTTTTTCCCGAAGGGTATGACTATGCATTTTTGGCATTTAACTTTAGGCCATGGCTCTGGCACCAGTTATCCATTTCTGTGAGACCCTTCTGAAGGATATCTGTGTCAGATGTGTTTTCTACTATGGCGCCCAGTTTGCAGTCATCTGCAAACTTTGTCAGCCATAACCCTCCTGTGTTTGCTTGTACTTGGAAAAGTAGATGCCAAACAAGAGTGGGCCCAGGACTGAGCCCTGTGGTACACCACTTGTGACAGGCTTTGAGTCTGACATGGCGCCAGCAACTCTGACCCTGTGGGTTCTGTCACTCAGCCAGTTTGCAACCCATCTTGTGATGTATGGGTTAACATTTAAGCTGATGAGTTTTTCAATGATACCCGAGTGGGGTATTGTATCAAAGGCCTTCGCCAGATCGAGGTAGGCTGTATGGACTGCCTTTCCCTCATCAATGGCTTTGGTGACTGTTTCAAAAAAGTCAACCAAGTTTAGAAGGCATGATCTGCCTTTGACAAAGCCAAACTGGGATGGATCCAAAGTCTGCAAATTCCCTATGTCTTTATTTATGAGGTCCATTATGATCCTCTCCATGGCTTTGCAGATAAGGCTTGTCAAGCTAATGGGCCGGTAATTTCCAGGGTCGGTGGAGGCACCGCCTTTGTGAAGTGGGACCACAGTTGCAGTGCGCCACTCCTGGGTACGTATCCAGAGGTAAGACTATGATTAAACAGCTGTCCTAGCTGTGGGTTTAATTCCTCGTTGAGTTTGTGGAGCACACAGCCGGGGACACCATCAGGTCCCATGGATGCTGTGTTTTTGCTTTGGAGAGAGCAGTTCTCACTTGGGCGTTGGAGATGTTTGGGGGCTGCAATCGCTTGGTATAGATATCTCTCCTTTTGGGGAGGAGAAGTTTGCACTGAACCTGTCAGCCAGTATGTTGGCAATGTCTGTAGGATCAGTAATCTTCACATCATTTTGAACTAGTTCTGAGCATATCTGGGAGTTTCCTCCCAGGTTTCTAACATAGCTAAAGAAGGCCTTATGATTGTCTTTTGAGTCTTTAGCTATTTTTCTCTCAAAATTTGCTTTGGATGATTTTATGAGAGCTCTTAGTTTTTTACTTATAGTGATCAAGGGTGTCTTACTTTTTAAGGATTTTGCTCTATCTTGTAGTAGCTTCCTCCTTTTGTTGTAGAGTTTGTTTATGGCTGGGGTCCACCAGAGTGGACGCTTGCCTTTGGTACAAAGAGTCTTTGTTTTGCTTGGGATTGCCTTATCCATGCAGTCCTGCAGGTGCTGGTAGAAGGCATTTGTAAGTGATTCAGCGGCTTGAGTACTGTTTTCCGTCGGCTCGGGGGCCTTAAAGGAGACCACACTAGTCTTTAGAAGTGTGAAGTCGGCTTTCGAGAAGTTCTTTACTGTGGTCTTTTTTATTTCAGGTGGGGGTGGGATGAGGACCTCCAGCGAGATTAGTTTATGATCTGATCTCACCAGTGAGGGGTATACTTCTGGTGTTGAACATTGTGCTCCCATGTTCGTGATGATGAGATCAAGTATGTTTTCTCCTCTTGTGGGGATGGTGACTAGTTGTTCCATGGCATTTGAGTTTATGAATTCCAGGAACTTTTGGGCTAGGGTGTTTGGGCTTGAGTAGTGTTCCCAGTCTATATTAGGGTAATTGAAGTCACCTAGTATGATGGTGTTTGGTGATACATTTATCCCTCTAGTGTTTTCAGGAAGGCCATGTGAGGTTCCTGAGTTTGTGAGGTGGCCTGTAACATGCTACAATTTGCAGAGCAGTCTTGCCTATGGTTAATTGCACCTGGATGGTCTCCGATGCATCGTGCGTTGCCACCAGTCTTGAGGTGTGGGTGTCTTTGATGAATATGGATACCCCGCCCCTCCTTTCTTGGTATTGTCCGGATTTTGGGGCCGGAACGCATGATAAGAGGTAAAACCTGATAGTGCTGGGGTGCTCTCAGGAGCCTTGAACCAGGTTTCTGTCACTGCACAGACATCGATGTTCTCCATACTGAGAAGGGCCTCGAGTGCGTGCATTTTGAGATTTAGACTTCTGGCATTGAGCAGCATTACCCTTAGTTTTTTTCCTTTTTTGTGTTCTAGGGTGGTAGGTTTAGAATTTGAGCCTTGCCTAAAAAAGGCACTATGGGGGTGGCAAGAGCCTTTGCCAATAACCGGAATCCCAGGGGTGACAGGTGCAAGCCGTCCCTTGCGATGCAGCGTGGCTTGTCCAGCATGTCATCCCAGGCAGACAGACATTGGATCCCCTTTGAATGACACCAGAGTTTAAGCCAATTGTTAAAGCTGATCATCTTATCTCTGTATTGTGGCATCATTCTTGGTGAAGGTAGGATACTGCTCAAGGTCAGGGTCATACCTGCTTGGGCTACATAATCAGAGAGCTCCTCAATGTCTCTTTTCATGTAGTCCAAGGAGGTACGTCTCAGGTCGTTTACACCAGCGTGGACAATGACTGAGTCATATTTGTACCTGCTGTTGAGAGACCTGAGTGCTTGCGTTATGTGGCGGATTCTAGCACCCGACAGGCAGCTTACTGTGACCTTCTCCTTACTCAGTCTGGTGAGCGGGACGTCAGTGTGTCTGACTATGGAGTCACCAATGACTAGTGTGTCTGGCATTGTGTTTGGCCTTAAGGGCTGTGACTGTTTGACACTCTGACTGTGAGGTCTATGTGTTGCAGGTGTTGTGTTCTGAGGTGGTGGTTGTCTGGGTGTCTGCTTTGGTGGCCTCTGCTGTTTTGGTAGATTTTTGATCAGAGCCGAGTATGTCTTTGTGTGTTTATGTGTATGATTTGAGGTTGTGATGGTACTATGTGAGACTGGGTCTATAGTGTGTGTGGTAACCTTCTCCTCCTGACTGGTCTTGCCAGTCCTATGTTGAGAGAGCTCAGCCTCCAGTTTGGCCGTATAGTTGCATCTCTCGCATGTATTTGTGTTTTGTGGGAGGAGGAGAGGGTTGTCTGTGTACATGAGGCAATTGTAACATTGCCTCAATATTCCCAGGTTCACCAGCTGAGCAGGAGAGGACACTAGCAACTGATCCCTCGACATGCTAGAAGGACTAGACAAAAACTTTAAAAGAGATTCCGGGGACGTGAGTGACCGAGAAATGGGGGTTTGCCTTTTTGGGGTGCTATCTATAAGAGTGCCGTATCAAGGTAATAAGTACTGTAGGAGCAAGTGCTAGGTTTAACAGATAGAGAAAAGTCTACTTGGAGTCAAGTAGAGATGATCTTTTTAGGTATTAGAGAAAGTGCTAGTAACAGGGATGCTTAAAGGTAAGATTGAAAAGAATGCACTCTGCAGTGTGCACTAGAGAAGTTAGATATGAAAGTAGGTAAGTTGAGTTTTACCTGTTTAAAAAGTTAAGGTTTAGTGGAGAGTTACTATTTTTAAAACAGCAAGATGGACTGAAAGGGGTGGTTACTTTTGTATTTTGGTACTATGAAATACTGTAGGATGGCCAATAAATTTAAATAATTGAAGGGGTGGGATTTCAAAAGTGATGGTTTTGTGATTATTCACAAGCCAGTGAAAGTAGAGAGAAATGAGATATATGGTCAGATTAACATAAGAGGCGGGCAACTAGAAAGACAGTGGTATTTAACAAGACAACTTAAATGGGTGGGAGGGAGGGAAAAATTCTGCCTGACTCAGAACAGAGAGAGCTGTGGTCTCTTTTGAAGTTTTAATATGCTGTTAAACAGAATGCAAGCAAAACACAAGGTAAAGAAAACAAACTACAGTATTCAAAATATAGAAAGGCAATACAGAAATACAAAAATAACAGCAAACTAACCTTTCCTTCACAGCAAAGTGTAGCAGAGTCTGGATGAGCCTTTCTGGTAAAGCTCTGAAATGTTTTAGTTTACTCCTTAAATAGAAATTTTAGTTCCTAGCTCCACCCCTCTGTTAACAAGTGATTAACCTTAAGTGACCTTTTCTGTCTTATGAATGAGTCCTTAATTAATCAGTTCTTATTTCTGCCTGACTCAGAACAGAGAGAGCTGTGGTCTCTTTTGAAGTTTTAATATGCTGTTAAACAGAATGCAAGCAAAACACAAGGTAAAGAAAACAAACTACAGTATTCAAAATATAGAAAGGCAATACAGAAATACAAAAAATAACAGCAAACTAACCTTTCCTTCACAGCAAAGTGTAGCAGAGTCTGGATGAGCCTTTCTGGTAAAGCTCAATGTGGAAGGTTGATCTGCTCCACTACAACAGATATGCCAATGATATACATAAAAGTTTATCATACTATGTCAACAGTTCTTAGGAGGCATATTACTACAGCTGTTATAGAAGAAACATGTACTGCAGTGACATCACTGGCCATCAATACATTAGCTCACATCACAGACTATAAGAACCTCTTGTAGACATACTGTACATCCACACCTCAATATAGCACATGTCAATGACAGCAACATTGGCAAGTCAACTGTACTGTTCATAGGGTCATAGGACATTATTAGGCTAATGGCCAACATCACCTGAAATCCTGGCCATTATTATAGAATGTAAAAATAAATCCCAATATATATATTATGGAAGGTAGTAAGACTATTGTGCACATGAGTATATTTATTGGATTCCATTACATCCTGCCACTGCCTGTATGAAACATGTGCACCACACTATGACAGAATTAGCAATCACACATGCAGTGGTCTGGAGATAGCTTGCAGATGCCCATGGAAGTATTCTGGTTCATGTTGAGTGAATGCATATTTGACATGAGGACATCCTCCATTCTTCTGCTGGAAGGATGTCATGAAGCCAGAGGGAAAAACTATGCCACATCCTTGTTTTCTATCTTTTGGATTCAGGGATACATACGTATTTTGTCAGATGCTCAAAGTGCATAGATGACTTAGTGTTTAGTAGATATGTGTTTGTGATGCTCTTTTGCAAATTGTACTGCTTTATTACAGGTTTTTATAATGTGTCCATTACTCTCAACCACTTAGATTAGCAAACTGGACCAAGCCATAAAACAAAGTGGGACAAACACCCACCAATAGGGAGAATTTTATAATATTTTGGTCTTACAAACCTAGACAGTTGATATGATAACAGGTTTTGCATTACCATAGGATTTTTCTGAGGGGTTTGAAGTCCAAAACTGAAAATGTTGTCATTATTTTCCAACCTCAGTCTTTAACAAATTGCCTGTACAAAAGTATGAGGCCAAACTATGCACAATCTGTGAAAATCTGTACATTTGAGATGCATGAATATTTAATGAAATCTTGGAAAGTGAGAGGATGCCTGAGAAATGGAGAAAAAGTGTTTTGGTACCGATTTTTAAGAATAAGGGTAATGTACTGAGCTGTAGTAACTACAGAGGGATGAAACTGATCAGTCACAGCATGAAGTTATGGGAAAGAGTAGTGGAAGCTAGGTTAAGAAGGGACGTGATGATTAGTGATCAGCAGTATGGTTTCATGCCGGGATAGAGCACTACAGATGCAATGTTTGCTCTGAGGGTGTTGATGGAGAAGTACAGAGATGGTCAGAAGGAGTTGCATTGCATTTTTGTAGACTTAGAGAAAGCATATGACAGGGTGTCTAGAGAGGAGTTGTGGTATTGTATGAGGAAGTCGAGAGTGTCAGAGAAGTATGTAAGAGTGGTACAGGATATGTACAAAGGTAGTGTGGCAGTGGTGAGCTCTGTAGTAGGAGTGGTGAATGCGTTTAAGGTGGAGGTGAGATTACATCAAGGATCAGATCTGAGCCCTTTCTTATTTGCAATGGTGATGGACAGTTTGACAGATGAGATCAGACAGGAGTCCCCGTGGACTATGATGTTTGCAGATGACATTGTGATCTGTAGTGAGAATAGGGAACAGGTGGAGGACACCCTGAAGAGATGGAGATATGCTCTAGAGAGGAGAGGAATGAAGGTCAGCAGGACTAAGACAGAATATATGTGTGTGAATGATAGGGAGGATAGGGGAATGGTGAGGATGCAAGGAGTAGAGGTGGCGAAGGTGGATGAGTTTAAATACTTGGGATCAATAATTCAGAGTAATGATGAGTGTGGAAAAGAGGTGAAGAAGAGAGTACAGGCAGGATGGATTGGGTGGAGAAGAGTGTTAGGAGTGATTTGTGACAGATGAGTACCAGTAAGAGTGAAACGGAAGGTGTACAAGAGGGCAGTGAAACTAGCTATGTTATATGGGTTGGAGACAGTGGCTTTGACAAAAAAGGCAGGAGTTAGAGCTGGATGTAGCAGAGTTAAAGATGTTAAGATTTGCACTGGGTGTGACGAGGGTGGGCAGGATTAGGAATAAGTATATTAGAGGGTCAGCCCAGGTTGGACGGTTTGAAGACAAAGCAAGAGAGGCAAGATTACGTTGGTTTGGACATGTGCTGAGGAGGGATGCTGAGTATATTGGGAAAAAGATGCTAAGGATGAAGCTACCAGGTAACAGGAAAAGAGGAAGGCCTAAGATAAGTTTTATGGATGTGTTGAGAGAGGACATGCAGGTGGTTGGTGTGACAGAGCAAGATGCAGAGGACAGGAAGAAATGGAAACAGATGATCCGCTGTGGCGATCCCTAATTGGAACAGCCGAAAGAAGATGATGATGAGCTGTATAAATGCATGAATCTTTGATGCATGAGGCCTGTTAGTTGAAACAGGACACATGTAGTCACATAAGTCACTGCTGTCACATATTGATGTCATTGGTGTAAAAATCAATCACCTTATACTTACTTATGTTAGCAAGTAACAATATGCAAGGATATGCCATTCATTTGTATTGTTAGACATTTATTTTTCTAGTCCAGGTTCAGCACTTATCTTGGAAGTTCAGCATTTGCAAGAGTTTTAATTTAAGACTGACTCTGTCTGATGTTTGCAGTACACACCGCTACTTGTGTTAAGGAAAGTTGTGAACATTAACTGGCATCAATGTTACTGTATGTATGTGCATAGGATGAAGGCTTTAGTCCCTTAGGTGGTGAACGTGTATGCTATCCATTGCCTCTTGGCAAGTGTGGGGATATATTGTGCATGCCTATTCCTGTCTACACCCACAGTGGCTGGTTGGTCCCACTGTCACTCCTCATATGCATGTGGCTGTGGTGGCCTTGCCAGTGGTGGTGGCATATGTGACCCTTCCCCTTGGTCTTCCTGCTGAAGTTGTTTTCTCCGGATAATATTGTGAAGCATGGCACAGACATTGAACATTTCAGCCCCTGTATGTGGATTGTGCTTCAGGGTTCCCCCAGATGTATCTAGGCTCCAGAGCTGTGGCTTCAGCAGCCCAAACACACTCTGTATGATTTGTTTTAAGCATGTGTGTCATTATAACATTCTTCAAATGGTGTGTGTGCATTTTTGATTGGCATCATCTGCCATGGTTCCATGGTTCCAATGCATAACCTGCATCCCACAGTAAATGATCTTATGGGATATCTCCCCTAGAAAACATCTGATACATTGGGAGGTGTGCCAGATATGTGAGTCATGGTAACTTCTTGGGTTGCCAGCACACGCATTCATGATGATTCCCTTAGATGACTTGGCAGTTAATATAGTAGAAACCCTTCCTATTCATGTACACCCTTCCCTGTTCCCAAGTGGTGCTTTGATTTCTACATGTGCACAATCTATGACATCCAGGACATCCAGGACTTCAGGGTAGTGTGCTAGAATGTAGAATTCCTGCATAGCTGTGGCTCTGTCCTCAGGTGTATGGGAAAAATATATGTAGTCACTGGAATGCTGTAACATAGCATTTAGGAATTGATGTAGGATGGATGCCAATGCCTGTGACACCCCAGGCATGTCCCTTCCTGATCTCTAGAAGGTTATTGTAGCTAATATTCTAAGTGCTACACATACTTTAGTTTCTACAATTATTGGTTCCCCTCAGATTGGTCTTGCTATCAGTTGAGGACAACAGAGAATGCAAAGTTCCTGTAGTGTGTCTATCCACCCTGTAGCATTCTACAATTTCCACATTATGCAGACTATGAAAAGTTAAACTGGGTCTAAACTCCCTTCTCCTTCTTTACCAAAGTCTATTAGCAGCAACTGCAGCACAGACTTGGGCCTGCTGCACATACAAATGAATAAGAACAACAGCAGCCTCTTACATTCTTTCTGTGTAGTTGAGCTTCCATGGTTGTATTCCAATAGGTTCTGGAATTCGCAGGGAAGTGCATTGAGTCTACATAATTGCTTCATAGCTTGTTGAATAGCTCCTCCATCTTGGATTGGTTGATTAGCATAAAGTTCTGCTGCTTATGCTGTAATTAGCATGCCACAGTGTTTACCTACTTACTGAATACAAAATAGTGCTCTACCATAACATGCACATGGTTTCAGTGGGCCATTTAGTCTTTATTGAATCTGCACCTTTGTCTTCATCACTTCCATTATAAAGGTTCACTCTTAAAGACAAGTATCAGAAAAGACTAAATGACAAGTAACTTTTAAATAATTATTTTACATATTTTTTTCTTTTATACCACACACAAATTATCTAAAGGGAACCACACTTTATTCAGATGGCAAATCTACGAAGTTCCCAAAAATGTACAACAAAAATAATGTCTTTTAACTAAAAAGACTATAATCCCAAAAGGAAAAAAAGGTAAAAAACATTTTATTCTTGTTTAGTAAATTTCTAGATTACTAGTTTAACAGCTTGGTAATGCTTGAACAAATCTGCATATGACTAATATCTCTCAAAGTACAGTAAATAACAAGAGTATAATACATGAAACAAAACAATGATTTATCTGCATATACCTTTTGTTAGAGTGTTTTAGCGTCATAGTCTCAGACAAATTACATTTAATAAAGAAAAGGGAAGAAAGAAGATTAATGAAAATAAAAACATTTATGTAACATATCATACTGCATGTTTTTCTGTATAGTGTAGTGTATTAAATGTAATTTCATTTTTAAATTTTTTTTAAAAAGCCTGTTTGTGAGGTGCAGCGCAGAGTGCAGCAGGTCAAGTTCAAGCATAGCTGAGCAGGTTTGCATGGCACAGTGCAGTGTTCAACACTGCTTAAAGGTTGCTCAGAGGTATATGTAAATGGGTAGAGTTACGGCTTCATATGCAGTAGGTGAAGGGTATGAATACATGGAAAAGCAAGTTACCATTTTTGTTCAAAATACAGATTATGCAAATTATTTTTAAATACTGGCCTGCTGCGCTCAGTTAAGCTCTACTAAGACCTGCTGAGCACTGCATAAACAAAATAATGGCCAATAACGTTTATGCAGTGCTTGGATCATTTGCATACCATGAAGCACTTCTAAGCACTGCTTGCCTGAGCTATGCTGGTTTGCATGGTGCTAAGTGACATGCCACATTTTTAAATGTTGCCCAGTGGTATTTAAGGGTGGGAAAACAGGCTATATTAAGCTCACTAGGCAGAAATACAGCATAATCTGTTGGAGTTCTTCCTGCGTAGTGACTGTGGCTGGAGTTGGAAAGGGTGTACACTTCTGGACACAGCAGTGGGGCATTAAGACATCCAGGGTCATGGTTGAACTTCTGGTGAAAAACCATGATGACCAGCTGCTGCAAGGAAGGTTCCAGGGTTCAGAGTGTAAGGTAGAGGCGTGGGACCAGCTGGCACATGAACGTACCAGTGTGACAGGTATCCTCTGCACAGGTGAGCAGTTCATCACCATCATGATGACCTGAAGTATAGGAAGGGGGATCTCTTGAACACTTGGGTTTGAGAAGCTCAGGCAGGGAATCCCCCATAAGTTTGTAAGTAATTTAACCTTTGTTTCACCAATACCTATTCTGCATGTCTGATAAACTAGTATGCATAATGGTGTGCTACACTCCCAACAGCTGCAGAGGAGAGGGCTCACAACTTCGAGGCTCATGCTGGGCACTTAACCAGGTTGCGCCATGAGTGAGGTGAGTACAGATGTATTTTGCTATCTATAGTCAAATAAGCAAGAAAGAGTAAAGCATTAACTGTGATTAGATATATACAGTAAGGATTGTATTGCATTGAATGTGGACTTACACCTGTACTGCAATAAGTGTATACTGTAAACTGTAGTGCCATAAGCAGAGAAGACTAAAGCATTAACTGCAATAAAGTATATGCAATAAAGTCTGTAGTGCAATAACTGTGGAATTACAGCTGTATTGCAACACCTGCATAATGACAACTGTTGTACAATAAAAACTTGAAACTATACCAGTAACAGATTAAAGGTATCTCTAATAAAGTCTGTTGTGCAATAAGTGTGTGATGGGGCTGTTTTGCAAGAAATCAATTACAACTGCTCGGCAATAAAATCATGAAATAATATCAGTACCTGCATGAAGGTATGCTAATAAAGTCTGTTGTGCATGAAGTGTAGTTTCAGAGCTGTTTTGTAAGAAATGAATTATGACAACTGGTCTGCAACAGCAAATGAACCAATAGCAATAACACCAAAGTAAATTGTGTATGTCAGGATTGTCCTGTTTTCACCATTGCATGTCAGCTACATGCATTCAGGCTGTGAGGTATGGTGCTGCAGTCACGTATAACAGTGTAATAGTTGTAGACTGCAAATAATAACCCATAATCAGATATTGTTTGTTGACTTCACAGATATTTCAATGCACTAACAATGTATTGTGTACACCTGCATTCTATGTTGTAATATATAGGTCACCTAGTATCTCTGTCATGCTTGGATTTCATGCATATGTGTTTAACTGTCACTGCAATCTAGTATAAAACTGTACTACTATTACCAGGTCATATTTTGGTGCCAGGTGAGCTCTAGGCAAGTATTCATCAGTCAGTAATCAACACTGACTCAGTAGCTCAGTTTACTAAAGGCTCTGTATGAAGTACATTTTTGGCACCACAGACAAGGCTTTGAACCCAGTGCTATGTAGCACTAAATATTATAGTATCAATCACGTAATGTTTACAGATATTCTCTCCACAAGAACTACAGGTAAATGGGTGAGATAGCCCATATTATGAGTACATTATTGTGTGTTTACATGTCGCAGACTGTTACAATTATTACCAGGAATGTGAAAATACAGCACAAAGTTTGCAGATGACTGCAAACTGGGGGCCATAATCGACTCGCCTGCTGACACAAGCATCCTCCAAAAAGGTCTCACAGAGAAGGATAACTGGTGCCAGAGCCATGGCCTAAAGCTAAATGCCAAAAAGTGCATAGTCATCCCCTTTGGGAAAAACAAAGTGCCCACAAATTACCACATAGGTGGTAATCCATTAAGTACAGAAGAAGTTATTAGGGATTTGGGGACCCAAGTAGATTGCAATCTCTCCTTTGACAATCACATTGCCAAAGTGGTTAGAAAGACATTCTATATAGCCCACCTTATCACGAAGGGGTTTGCATCTAGATCAAGAGAGGTCATAGTGCCCCTCTACTCATCACTCATTAGGCCCATAATTGAATACAATGCCCCATTTGGGATGTACCTTACCCGACACCTGCTACAACTAGAAAGACCCCAAAAGTACCTCACCAAGAGGATCAAGGGACTCAAACAGATGCCCTACACAGTTAGGCTAAAGAAACTCCAGCTCTACTCAGTTGCTTACCGCCTACTCAGAGGTGATCTGTGCCTGATGTATAAAGCCATGTCCAACCCAGAATTAATGGACATGCTCCATCTCAAGAAATCCAAATCCATCAGAACTACATGCTCCAGTGACTTAAACCTCAGCACAGAAATAAATAGAACATGATGGAGGGACAGATTCATATCCCAGAGGCTCCCCTCACTCTGGAACAAAATCCCAATCCATGTCAGACAGAGCCCCTCAATGACCCTCTTCAAGAAGAATCTTGACATTTGGATGGGAGATCATAAATTTACCCCGGGATCTCTTCTGTGTCACTGCTAGACAGAGGCACGGTAAACTAACCTTAAATGGGCTATCTTCTGTGACCTACTATATAGAGGCACAGTCAACTAATCTAAGAAGGGTGGTGAAAGCCAAACACACTCTGGCTGGGCTTGTAAATGCCCAAGGGCAGATAGCCTAGTATCAACCTATGAACCTATGAACCTATGAACCTAAAATAAAGGAAATAAGTATAATAATAATAAAGTAAAAGAAAAGAAAAAAGTGTGTAAACGTTGGTATGGCTGATTGCCTGGAGTGTCTGTTAAATGTTGCTGCAGTCACTTAATACATTTGATGCAGATGTTCTCTGCAGTCACTGCTATTGTGTTCTATCCCCATGCCTGCCAAGCAAGGTCTGATAATTGTTTGCTCTCTGTACTGTACACATACATATCTCTCAAGTGTCACACTGTCATGGAATGTAATTACTGTCACAGATGTATCATCGACATGATTTTGTAAATAGCAAAGTAACACTACATCAGCCTACAGTACACCTTGATAGTTATATAGGTACATGTGATGTGCAACTGTTCTGTGTAGATGTGTACCTACAGTTGTTACTGCTTGGCCCATACTATCCCATGTGGATAGCTTTCGAGGTATGTACGAGCTACAACAGCTATAGGGCACTTTTTCACATAAAGAAAGGACAGACCTGTAGAGTAGATAGCAGTACTGTTGTCAGCTATACAGCCTATATTGGTATTAATGGACTGTATTTCTTTCTCTCCCCACCCTTTATCTTCATATATTTATTATTGTTGTTCATTGATTATGGTTTACTATTAACATATGTTGTTCCACAAACTTTATGTTGGGGCATGTGTTTTATTATCGTTATGCATTAAAATGTTGCACATTATTAACATATCTTGTTGAATTACCTATTCTGTTGGGCTTATGCTGTAATTGTTACTGGCATGCTATTAATATACTGACTGCTCTATTATTTATTGTTGTGTTTCACAAATGTAATGGGGTTATTTTCAATGTTCTGGCATGCTATTATTACTAACAATGGGTTTGTTCATAACTAACCTATATGTATTGCTTTACTTCCATAACCACAGCACATCAGGGTAGGCTGGTTTCTGCTGATCCACCTACCTTACCACAGCTGGCCATGGCACTGGGTCCTAGCAGTAGAACCCAAGCTGGTAGTGCCCCCTCTGATGGCCCTGCACCAAGTTTGGGTGGAATAGCCTCAGGGGATGGGGCCCACCCCCCCCCCGTGACCGGGATTTAACCAGGATCAACTACCGGCCATGGTGCACAGGATTGTTCATAGGAGCTATGAACATCACCTGCACTGGATTGAGGGCAGACTGGATAACCTGGTGGGGCTGGCTGGCCCTGGTGCCCAGCCTCTAGCACAACCACCTTCAGGGCAGTGAAAGAGCAGTGTCAACTGCCCTTGGGTGGGGATGTCAGTCATGCTGCTGCTGTCTGGAGGCACATGCATCTTAGATTCCACAACACCTTCCCCATCCAAGGTGTTTACCCCCTCATGTGTCACATGAAGCCCCTGTCTACTGCCTTGTCTGTCTTGCCTGTCTGCAATTGTATACTCTCTTACCCAACTTACCTCCCTACATGTACCTATATCCCTTCCCCTACATTCCACTCCCTCCTTATTAAAAAAAAAAATGAGCACCTGTCCCACAAAAAAAAAAGCCTCATACATAGCTCACAATTTAACACGTGTCCACTGCACACAACTAATTTGGTCCAATTGGCTTGTCAACACATTTATGTTATCCTTACCCCTCTCTCTGGGGTTTGAGAGATCAAATTCATCCACAAATTCTGTCAAAATGCACATCTGTTGCTGTACAAAAAATGGAAAGCTATGGTTCTTTCCTACACTCTTCCTGCACATCCCTAACTGCCTTTCACTGTGTTTTTCCCACTGCTTGCCCTCATTTCACCACTGTCCTATCACCCCCTTTTTCTTTTCTTTATAATTTTTTAGCATGGGTTTGCACAGAGCTCTGTGCCCCAGAAATCCACTTTAGTGTATCTGAATGATCTTAGGTGATTCTCACAGTGGTAGGCACATGTACAAAATAATAACCCCTTCCATGTTTCAGACTTGGGCCCCTATTAACTACAACCTACTGCACTAATCCAGTAGGCCACATAGATTTTAACTCAAGCATATGTTTCCAACAATACATACTGATTGCCACTGACAGACTTAAATCAAACATAATGAGAAAATGGGAGTGTACCTAGGACTCTGATGCAAAAATACACCAGTAGACAGCCAAATAAATTATAATGCTAATATGTGAGGCCTGGGATAGCAGGTAAATGTTCCCTTTTACCTGCAACATCTTTAAACACACTTGCTAAGGAATAAGTGACATGTGTTCAACTTTGACCCTGCTGCAGAACAACTGCCTTTGAAAGCAATGCACCTACTGATGGATGCAGGCAACATGTGCTACTGCCTGTATATCTGCACATATATCTGGCAAATACACCAGATGCAGCACTGACTCAGTAGCTCAGTCTATTCAGTTTGTTAAATGCCTTCCATGCTGTACATTTTGCCACACACAGTCCTGGGTTCGAATCCAGTGTGTTGCACTTCAATTACATTCTTGTGAAGACAGCAAGTAATGACTGAGTCATGCAATTTTATTCCCCACAGGTTACTGCTACTGACTTATCTGCTACCCGGTTTTGCAAGTCAAAGATCTGCAGGTAGGGACACACTGCACATATGTGTATATCCTACCTATATGTCACCTACTACTCTGCTATTGGCATTGTTGCATAACAGATGTACCTTAAGCACATACCTCAGTTGGACTGTAAAGGGTACCCTCACCCTGGCTCTGCCATAACAACTGCTGACACGGTTACACGTACAGCTTTCTGGCCTCCAAAATGTTCACACTCCTCCCATGTATCCTAGGCTGCAGCATCAGCTGCAGCCTGAAGCATACATTACTGTATGTTAAGCAAGCTGCTACAGAATGACCATACCTCCCAACTCCCTATAACAGGTGATCCGGACACAGCTATACATAAGGTGGGGGTGAAGGCCAAGAGATAGGGACATGTTTCACAGTTTTCCCTACAGAGATTGTGAGTAAGTAGATAGAATAATAGCTACTGCATTAGCATGCATATTCTGATGGGTGTGAAGTGTGACAGTCACATGTCCATCTCCTCTTACTGATCTCAACCCACAATGTTTGTCACTGAACTGCCAGATGACCACAATGTGATGGGAAACTGACCAAACATATAAGGCAAAACTGTGGACATACATATCTACAGTGGACAGTATTGGTTCTTACCCTCTGTGATGCTGTAGTCTCCATACCTCAGCAATGTCCATCTCAAAAACTAAGAAAGAGGCCAAGGCCTACAAGATGGCCTTAAATATTGCACTGTGATGTCATGTCATTGGCTAATGATAGTGCAATTCCGCTGTTTTCAATGCAATTAGCAATTCTGACCCACAGATCGATGCAGAGACAATTACCTGTTAATGAGCATTACCTACAAAAGGCAAGCAACTATTTATGGGGAACAGGTCTGTATGTGGTTTTACTCACACAGACAGTGTATGTGCAAAGCATTTGCAGAGGAACACTTCAATGAAAGGAATACATCACTCTACCAGGTATGTACTAGATTTCCCCATAAAACAGAATGCAGATGGGAGGATGGAGGTATGGGGAACAGGGATTACAGTAGGCTTGTATTACATGTATGATATTGACATGTCAGTGATACTCTGCTGTCCAACACCTACAGGCATGCCTCTCAGCTGTCACTGCTTTGAATTACATCTCTGCTATGTCTCTGTCAACCCCTCCTGCAACTGTCGTCTGTTGTAGTAAAGATAGTGGATTACATGTAAGACATATAGTGATAGTAAGGGTGTACACTCCATAACATCAAATGATGTACTGTAATTCACCTCCACTCAGTCTGTCAATGTCACACATAAATAGTTCTAACATTGTAAAAGTGTCCCTGAATGCCCTGATGAACTCTGGCTAAGTCCCTGTTTTGAGGACATTCTTCCCTGTTTGGTTGAGAGCTATGCCTAACATACCTCTCAACCTCCTACAGTAAGTAACCAGGATAAAGCCATAATGATTGGGGGGCAAAGGCCAAAACTCAGCAACAGAGTATGCATATTGGCCATACAAAGTAAGGATGTGAATAGACTAACAAATATTACTGTAGCAGAAGTGTTTTCTGAGGGGACAGACATGTGACAGTCAGATTCTGTTGTAATTTTTTGACAGCAACCATCAATGACTGGACAGCCATCTGTCAGACATCCACATGTTTGTGCAAAAAGGGCCACATCTATGAGGCAAACATGTTGACATTCTGCAAACAACTGTATAGTTGAGAGGTATGATGCCTACGGGAACATATACTACAGCAGGTTTGCATTGCTTTACATCACTGTCACACACTGGTGTTGCTGGACTGTCCTCAAATAGTTGTAATAGCACACAGCTATTTGTCTGACAGTGGCCGTATGACATATTATTGAGGATTTGCACGTAGGGGACACACCACAGTAGACTGCAGTGGTGGGTGTAGAGACATACAGCAGAACGTGTCACAGCACACAGGAACATTACCCAGTATTGTTACTGTCTTGGTGATAGCCACACATGTAGTGTGTTGCCAGACTGTTGGGTATGACATGTGAGGGAGCAGTGGATAGTGCAGCCCATTATTGGTGTGTAGGGTCTGTACATAGTTGACATCCACTTATCTGGGTCTGTAATGTGTTCCACACTTGTCTTGCAGGGACGATGTACTGATAGATGACATCCACCATTTTCATCTGCAGAGAATGATGCTATACTGGATGCCTTCAGACTCCGCCATCACATCCTGCTTTCCAAGGGTCACCACGATCAGGAACACTGGACAGCATTGTGGGGTGACCTTGTGAAGGCTGTTTATCAGATTGGCCAACAGGGCAGGACCTCCAAGCAGGTCCAACACCAGCCAATGGATATGGTCAATGCTGTACATCAAAGGGCAGTTGCTTTTGCCAGAGATCATGCTGCCACTGGTAGAGGGCCTGTGACAGAACAACCACTCTTGGCTAAAGAGTAATTCCTGGTGATCCTAGGATCAACCAATAGCTCCCAGGCATTCATCATGCCAAACATCCTGGAGGTGGGTGCCACAGCATCCACATCAAAATAGCGTACAGATAAGCTTACTGTGTTCAACAGTATAATACTATATCACTCATTGTGGGAGGCTCTACATACCAGTACATGGGTGTCAGGTTTATGTGCATTGCGAGGCATTTGGCTTTTATGCACAGTTGTGCACACATACTGTGAATGTCAGCAATATAGACAGTATCACATTACGTACTGTACATGTGAATTACACACATATTACCTTGTAACACTGCAACATTTGGTGTTCCTGGCAATACCTTTCCCTCACCTTTTCATAGATCCATTAGATGTGGCCAGAGTCTGTGGTCATGTACCTGGTAAGTGTGATACTGTTGTTTTACGGATCACATATATACCCTATGAAATTTAAGGGCTGCCAATTTGCCTTATGCACAACTGTTGTGCTTAGCCAGAGAAGAATAGTTGTATATTCCAATTCAGAGCAGTTAACTACAGTGCATAGGCTAGGGAATGACAGCTGTGTATGTGTACAAATGTTAATATTTGCACTTATAGTTATGGGCAACTATGCAGCCTGCTATACTCCAAGATGCCCGTTCAAACACAATAGGGAGAGGTACCTAGCATATCTTTCACAAGTTAGGTGTACTGGGTTTTCTGTGTAGTTCTATCACATACACTGTCATATTGCATACCTTATGGGTGTATTGCACTGGCAACATTAACTGGATGTAGGTGGCATGCATATTATAGAGGGCCGGTCTTGTCTGTGTATATTGTTGTGTGTTTCTGTGTTGTACATGGGATCAGAGATGAGGAGATGTGGGACATGGAATGCAGTTGTGGATCCTCATCTGTATGAGTCTGTGTGGATTACCATACATAATAGTGCAGGTGGTAATGTACTGCTTTGGTCTTGCTTCTCACAGGTGAACAGCGGGGGGTTGGAGTCTGTTCACCTCAGAACCTGATGTCAGTGTCTCATCGGACGCTGATGATGATGATGGCCATAGTGAGGTACAGGTGGGGTTGTCAGGGGCTGAATCTGTCCCAGAAGTTGACATCTCTCATCTGCCCCCATTGTCCCCACACACAGACAGTATGCGCACACATACCCAGTCACCAGAGGCCACAGGTACTGGAGAGTCAGAGGTTGGCAACATAGCACAAGACAGTGTGAAAACTATGGTGTCAATGAGTGTAGACACTGACCGCAGCCAGATTGATGGTGAGGCCCTACACAAGCAGATTGATAGGGGTGCTCAAAGGAGGCCTATTGCCCATCCACCTCCTGTTGCAGGTGTCACATCATGGGTTACTAGATGCATGTTTTGGGCTGTCATGGAGGCACAGGCACATTCAGAAAGCAACACCAGATGGAAGCTTAGGGTTATGGATGAAGCTGATGGTGAATTTTGCCTCACATTTTTGGCCTGTTTCACATAACATTGTGGTTTTCTGACAAATATGTGGCAAATCAGTGAAGATTGAAGTCAATACATTATGACAGACATTTGAGTTTCAGACTCCATACACATCAGGAGATTCATGCTAATGCAAGACCTGTTATTCTATCAACATTCTACATTTGTAGGAGCAACTATTTTTACCGGTCCCTGTTTGTGGGCCATGGTTCCACTTTTATTCATGGCTTTGGCCAGATTTACTGCTCTAAGAGGTTGAGAGGTATGATGTGACTGGGATACATGATGCAACACCACACACAGGGTGACAGTCTGCATACCTCTCCCTGTATATGTTTTTGCAGAATGTCCAGTATTTTGCCCCACATGTCTGCTGTGTTCCTCAGACATTTGTGGTTTTCCGGTGCTATATTGTAAACAGTGGTCACTGAGCTGTTGTAACTACTAACACATTTAAGTGATGGCCTTTACATCTTGCAGCTAATCTGACCTTTTGAAGCCTGCTGTTATACTAGCAACCTGCTAGGTTACTCAGAGCATGTATACTATCTGTCTGTAGGTATATGGCCCTTTGTCTCTCCATTCACTCTGGATTTGAACAGCTTTCATGCAGTAACAGATCAAGGGGTTATGACAGTCTGTGGGGATACCACCATATGAGTACCTCACACGCAAAAGATGTTGGATGCTGCCAGATTTGAACCATCAGCACCATTGGTCATGCTACTGTCCCCAGCCCAGTGAGCCACACCAGCCTCCAGACAGAGAGGTTTCATTCCTCACACTATCAACAACATACAGATGTTGTTTGGTCTGCTGGTATATCATTGCAGACTTACTGTTACAGCAGTTGTATGGGAACAATGATGTGTTTGGGGTGGTAGATGACCAGCCTATATTCTGCTGGTATAGACAGACAGGCAAATGTCCTGTGACCTCACTATTTGGCATCTTCCTGGAATAATGTCATGGACTTTCCAGCCATGTGGCCTAGTAGATATTATGAGGGCACATACTAGTGAGCAGAGTACCTGTTGTCCCAAGTGGCTGTTAGATCTGTACAAGTAACCCAGTAGCCCACTATAGATCTCTGCAAGTAGTCTGTTAGCACACTATATATAGCCCAATATATTCCCTTGCATACATGTGGCAGGTCCATACATATGCTATCATATTCATATGTTACATATGATATCATATTCCAAAGACATGCATCTGGAGCATTTCT
The DNA here is from genome assembly GCF_019279795.1 of Protopterus annectens. NCBI lineage: Eukaryota > Metazoa > Chordata > Ceratodontiformes > Protopteridae > Protopterus > Protopterus annectens. The sequence continues at coordinate 1,364,669,144 of NC_056733.1, forward strand.
CCCCGGGCCTCTGCTGAAAACAGGCTCTGTGGAACCTAGTCGGACATTCCTGGTCAACAAATGTTAAATAAAAATAAATAAAATAAAATAAATATTGTAGTACTGCTTACAAGTGGTGTATAGGAGAGTGACTTACCTTGCAAATGCAGCAGTTGACAGACGTGTAGCTGGGCTAACTCTGTCTGATGCATGCAGTCCATGGCCAATACATAGTGTGGTACAGATTGTGTGGTCTGGCTGGCATCATTTTACTAATATGTATGCGAGTCAGAGTAAGGTGTCAGTCCCTAGGGCCCTATGTTGTCAGCACATGTGTAATGCATTGTCTCTTGGCCAAGGCCAGGGCATATTGGGCACACCTACATCTGCTTACAGGGACAGTCTCAGGGGATTCCTCCTCTAAGTCCCCCTTTGGGTGTGACTGTGGTGACCTAGGCACTGGTGGTGGGGTTGTGTATCCTTTCCCTTTGCTGGTCCTGCTGCAGCTGTTTCCACAGAATCGTATTGTGTAGCATGGCACATGCTGTGAGCATCTGTGCATGTGTGGCTGGAGAGTACTGCAGGGCTGCACCAGATATATGGAGACACCAGAATCATGACTTCAACAGCCCAAACACATGTTCTATGTTGTTCTTAGTTTGTGCATGTGCCTCATTATGGCATTCTTCGGTGGGTGGGTGGACTTTTCTGATGGGTGTCATCATCCACATTTCCAGTGCATAGCCAGCATCCCTAAGTAAATGGCCATGTGAGCTGTCCCACCTAGCATACATCTGGTACAGCTGTGATGCATGCCAAGTATGGGAGTCATGATAACTGCCAGGGATGCCAGCACACATAGTCATGATAATGCCATGGGCATTGCACATGACATGGCAGTTGATGGAGTGATACCCCTTGTGGTTGACGTAGATTCTACCTTCTTCACCAAGGGGTGCCTTGATGTGTATATGATTGCAATCTATGGCATGCAGTACCTCAAAGTAGTGTGCTAAATGGTAGTAGAGTCTCATACTACTGGCCATCTCCTCAGGGGTGTGGAGAAAATACATATGCTCACTGGCATGTGGTAGCATGTCATCCATGAAATGGTGGAGTACCCTGGAAGCAGATGCCTGAGACCCACATTATGTCCCCAGTTGGTCTTTGGAAAGTACCTGTACCTAGTATCCTAAGGGATACACATACCTTTGTTTCCACTTCGATAGGTTCCCCTCTGTTGTCTCTGGGTTTGAGTTGAGGTCAGCAGAGTTCAGTGAGATCTTGTAGTATGTCTCTGTCCACCCTGTAGTGCTCTACAATCTCCAGCTCATGTAACTCCTGGCAGGTTACCCTGGGCCTGACCACTCTTCCTTCTTAGTCTAGGTCTATGAACAGCATCAGAAGCAGCTGCATTGACCTCAGCATCTAGCACATGCATATGTAGAAGATCTGCAAAGATCCTTGCATTTTCCTCAGTTAAAATCCCCAAGTCTGTACTCCAATGGCACAGAGTATGGGGGAAAAATCAGATTTTAGGGTGTATGCAACCTTTATAGTGCTGAGCAGTAGCTGTAACCTAGGTGGTTGGCTAGCTTTGATGCATTCCACCTGTCAAGTACATCATTAAGGGGTTTAATGGCCCTTGTTTAAGTGAAACAGGGATCATCAGTTATTAATATATCATTGGCTTTGTCATACACTTTTTTTTTTTTTAGAACCTTCCTTGCTGAGCACTGCAACATGTCATGCAAACCCGTGCCACAAAGATAAACAAAGCTTATCAGTCAGTAGACAAACCTCCATGGAAATTCATCTTTAGCATGGCTGCTCACCACGCAAACATGTGCAAACATGATAAAACATGTGCCTCAGAGGTAAACACAGCTAGCAGTCATTGTACATGCCCGCCTGCTCATCTCAGTGGTGCACAAACAAGCACTGCTGAGCTCCAATGAGCTTAAATTTATTTATTTATTTATTTTATTTATTTTACATTTGTTAACCGGGAAAGTCCAACTGGATACAGGTCCATTTTCAGTGGAGGCCCAGGGAAAAAAGCTCCAAATGTACAAAAACAAGAGTAAATGCAGTGAAATTATTACAGTGAGTTATCACAAAACTGAGATTTGTTTAACGCTATGTACACACAGGTACATGTTTTGCTCACATACACACAGCAAAGGTTGGAAGAAAGTAGCTGAGAAAAAAATAGTTAAAGATTTCATCTGAAAAAGGAAAACACATATATTAAAGGTGGTTATCATACATGGCGTAGTGTTAACTTTAAATCTTTCCAGTAAGTGGGTGATACACAGAATTTTAAACAGTTAGAGAGTCAGAGTTTTATTCCTGTAATGAGGTTCTCATTTATGAATTATGTTTGAGTGGGGGTTAGTCAGGGTTTGTACAGGGATGACTGCAAACTGGGAGCCATTACTGAATCCCCAAATGATGTGAATACTCTACAAAAGGGCCTTACAAAAACAGATGCTTGGTGCCAGAGCCATGGGCTCAAGCTCAATACCAAGAAATGTATAGTTATCCCCTTTGGGAAAAAAACATGTACCCATGAATTACCATATAGGTGTTAGTACACTAAACACTGAAAGTGTGATAAGAGACTTAGGGACACAGGTGGACAGTGGTCTCACCTTCGATAACCACATCACCACAACAGTCAGGAAATCCTTCTATGTGGCACACCTCATCACTAAGGGCTTTTCATCCAGAAAAAAGGAGGTAATTGTCCCACTGTACTCATCCCTCATGAGACCCATTATAGAATACAATGCCCCATTTGATATGTACCTCTCAAGACATCTGCAACAACTGGAAAGGCCACAGAAATACCTCACTAAAAGAATCACAGGCCTAAAGCAGATTCCCTATGCTGACTGCCTTAAAAAACTGCACCTATACTCTGTCACATATCGTCTACTCCGAGGTGATCTCTGCTTAACCCACAAGGCCATGTCAAACCCAGAGCTGTTGGACGAGCTACATTTAAAGAAATCCCAATCCCTCAGAGCCACACACTCCTGGGATCCAAACCTTGTCATCACAATAAACAAAACATGCTGGAGTGATAGGTTCCTGATTCAGAGACTCCCCAGACTCTGGAATAGACTGCCCATACATGTCAAGCAGAGTGCCTCTTTGGCCCTCTTCAAAAGGAACCTTGATGATTGGATGGGAGAAAGGAAATTCACCCCAGCAATCATGTCAGTTGCCCTGCTCGACAGGGGTCCAGGAAAGTAAATAGCATGGGAAGAAATAGCAAGGGAATTGTTATGGCTAGGCTTGTATAGGGCCTAGCCTAGTACCAACCTTTGAACATATGAACCTATGAACAAAGCCACTGCATTTTTATGTATTTCCTAAGGGATTTTTTGAATTGGGATAAGGAGGGGTCAGTGGTGAGTTTAGCAGGAAATAGGTTCCAGTTTTTACCAGCAGAGTTGGAGAATAGTGATTCACCAGCTGAATTGTTGGTTTTAACAGTTTGCACTAACAATTTTTTGGAAGAGCGAATGGATTTTAGGTTACTGTAGGGGGTAATAATATTTTTCACTATGGGTGTACTGTCTGATTGGTAGAGGATTTTGTGAACAAATACTAGTTGGTTATATTGCAGTTGATAGGGCAGTTCCACATTGGTGCAGTGGTTAGCATTGCCACCTCACAGCAATAGGTTCTCCAGTTTGATTCTCTGCTGGGGTGCCTTCTGTGTGGAGTCTGCATGTCCTCACTGTGGGTGTGTGGGTTTCCTCCGGGTGCTCCGTTTTCGTCCCACATCCCAAAGACATGCAGTAGGTGGATTGGACACTCTAAATTGGCCCTAGGTGTGAGTGTGTGCATGTGTGCGACTTCTGTGGAAGGTTGGGTGCCGGGCTGGCAACTCGACACCGTAAAACTCCACTGCCAATCATGAGTGGACAGATGATCCACTGTGGCGACCCCTAATTGGAAAAGAAGAAGAAGGGTAGTTCAAGCCAGTCTAACGACTGAAGGTTAAGGCAGTGATGGGTTCTATAAGCTGATCCTATGGCAAATCTGGCAATGTTATTGTAGCACCTAGTTAATTTATTGAGGTTTGATTTGCTTAGGTTTCCGAAGATGGGTGAGGCATAAAGAAGGGTCGATAGCAGATGTGTATGGGCAATAACAGTTCTAGCAGATGGGGTTAGGAATGGTTTAATCCTGTATAAATAACCTAATTTTTTATTAGCTGTTTTACAATTTTTTTCTATGTGAGCATCAAACTTGAGGTTGTTGTCGATGATCACTCCCAGTAGTTTAGTACTAGGTTCTGAGGAAATTATGGTACCATTCTTAGATATTATGGTGAGAGGTGGTGAGGAGACCTTGCAAGTGGGGGAGAAGAGTAAAAGTTTGGTATTATTTGGGTTTAATAGTAGTTGACGACCAGTGAGCTAGTTCTCTACTTTGTTGAAAGTGATTTGGGACAAGGATTGTAAATCTGTGGGGGAGGTGGCAGAGCAGATTAGGGTTGAGTCATCTGCATACTGAATGCAAGTTGCATCAAGGATGACTTTGTACAGGTCATTAGTGAATATGGAGAATAGGAGGGACCTAATATAGATCCCTGTGGAACTCCAAGGGTGACTGGTAAAAGGGGCAATAGGTTATTCTTCCATAGTGCAGCTTGCTGTCTGTCACTTAGGTAAGAATGAAACCAGGTAATTGCTAGGTTATCTATGGAGTTATTTTAATGTGTTTAAGAGTAGCTGGTGATTTACCATATTTGATGTCAGCTACTTCTTCTGTGGACATCGACATGGTTTTATGCCTACATGGATGGGATCTGCAGATACAGATACCCATTTCTTCTATTCAGTAACCCCGGCTCATTTGCATACAGATCTGTGCACATTACCTGGAAACTACATGGTTCCAGGCCCTGCCTCATTAACAACCACAGCAGTTACATTGTATATAACCCACACAGGGTCCTGTAATGCATTACTGTTACATACTCACAAGTTCTGCTTTTTACAGTACTTTGTCATTTTCTTTCCATAACAGCATGTTTGCACATTGAGGTGCGCTGCACAAACATACTCATGGTATTAAAAAAATATGTTATATTGTTTTCTGCCTCACAGCAAGACATTGTCCCGTTCGATTCTCAGCTAGAGCGTCTTCTGTGTGGAGACATACGTGAATGGGCATGCCTTCGTTGAAGGCTGTGCATCAGAGCTGGTAACTCGGCATGTAAAAATCCACTACCAAACATTAGCGGACCGGAGTTACACTGTGGCGACCCCTAACCGGGATAAGCCGAAAGACACAAGTTTTCCATACAGTTTTAGACACACAGTGCTTACTTTTGCACATTTTATTTATTTTATTTATTTATTTATTTTACATTTGTTGACCGGGCTAGTCTAACTGGATACATGTCCATTTTCAGTAGAGGCTCGGGGAGAAAAGCTCCAGGAAAACATGCAAAAATTAATAAAGCTTAAAAGGTAAAAAGCAGCCATTGTTACAAAAACGAATTAAAAACTAATTTTTTTTTTTCAGAAGATGTGCATAATTATACTACTCAAAGTGAACAATAACAATAATATATATGTAAACATAGATTTATATGCAGAACATAGTATATAGAGGCATTCTAGGGAGGATTGTAGTGGATGTAGGCTGAAAAAGAGAGTTAAGGATAAAAGTTTGTCAGGGTTGGTACAGGAGCATAACCAGTGGTTATTGAGAAATAGTTTTAGATTCCTTTTAAAAAAATGGGAGAGGGGTCTGTGATGTAAGGTCATGTGGTAGTTGATTCCATACTTTTCCGAAAGAGTTAGAGAACAAGGAGTTGCCTGCTGAGTTTTTTGATTTGGTAGTGTTAATCAACATTTTGTTTGAGGAGCATAGATTCTTGAGGTTATTATATGGTGTAATGAGGCTAGAGAGTATTGGAGTGTTGCTGGGTTGATACACGGTTTTATGGGCTATTGTAAGTTGGTGAAATTGAAGTTGGTTAAGAAATTCTAACCAGCCTAGTTGTTTTTGATTCAGACAGTGATGAGTTCTAAAAGGAGAGCTTGTAGCAAATCTAGCAATATTATTATATGATATAGCTAGTTTGCTGAGGTTATTTTTAGAGAGGTTGGTGTATATGGGGAAACATAAAATAGGGTTGAGATTAAGTGGGTTCTGGCTATAGCGGTCCAAGCTACTGGTGTAAGAAAAGGTTTGATTCTGTAGAGGGATCCTAGTTTTCTGTTAACTGATTTTATTGTGGTATTTATGTGAGTATCAAAGTTTAGGTTATTGTCAATTGTAATTCCTAAGAGTTTGGTGGTAGGGTCAGGAGAAATAAGAGTGCCATTGTTGGATATGAGAGAGATATGTAGAGGGGTGGACTTTTGGGTAGGTCTGAAGAGTACAAGTTTATTTTTTTGGGGTTGAGGAGAAGGCAGCAGATAGAGAAACATCGTTCTACAGTGTTGAAAGCTTTTTGTGTAAGAGACTGAAGTTCAGCCTGGGATGTGGCTGAACAGATTATAGTAGAGTCATCTGCATATTGAATGCAGGTAGAGAGTGGAATGGCTAAAAGAAGGTCATTGATATAAATGGAAAATAGGAGTGGGCCTAGTATGGAGCCCTGTGGAACACCTAGTGAGATAGGAAGGTGATTTGATAGTTTATTTTGCCAGAGTACAGCCTGTTGTCTGTTTTCAAGGTAAGATGTGAACCAATTCATAGATAGAGGGTCAAGTGAAAGGGACTTCAGTGTGTGTAGAAGGAGTTGGTGATTAACCATGTTGAAGGCTTTAGATAAATCAACAAAGAATGCAGAAGAAAGAATATTTTTGTTGCGGTTTTTGTTGATACAGTTTGTGAAGGATAGCAGGGCAGTGGTGGTACTGTGGAATGGTTGGAAACCATGTTGACAGTTAGCTAGTAGATTGTGATGGAGAAGGTGGTTAAGTAGTTGTTTGTGAATACACTTCTCCATTATTTTTGCAAGTGGGGAGAGTAGAGCTATGGGACGAAAGTTGGAAAAGTAATTGGAGTTCCCGCCTTTATGTAGTGGGATGATATGAGACATTGTCCAGATAGATGGGATAGTACCTTCCTTTATAGTTCTATTTATCAGTATGGAGATGGGATAAGCAATAGCTTTAGCTACTTTTTATAGGAATTCTGCTGGGAGTTTGTCAGCTGAGGGGGTGGTTGGTTTAAGCTTTTGGATTAGGGAGCAGATGTAGGATGTGGGTACTGGTTCTAAATGGAATAATGGGGGAGGGATGGTAGTGGGAGTAGGCAGATTAGAGGTATCAGGGGATAGATGGTTTGCAAGATTTTGGATAGTATCAGTGAAGAAAGAGTTGAAGGCATTGGCTGTTTGTATTGGATAGTCAGGGTTGGAGCCTAGAGGCTTAGGGGTGATAGTTTCACTTGGGTATAGAAGTTTGTTAATACTAGTCCAAATTTTTGTGGTTCCTTGAAGGAGGATTGCTGTAGTTGGAGATAAGAGTTCTTTTTGTCTAGTAGGATGTTTTTTTTTGTATTATTTCTATGTTGCCTAAAGGTTTGGTGATCAGTAGGATTCTTTGTAGTATGCCATTTAGCCCAGGATTTGTTTCTGCAAATGATTAGTTTCCTAGTATTATTTGTGAGCCAAGGGGCTGGTTTAGTTTTATTTCTAATAGAGCATGTTGGGGCGTGGTGGTCCAGGATTGTTAAGAAAGTGGTGCTAAAGTATTCAACTGCTTTATTTATAGGGAGAGATATTAGAGGTGCCCAATTGCATTGTTTAAGTTCAGTTTGGAACGGCTCGGGGTAAAAATGTTTTTTGGTGCGCACTGTTCTGATAGTGTTAGGGATGGTTAGGCTAGTTTTATGTCGGATAATATATATCAGCGAAGGTCACTTAGGTCATCTGGAAGGGTTCCTTTTGTATAAGCTTCATGTGGACTATTAGTGAGTATCCAATCCAAGGTACTTTCTTTATTGTTAAGTTTATTTATTCTGGTGGGGGGGTTTATAGCTTGCGAGAAACCATAGAGATTAATAAGGGTGGTGGGGTTAGAGCTGCTACATGAATTCCAATCTATATTAAAGTCTCCTAGGACTATGGTTTCTTGAGGGAGGTTAGAAGAAAGCCAATTTAGAATGTATTTGAGTATACTTTTCACACATATCTGTGTCCTCTATACTGTTGAGCCACTGTAACACCACTTTTACAGCCCCTGGTGTCATTTTACCTTCCTGTACAAGGAATTTTTCCATGTACATTACAGACATCAACACGAGCTCTGCACGACTGCCTGTCTGCTTGCTGGATTACCCTATCTGCCTCATTTGCAAGAATTTCACCTGCTTGTGAGGTGATTTGAATGCCACAGTCACTTCCATGTTTGCACTCTCGTGCACACTCCTTGGCTCCCTTTACTGGAATGCACATCTGCTTACTTTCATGTAAGCACCATGCAACTATGCCTACATGGAAAATAAGTCAATGTAGACTTTATTAAATCCCCCCAAATATGTATATATATATATATATATATATATATATATATATATATATATATATATATATATATAAATAAAATATATATATATATATATATATATATATATATATATATATAGAATATGTGTATGCATTATAAAAATATAAAAGTTCAACTAGGAAAGAAAAAGCAGCAAATGCACTGTGTGCAAAATTCCATCTCTGTGTCTTGGGAATTCACCCCTATTCAACGTTCATAACAGTCCACAACACCTTCAATGAAACCAAGTAGAAGTAAAAAGTTTATTGTAATGCCAACAAACAAAGAATGGTTAAGCGCTTTCACTTGAATAAAACAAGCTTCCTCAGAACACCATGGCTTGCATCACAGTTGCTTAAATAACATTTTTGGCACCAAAATCCAGTTTGAAATTTTAAAGCTATACACACATCCTATGACCATTGTTCTCTATTCATAAAATATTAAATGATATTCATATTGTTTCTAAAAACAATGTTACATGTAATATGTATTGATAAAATGAACAAGTTAAAAAACTGAAGAAATGTTAACAACAATATTTGGATCAAATCAATACATGTTTAAAAACATATAACAATGTACCTTATAAATAGTTCATTTTAAGACCAATAGTGGTTTGACAGATAGAGTGTCATTTAAACCTGGTATAGTGGAAGTGTCCGTATATATTTGCCACCAAAATTCTTTATATAATAATAAATTATTAAAGTCACCCCCTCTGTTATTGGTGTGCACAATGTCCACTATACCAAAATTAAAATAATGTTTATCACCATATTGCTTAATATGTTTATACAAAGCATTTTTTTCATCCTTCCTTCTGATGCTATAAAGGTGAGAATATATACATTTGTTTAAACTCCTTTGAGTTTTACCTATATAGAATCCTGAACATGTTCTACAGATGGCAATATACACCACCATTTTAGTTGTACAGTTGCCCCCACAGAATTTAATTCTAGTGTGTTTGTAATTGTCCAGTTTCACACTATCTCCCTGAAATATAGTGTGACATTGTTTACATGCCCCACATTTTGCAGTTTTCATATGCTCTGTCTTCTTAATGAAGATACCCTTCTCTAAAATAGATTTTATATCAGCCCCTACCTTATAAACAAACCTTGGGCATTCACCTAATATAGGTGCTATATCTTGATCAGCAGATATTATATGCCAGTTGTTCATTAAAATCTTCTTAACTTTACCTGAATACATGCCAAATTCCAAAATGCAAGATTTACCAAAAATGCAAGTTTCAGACTTCATATCATGCAATGTATCCACAGTCGAAACAATAGCTGTCCTATATTTTTCACCCAGCAAAGGCTTGTACTGGTTACCCCATTTCCTCACAACATAATTACTTACATTTTCCATAACTCTAACATCATAGCCTCTGTCCTTAAATAAGGACGTTATAAATTTCACCTCTTCCAACATGTCCTCATACCGTGAGGTCATCCTAACTGCTCTAATAAGCTGACCCTCATATATATTCGTGAATTGTTTCTTCGGATGGTAGCTAGAAAATTCCAAATAACTGTTCGAAAAAGTGTCCTTTCTGTAAATTTTGGATTTAAACTCATCCCCTATTTTTGACACAAATGTGTCTAAATAAGCCACACCATCGTGACTGCTAGAGGAGGTGAATTTTAATTGCTGCTACTGTTAATATATTGTAAAAATAATGCTAGCTGTTGTTCTCCACCATCCCAAATCAAATATATATCATCAAGGTATCTGACGTAATATTTTATGTATGTCATAAAGTGACTGTCTAAAACAGTCCTCTCTTCCCATTCAAGCATGACCAAGTTGGCGTATATGGGAGCACAAGCTGCTCCCAAAGCTACGCCTTTGGTCTGCTTGTAATATTCTCCCTCAAATATAATGTAATTGTGTTCGAGAACCAGGGACATCATATCCGTGAGAAGACAGATGGTGTCCCATTGGATGTCTGTATGTTTTCTTATACTTGTAGCAAAAGCTGATAGACCATCTTCTTTAGGTATACAAGAAAATAAATCTATGACATCAATAGTCACAAATATCAGATTTGAACTAGATAGGTAAATAGGATACTGTTTCAAAAAATCCCATGAGTCCTTGGCTATATGTGGAATAGTGGCATAAATGTATTTCAAGTAGGTGTCAATAACCTTACCTATATTAAATGTCTTAGACCTACTCCCTGATATAATGGGTCTAAAGGGCGGTTCATCTATGTTCTTGTGAATTTTAGGAATACCCACTATAGAAGCTAATACAGGATGTTCAACCTTAATATAAGTGTAGATGTCATTATTGATCTTGTTATCTAGTAAGTATTCTTCAATACATGTGTCTATTTTTCTATACCCTCTGTTGATCTCATTCAAGGACAACATAGAATAATTTCCAGAATTATGTAGTAATTCATGTATCTTACAAGTGTATAAAAAACTGTCATAGATGACTGCGCCCCCCCCCCTCTTATCTGGTTACATGATTCTGATGTTACTAGCACATTTTAATTAATGTAATACCCTGCTCTCTTCTTTTGTTAAATTAGAACTAATCTGATGTCCATCAATTTGTCTATCCAACTTATAAATCTGTTTAGTCACTACTTTATCAAAGATAGAAATGGTGGGGTGCATAAGGGGTATATATGTACTTTTCTTTTTGACTACTGGGATGAACGGCTCTGCATGAGAAATATCACCCACTGTTTTTTTGTCTTTAAATAAAATAGCCAGGTTAAGCTTTCTCACATATCTTTTTATTTCACAAATACAGTCCACTAGGTTGAATCTTTTGGTGGGAATAAATGTAATCCCCTTAGATAGTAGATCAAAGCGTCCAGTATTTAAAAAGTAGTTTGTGTAGTTGTATATATTAAAGTTCCTATAGTTGTAAGTAACACCATCCTGTAGGATACCTACATTATCATTACTGGACTCACCTATTGTCTCAGTAACAACTGAACCAGAATTTAACGTGGGGTCCTTGGATATGGATGGTAGTGAGGGTCTCTTCTGTAACCCCTCGTCCACTTTCTCTCCCTCCCCTTGTGTTCTCCATATAAAAAATCAGAGTTAGCATTTCCATCAGAACTAGATTGTTTATATGTATTTACAATTCCTATCTTTTGGTCCCCCCTCACATACTTGGGGTACTTATTGTGATCTTTTTCCCATATATATGCTGTACCTCTTTTGTATTGGTCCAAGTCCCTGTATAGTTTTTTCACCTTACGTTCATATATTTTTGAAATATTAGATTCAGCATAGGAAAATTGTTTTACATACAAATTCTCCCACTGGGGAAAAAGTAAGTCATTTTTAATCAGAATGTTTAATTCTTCCACCTGCTTAATTAAATAAACCAGCTTCTCATCATTAAATTTCATCAACACAGACATATACTTAAAACCACATTGGTCAAATAAACTATTAAAATCTGACAACATTTTCAGTAATATTCAAACCCATAGGTAATTTAAAAAATCTGAGTCCCATCGGGACTACCTTTAACTCTATACATCTGGAAAGATAGGCATTTTCCAGTTTAACACTGTTTATTAGAACCAACTTTTTACCCAAGTCATAGATAAAATCCTTTAAGGTACCTTTGGACTTCTCCTTTGAAGTGTATCTTTTGTCACTGATCTCTGTATTCGGGTCAGTGTCAAAATAACAGTTCTTGTCAATAAATGTTTTAAACAGATCTGAATTTACATGTTTCATATGTTTACTTTTGCTGTTACCACTAACATCAACATTGTCCATCATACCATTGTCAACAGTGTCAATATTAGTGTCCATACCCTTTGCTGTAGTGCCATATGTATCCAAACCCTTTGCTGTAGTACCATAAGTGAAATGTGACTTCATTCTTTTAGGCTTAGTGCCTATACGATAAGCTTCTTCATTGACATCACCAAATGAGAAATCAAATGTAAAGTCAGGAGTACCAATTTTACTACTACTCCTTTGAGAGCCTGCTAAAGAAACAGGAGGTATGTCCAAAGAAATAATGTTTGTACTCCCAGTGTTAGCCATAACAGTACTTTTACTGGAACCCTGTCCATTAGCAATGGTTGTAGAGTATGTCGACAAATTGGACAGTCTTAAAGCATCTTCTTCACAGTTAGTGTTCCCTCGACCAGTATCAGTAATGCAATTCTTGTTGTCACGGCTATGTTCTACCTCTGAACTGTGGCAGCTATTTTTCTCTTTGTGAATATCTAAGAAGGAGCTGCTTAGTTGATTAAGTAGGGTAGTAAGCTTGCTTACCTCTCCCCTCAGTTCAGTCAATTCAGCTTTCACCGACTGATAATCCTGGTGTGCAGTAAATTCAGCTTTTACCGACTGAAAATCCTGGTGTACAGGACTGTGTAATGAATCCAATGAGGTTTCCCGATCAGACTCCATGAGACCCAACTCAGAACTCGACTGAAGCAAACAGTGCAGCAACCATAAAAATTCAACTAGGAAAGAAAAAGCAGCAAATGCACTGTGTGCAAAATTCCGTCTCTGTGTCTTGGGAATTCGCCCCTATTCATTATATAAATATAGCAATAAATATAAAATTGTATTGTGCAAAAATAAATAAGCTAACCCCAATAAGTAAAAAAAATACATATATTCATACCTCATCTAATGACCCTACCCCCCAAAAAATAAAAAAAACCCTTCATTTATTGAGGGCTCTCAGTTTCAATAAACAGCTGATGGAGCAATATTAATTTATTCCCAGCCAAGTATAAGCATTAAAAATAATTTGCCAAGAAATATATATCATTAGTAGATTATTAGAAATATTATTAGTAAATAATAAATATCTCACTACCAGTAATACACAAAATGTGCCTAATAGTTTTATCTAGTTATTAAAAGATTTTTGCATAATTGTTATTATATCCTCTTATCAAATTCCCTATTTAAATAACATAATTTCCTGTTTCCAAAAGTTCACATATTCTAACCACTGTATTAAAGACCTACCCCCAGATTCACTAATCATCTGTGCAGAACTAGATTAGTCCTGCACGGAAGTACCCATGTAGGAGGAGGACTGCAGCGCACCATGCATATTAATGAAGGCGTGCTGCTCGACCTCTTAGGCTTACATGGAGCGTGTATGAGTGCAGGGTGTGTGTGTGAGAGCAGAGCTCTCAGAATACACACACCCCTGCAATGTAGAACAGCACAAAGTGGAAATAAATGAGCGAGACTGCTCATAGGTGTCTGCATATCCCCACCAAGAGTCCCCCATAAGTACAACAGCAACAGGACATAAAATTCAAAAGAACCCCCTTTATTTTATTTTAAAAGTCTGAGTACAGCTAACTGTAGGTGCACAGGTGTGCCCATTGCTTAACTACGGTTAAAGCAGCTTAAAAGGCTGAAGAGGATAACAAGGAAGCTTTATGCAAATGAAGCAGCACAGCAATAGTGTAGTGGGCAGAGCATTTGCTTAAAAAGCAGACATTCCTGGTTCGAGTCCCACTGCAGCACAGTCTATTTTGCATGGTATAACCAATATTTTTATCGCAAAGCCCACTAAATAACATATATTTATGAACTGGAGTACTGCAGAAAATGCACGTGAAGAGTCAGTATCATAATGAATAAGGCAGTAGTAAACAGGTGTAAGCACAGATAAGCAGTAGTAAGCATAGGTAAGCACTAGTAAGCGTGTTTAAGTGCGTTTGCAAGGGGGTAAGCACTGCCTACACAAATTAAACAAAGGAGAAGCTAAATGGGTGTAAGAAATTGTGACCGGAAGTTAGCAGTCCTTACCTCCATGCAAACCTGTGCAAACCCAGTTACAGCTGCTTTAAAGTGCTTTAATCACTCTGTATCCAACAGGCCTTGTTTTGCCCAGCAACAAAATTAACAGCCACGCAAGTCTCAAACCCAGGACCCTGTAGACCATAGTGCCAGTAGCTATCCACCAAGCCATCACAGAAGTACAAATGAATGAGGTAGTAGTAAACATGTCCTCACCATAGTATAACCAAACTGAACCTGTGAAAGGCATCAGTATACAGTCATATGTGCCATAACCGACTACGTTACATAAATTTGTGAACTGGAGTGCAGCAGTATGCCCAGAAGTGAGGTGTACTTGTAATAGAGTGTTGAATTGCCTATTAAAACACAAGGACCCCACAGAGTGTATGTACACATCAATCAGGGATACAAGGCATATATATATATAGGGTGTAATGAATAATAACGCAATGCCAAAAAGGCATTATAATGAATGTCTACAGTAGGCAACACCAAGCATTGCACAGGCCAGTGTAGGAGGTGTGAGCAATGTGTACACCAGCTAACTCTTTGTGCCCAGTGGTATACCCCTTTAAACAATGCCAACCTTAGGTAAGCAGGTTTGTCCATCGCTTAGCATTTTCAAAACCAGCCAATCACGGAAAAGTGTGGGAAATTGGCTCTACTTAAACCCAAGAGGCAGGAATACAGCTCATAACTGGTTGTAGCTTCCCTTGCAGGCACTATGGCAGTAAGGGGAGAAGGAGTGCACTTCCAGGTGCAGTGCTGCTGTATCCAGAAGTCCAAGGTCATGGCTGGACTCCAAGTTAAAGACCATGCACAGAGACTGCTGCAGGGCCAGTACCAGGGCTCCCAATATAAGGCAGATGTTTGGGACCGTCTAGCCCTTGACCTCACCAGTGCCACTGGCATACCCTGAACTGGTGAACAGGTCAGGCACCACTATGCTGACCTGAAGCGGTGGAAGGGTGACCACTTGGAGGAGTGGCTCCAAGAGGCTAGAGCATCAGGGGATGTCCCAGCCGTGTGTATCAGTCCACTACCTGTTTAATAATTGCCAGCGCAGGTATATCAAGGATAGGTATGACTAAATATTCCTCTTATGTCCCCCGCAGCTGCAATGGAGTGGGCCGCGAACCAGGAGACCCATATCTGCCACCTAGCATGGTAGCGATGTGAGGCAGGTCAGTAATACTCATGCTTTTGCTGTCATAGGAAATAAAAATAAAAGTAGTAGTAAAGCAATTGCTAGTATAAAACCTGTATTGTTCAAGGCAAGTACTGCATACACTAGAGAATATGGCAGGAAGAGTCTCATATTGTTAGTATGGCAATAAAAGTGTAATACCCTGACAAAACACGTCTAACTGCTGGACTGTATGTGTATGATCTGGTATCATATGGTAATGCAGATTTGCAATCATGTAATAGTATTGCAGTATTAAGCAATGTTACCCACACCATGCACCATAACATGAATGTGTAGGAATGTCTGTATATAACAGGTGTAATCCCCAGAGGCCATTTAGTACAACTTAGAGACACAGACAGTAAACAGGGGAAATGCAGACAACAAAACCTGAATAGCACATGCAACTGAGATGTGAACTGTCGTTTTATTAGCACACACAGCCACGGTTTGAATCCTGCCAGTGGTAGTAGTCTGCATACAGAAATATCCAGACTATCCATTAAAACTGCCCATATCTAATGTCTATCAACCTGTCCCCTGGGAAATCAGTGGGATGGTCCCAGACGTATAGGCAGCAAACAGGAAATACAACTGATTGACACAATTCTATGACAACAAACCTGGCACACTAGCAACTACCCAATACCTTATGTGACTAAGAAGCCATGTATGCCCCATTTACACCCCAAACTATTAAGCTGTGGTCAGAGTGTGTACAGTAACAGAGTGAGATGTATGTGCATAATATTAATGTGCAATCTGGAACCTTGTGTGGCAACAGTCAGGTAGTGCTAACAAACAATGCTCCCACAAGTACGTTGGATACGAACACTGTGCTGTGAAATACAGACCGATATCACCTGTGCTGGTACCGTCCACCCTGGTATTGTAGGGGAATGTAAGTTTTGCAGTTTCTCTGAATAATAAAGTATCACTGGTCACTGTCGCCCACACTGTGCTACATAATATAACTGTGTAGGAAAGCATGTATATGTGTATGTCAGGTCAATAAAGGTGGAAAAGGGCAATATTCTAGAGATGTCCAGGCATACCAGCATGTGCTCAACACAGGGCCAGAGTGTTTGCAGAAAGAGTTGGATAGCATAGTGCAAAACATCAACCCAGAATCTGGCCGTATGTGTACAAACAGTCAGTGTTGACAAACATTCCCTCCAAAGGTATACCAGGTAAGAGGTGCATACTGCTGGTAAAACCTGTTCATGTGTAATGATGTTGACAGCCATATCAGTGTCCAATATAGGTCTATAGGGCAGTGTAGCAAGACTTGTAAGGTACAGATAACAGCACTGACTAGGAAAGTAATGTGGAGTACAGGAATATACTACTTGTTAATTGACATCTTTCTCTCTCCCCCACCTTATTTCCAACAATAATCAAAATACCCACCCCATCTGGTATGTACTGACTCTGATAATGACCAATCATTTGATAAATATTCTAATGGTTCCCATGCATGTGCCATATTGAATTATTCGAACATTGTTGGCATGGTGCCATCAACATACCTGCATGCTGTTCTTATTACCACTTTGGTCCCATATATGCATGTCTTCTGTTTGCTATGCAACTGTTCCATATCTGATGTCTGGGTTATTGGGAATATCTATGCATGCTGTTATACCTAACCCTGGAATGTGTTGACTATTACTAACCCATATATGATGTTGAAATCTAAACACTTTAGCATGCTTGGGAAGGCTGGTCCAAGCAGACCCACCTGTCCCACATCAGCTGGCCGAGGCACCGGGCTCCAGCATGTCTCTGGAGCCTGACCCCGCACCTCTCTGTCCGTTGGTCTTGCACCACTTTTGGGTGGAACCATCTCATGGGATGGGGCTCACCCTCCTGGGAGTGGGTGAGGACAGGCAGCTGTCACCAGTCACCCGGTCAGGGTTGTGTTGCGTAGAGCGATCAACGCCCAGGTCAGGGATCTTCTACGTCAGCTTGACAGCCGCATGTGGCGATTAGAGAGTCAGCCTGGCTCTGTGGCTCAGCACGCAGCACAGCCACCTTCGGGGGTGTGAAGGTGCAGTGGTAACTGCCCATGGGTGTGGACCTCAGTCCCACTGTTACCACTAGGGGGCTTGTGGGCTTCAGATATCACAACAACCCTCCCCATCAAAGTGTTTACCCCCACATGAGTCATATACCTCCCCTGTATGCATCTTGTGTGTCTTGTCTGTTAACCTACCCAACCTACCTCCCCAAATATACCTACTACCCCTCCCCAACATCCCAATCCCACCAGAAAAAAAAGGGCAATCTGTTCCCACAAAAAAATTTCGCCCCATACACAGCTGTCCATTTCACACACGTATCCACTAGACACATGTAATCTGGTCTAATTTGCATCACAACAAAGTTATGTTGTCCTCACCCCTCTCCCAGGGGTTTGAGTGTCTAAATCTACCTCCATACTCAGTGTATATGCACAGCTGTTGCTGTAGAAGAAATGGGTGCTTATGGACGTACCCTACACCCTTCCTGCACATCCCTAGCTATTTTCCCTACTGTCTTTCCCTCTTTGTGCCCCTTTATCACGACTTTCCTATCAACCCTTTTTTTCTTTTCTTTTAAAGAAAGTAGCATGGGGGTAAGCAGCAGTAATCACTTTTAAGCAGCAGTAAGTGGGCTTAAGCCTGTTTGCACAGGGGTAAGCACTGCCTACACAGGTTAAGCAATTTAGAAGCTGACTGAGTGTAAGACACTGTAACCGGGAGTTAGCAGTGCTTAGCTCCATGCAAACCTGCTTACAACGGCTTTAAAGTGCCTTAATTACTCTGTATCCAACAGCTGGTGTTCTGCTCAGCAACAAAATCTGCAGCCTCTACAAAACTTGAACCAAGGACCCTGCACACGATACACAAAGTGATTTATCGCTAAGCAGTGGCAGATATACATAACCCTGATATTTTCACAAACATATCATCCAGCACATTCAGTCAACAGTACAGGAAATGTAGTAATAGCATACCACACAACCTCTTAATGCAAGAATTCTGGACAAAGTGTGCCAAAATATGGGTACAAATAGGGATATATGTCAAATACTGCTCTAATGCACTTAAAACATTGCTAGTTACACATTTTATATGAATTAGAACACATATTTTGAAGGAGATGAAGTCTGAAACACAAAACTGTCGGCACCAGTTACTGACTTCAATCCTGAGATCATCCATGTCAATTGCCAAGAGAATGAGGTACAGACCAAAAATATGAGCTGAACATGCATGGACATATGGACATATATATATATCTGTAAATGTAGACAGATAGACAGCTCTATTTTATATATATATATATATATATATATATATATATATATATATATATATATGGGTCTCCTTCACAAGATCGACAGACCATTTGATCGACATTCATTTGGTCGACAGCTCATTTAATCGACAACCAGTATTCAAAGCACTTAACAGGGATTTGCCCTCTCCCTAATGTTGTGTAACCCTGGAGTTGGTATATATAGTTGGGGGGGGCACAGCCTCCCACATTTGGGGGGTGTGAGGGGTGAAGCCCCCCACCTATTTCCATTTAAAAAATGAAAATACAACAAAACTACACATTTTAAAAAAAATAGGTGGGGGGCTTTGCCCCCTACACCCCCCTAACTATATATACCAACTCCAGGATCACACAACATTGGGGAGGGGGGCAAATCCCAAGTTTTTGCCTTGAATACTGGTTGTCAATCAAATGAGCTGTTGACCAAATGAATGTCGATCAAATGGTCTGTCAATCTTATGAAGCAGCAAGACCTCAAAAAACCAAAACGGACCAGCATGTGTAGGATGTAAAGTAATAGTTTATTGCTTCAATAAATCCATGTATCAGCAATAGTAAAAACCATGCTGAATAAGCAAACCGGTTTCGGCTAATGTTAGCCTTTATCAATGCCAAATATCCATAAAAATAAAACACCACCATTTTGAAACATTCTTATAGTCCCTCTCTTAAAGAGATATTGCCCAATTGTAAAAATATTAAATGTACTCACCAAATGCAGATATCCTCATAATGTGCACCACATGTTCTAAAATCAATTATATATTTTTAAACAAAAATAAATGTAGATATATCCCATCCAGAAAATCTGGCAGATATAAAACGTATACTCCAAACATATAATGTTATATAACAAATATAACAAATATGACACCAAGCAAATAACCTGCCATTATAAATATATAGCAATACATATATGGCTGGAATATAATGTGTAATATTAATAAGACCACCCATAATAAATATATTGAAAATGCATATAGCATGGTTATTTGCATACATAAAAAATTGAAAATGAACATGTGTTTTGAACCTAATAAATTGGTTCCAATGTATTCAATCCTGGTCTGAAAAGACCCCCTAACCTGATAATCCATTTGTACTCCATATCATTGAGTTTCTTGTGCCATCCTGCTTTGAATTTTCGATGTAAAGTAATTCTATCTATAATAATGAATGTAAAATGAGCAGAAGGGTGTTCAAGGGTATGTTTATACAGAGCGTTGGTCATACGTTTATTTCTAATCGCACTTATATGTTCACAAACCCTAAATTTAACAGGCCTAGAGGTCTAATCTTATGAAGCAGACCCATATATATATATATATATATATATATATATATATATATATATATATATATATAACTCACAAATAATCATATAACATTAATTGTATATAGATAGATAAATATGTTCATATGTATTTTATATATATATATATATATATATATATATATATATATATATATATATATATGGTGTTTACATATATAATTATGTATATATATATATATATAGATATATATGGATTTCTATTACAAGAACGAAAGTTCACTACTTTGAACTTGTAATAGGAAGCCTCACTGCCTCACTTCTGCGAAAGTTCACTTTAAAGAAAGTGATCTTTTGCGTAAGTGCACTTCACCAAAAACACTGCAGCACAGTGGAGGACATAAAAAACAAGCTATGTCCTCCACTATGGTGCGATAGTCATGGACCTTAGGGTTAGGGCATGCGTTAGGGTAAGGGGATAGTTAGTAAAGCTATCCCCTTACCCTAAGCCATGCCCTAACCCTAAGGTTCATGACTATCTCACCATAGTGGAGGACATTGCTATGTCCTTCATTGCACTGCAGCCGTCACAGACCTTAGGGTTAGGGCACGGGTCATGGTAAGGGGATAGCCCATACTATGACCCGTGCCCTAACCCTAAGGTCCGTGAGTACTGCACGGAAGTTCAGTACAACACCCGTTCATTGTGCTAAACTTTGCGTAAGTGCACTTTCGATTAAGTGCACTTTTGCTGCAGTGAGCATTCCATGCACTATTTTGAATTAGTGAAAATTCGATCTAGTGTATGGAACCCATATATATATATATATATATATATATATATATATATATATATATCGAAACCACACATAACCGACAACGAATAACCGACGGTACACAAACACAAAACCCCATACAAAACAAAACACATCCCCATTCCACAAACCACACACACAACACACAAGCACCAAAAAAAAGCTTACAAAGCCTTACACTAAACCTTACCTCAACTAACTATCGCACTTACTATCGCGCTCTTACCTACCCGCTCCGCCTAACCCACCCCTATAACTAACTCACTTAACCCACCCCTATCCCTCCCTACCCTAACTCTCACCACCCCCCCCCCCCCCCCCCTAACCCCGCCACAACCTGCCTACCTCCCTGCAGACCCGTCAAACATTCCCTTAGCTCACACACCTCCCCCCCCCCTAGGCGGCATCCGGCGGTGTTGTCATCCGTCGTAGGTCTTCTGCATTGTCGATGTTCTGCAACCCGCGATTCGCCGTCGGTCTTCTTTCGATCTCTTCTCTGGGCTCTCCATCGATGTCGGTCTTCTCAGCTGTCGACGAAGTCAGGTAGAACCATATATATATATTTACAGATAGAAATGTGTATAGCATTTCCACATGGGAACAAAATCCTCAACCACTCACTACAACATAACAGACCATAAGCACTGTTAATGGGGGTGGGAGCTCAAATGAGGGATACCTGGTAATTAGTGCTGTGTTACCCCCCTCCACAGCCATAACGGATATGCTGTGCAATCCAATATCCAGCGCATGCAGTTCTTGACTTCAGGACCCTCCACAGCACAGCTACAATTCTTTAATAGTAATCCAATTTGCCTGAAAATGTCAGAGCAATATCTATAACATATAATGCAGAAAACTCATACTACCATAGGGAGTGTACAGTGTAGAAGGAGTACACATTACAATGGTTCAGATATGCGCATACATCTGTAATTTGACAAATATTTTCATATATATATATATATATATATATATATATATATATATATATATAGATAGATAGATGCATACACATATACACAGACAAAAGGTATTAGTAGCCATACATGTGCAGAAGTAGTGTGGAGGTACTGGGTGCAAAGTATATCCCTCAGCCCTGTAACTGGTACCTGTGAAATGTGTAGTGTGGCAACCATTCCCACAAATGAGAATACTTACATTAATCATATACCCACTCACAATTCAAAGGACATGACATGACACACAGGTATGCATACACAGAAAACCTTTATTTGTGTACTATACAATATTGTATGCCATTACTTACAGCACATACATTTTGAAATATGTAATCAGTGATGAATGCAAGGCCCACACAAAACAGTAGATTCAAGCAATACGGATATATAACATACTATGGTGGCCAGGCCAAGGCCTACAATTAGTACAACAGTAGACAAAGGATTTGCTTTCAAGATAAGTAACAATCAACAATTACAGATGTAGTTCAGCAGCCTCCAATTATACCCTGTAGTCAAGCCATAGGGGGAAATGTATTAGTTGTGGTAATGTCAGTGTATCTGTCACATGTATGGACCCTGACCAACATATTTTGTGGGAGTCCACGATATGACTGGAATGATAGCAGGAATGCTAGCATTAAATAATGATAGGCCATTACCTAACAACCACTAATTGTATCACAGCAGGACAAAGCCTGTCATATATATGGAGGACAGAGGCAAGAACACAGGGCCATACTTGCAATATTACTGTTGCACACCCTGGAAATTGCTAGTGTTACAGGATTTGTTGCAACATACCCTTATGCAGGAATAAGACATCAGAAACACAAATGGATGTAGCCATGTACTGATAGCTTGCAACAGACAGACTGCCAGTGATATATCTAGGACAAGACCTAGACAAAACCAAACAGACAATCCACTGGCCATCATGTGGATAGGCCCACAGTTGACAGCTATGCAGACAGACTGCATTCCATCCTAAATTACTATTCACACACAAACAATGCAAGACCAGCAATATACAATGCACATAACAACACTACTCACTCTGTCTGTAGGCCTGGAACCGCATACAAATGTGTAGTTGGCCTGTGTCTGCAAGTCCTGCTGTAAGAGGTATTGCATCCCACTGTCTGAAACACTGCTGCCCACATACAGGAAGGATGTCCTCCATACTGGAAAGGTTAAGGGACAACGCTCACATCAGTCAGTATTTTATAGTACTGGGTTGCCATGACAGTGGTTATCCGAAGTACTACATAGCAGGCTGCATGCAGTTAGCAACTGTTGCACACTGATTGGTGCAGAGCCCATCACCTGATCATGTGCATCGCCTACAAAAGCCATGCTGCAATCCATTCAAACCAGCTTAATCAATCTAGTGGAGAGAAAGAGAGAGAGAGAGAGAGAGAGAGACAGAGACACACAGAGACAAAAAAAATCCTTAAACAACAGAAAGCTGTCACAACTGTCAGAAAAAAAAATTACAGGTATGTAAAACATATATGTATTTAACTGAATGTAGTATGTGTTATATAATAATAGGATATATAGTGTGGAATGATTTATATGTACTGTCTGTCCCTGTAGGCTGTGGGACATACTTGCCAACTGTGCAGATCAACAATGAATGACAAAGATGTAAGCCATAATATCTGTGTTTGGTATGTTAGTATGGGCAATAGCTGGTAGTTGAAGTACTGCCGCCATGATAGACACATGGGTGTCAGAGCACACCACTTGCAGGACAGTCAAGTTAATGTGTAATGTAGCATGCACAAATGCCATAGGTGTATAATAGTTTTACCAGCAATCTCTCACCATATATGCCACCCGAATGTTAGTCTGTATTCACATGTGACACCTGTCTGTGTTGCAGCAAGGCAGAACAGTGCAGCTGTGAATGAAAGAGAGTTACAGAATGTGGACCAGATGTCTGTATGCACCACACATATAGATAAATAGCTGTGTGATATATAATTAGATGTGTATGTCTACAGATATACAGACACTCGTATAGATATAGGTATATAAACAACCCACAAGATATATCTACACATATGTATATATATATATATATATATATATATATATATATATATATATATATATATATATATATATATATAGATAGATAGTGGCACTGACAATGGCATGCAGGTGAAATAGTCTCTAACAGGCCAGCAAAGATAGTGTCCCCACAGGGAACATGGCTACAAACACATAGCACAAAATGTGGTACAAACACATAGCTCAACATTTGGTACAATACAACATATGTCCCAATGGTGGTAGGTAAGCTGACGACATACCAGTTGCATTGTGTGAATGGTTTGTTGTAGTTGATATGGTGGGGGGAGACAGAGACGTGTATTAAGAACTATAGTAACCCTGCTGTATGAGTTCCTCAGACCTGTTTCCATCTTTATGTCTTCCAGGGAAGATGGCTCACACCAGGCTGCCACCATTTAGTGCCACAGAAACTGATGCAATTATTGAAGACATGATGCAGCATTACTAACTGCTGTTAGGCTGGACAGTCCATGAGTAGCAGAAGAGGATCGCCCTGTGGAACAATCTAGTCCACAGGGCCAATGATGTCGGCCTGCAGAACCGCAGCTATGAGCAGGTTCAGCTCTGACCTGCTTCACCATGTACATTGGCGTGCAGCTACTGTAGGGGGGTCCACCTCACAATGGGGGGGGCATGCCATCCATCCACCCCTCACCCATGTGGAGGAGCTTATCAGCAGCCTTGTGGCACCTGCCCACCTGCAGAAATAACAACTGGCATGGAGCATTATGGAGGTGGGTGCCACCGACACACCGGCTGAGGATCGTGCAGGTAAGGCCCCAGGACACGTCAGTAGACCACTTTTTTCTGTATGCATCCACATCTGTACAGGTACATCATGCATATCTGAGATGTCATATACATAGTCTGTTGCTGTGTAGTAGTAATAAACAGTTGCACATAAGCTGCAGTATTGTGGACTTCTACTGTTGATGTACCGTAATGCTGCGCTTACCCTTTACGAATGCCACAAATGTGGCCACTGACATCAACTTTCTCCCACTCTTATGTAGGTCCCACCAGGATACCACCAAGGCAGCAGCCTGTAGCCGGTGAGTATGGTTCATGTTCATACTTGACAATACACCGGGCATGTAATAGCTATGGGATATGGCAGGATCATGGTCCTGCAGAGTGGTACAAGCAGCAGAGAGATGAAAAAGAGTGACTTTTACCAGATAAAGTATTTTTTCTCTTCTTTTTCATTAGCGACTGCTTATTCTCACCAAAAGGCAAGTTTCTAACTGCTCTACTACCTTTAAAACTTGTTATTGCATTTTTACTGTACCTGCACTTTAAAAGTTGTTTTTGTGTTAATTTAACTGTTTAGGCTGCCCACTCAAGTGCGCTAGCCTGTGTAAAGCATTTACAGTGTTTTCCTGTTAATTTCTGCTACTGTTTCTGCAAAAAAAGAAAAAAAAAATATCCTTGTTTCCTACCTTTTCTGAGCTAGAATAGTCCAGATTTCAGGTTTTGCTGAATTCTGGGCTTTGGTATAAGTTCCTGTGTTGCCGATATCATTACTTGGATAGGAGGAAGCTTCTCTGTTCACCAGTGAGAGTGGGGAGCTTTGAGCAGCCTATCTGTCCCTGGAGGAGTGGTCTCAGCCCAGAAACTAGTAGATTATTGGCTATTTTGGGCTAATTCCTAGCTCTTTCAAGTTCCCTGCCTTAAAACCCGTATTTGCGTGGTTTTGCACGATTTTGTGCATAGAGCAACATCGTGCAATGTAGCGCAGCGTCATTTTAACAGTTTTAAACTTTTCCCACCTCCAGAAAGTCTGTTCTTCAAATTTTCCCTTAGAACTACTTAAACTCTCAAGGAAAGCACTCTACTTTCCTCTTACAGTCCAACACTTCCTCTAGCTTCTCAGTAAATTGTTGGAACTACTCACACTCTCCAGGAAAGCTCTCTACAGTCCTCTTACAGTCCAGCACTTGCCCTAGCTTCACAGTAAATGCAAATAAACTACTAACACTTACCCCCTCATACAAAACAGTAGTAATAACCTCCGGATTCACCCATTAACCAATATTTAGAACTCTGCAGGCATGTCCAAAGTGCAGTTTCAATCATACTCTCCAGTCCAGCTGGTGAACCTGGGAATCCTGAGGCAATGTTGCAATTGCCTCATGTACACAGACAACCCCCTCCTCCTACCATCAACCATTAATGTATGGGAGAGATGCAACTATACAGCCAAACTGGATGCTAAACTCTCTCAGCCCAACACTGGCACCTCCAGTCAGGAGGAGAAGGTAAACACAAGCACCCCAAAACCAGTCACACATAGACTAATCACACCTGAAAACATGACACATTAACCCACAAAGACATACTCGGAGGCTCTAAATAAAAACCTGCCAAAACAGCAGAGACCTCATAAGCAGACACACAAGCGGTCACTACCTAACATTAACCATACACATACCACACATAGACAGTGTGCCACACAGTCCCAGCCCTTAAGGCCAAACGACACCCCTAATACACTAGTAATAGGTGACTCTATCGTCAGGCACACTGATGTCCCACTCACCAGACTGAACAAAGAGAAGGTCACTGTAAGTTGCCTGTCGGGTGCCAGGATCCGCCACATAACTCAAGCACTCAGGTCACTACACAGCAAGTACAAATACGACTCTGTCATTGTCCATGCTGGTGTAACAACTTGAGACGTACCTCCCTGGACTACATGAAAAGAGACATAGAGGAGCTCTCTGATTATGTAGCCCAGGCTGGTATGACCCTAACCCTGAGTAGCATCCTGCCCTCACCTAGAATGATGCCACAGTATAGAGACAAAATGATTGACTTCATCAATTGGCTAAGCTACTGGTGTCATTCAAAGGGGATCCAGTGTCTGTCAGCCTGGGGCGACATGCTAGACAAGCCACGTTGCTTCGCCAGGGATGGCTGGCACCTGTCACCCCTGGGCTTTTGAATACTGGCCAAGGCACTTGCCACCCCCATAGTGCCTTTTTTAGGCAAGGCTCAAAAGACAAACCCACCTCCTTAGACAATACAAAGAATAAAACAACTAAGGGTAATGCTACTTAACACCAGAAGTCTAAACCTAAAGATGCACGCACTCAAGGCACTCCTCAGTATGGAGCAAATCGATATCTGTGCAGTGACAGAAACCTGGTTCTAGGCTCCTAAGAGCACCCCAGCATTACCAGGATTCAACTCATATCATACTTTTCGGCCACAAAACTCGGACAATAGCACCAAGGGAGGGGGTGTATCAATCTTCATCAAGGACATCCACATCTCCAGATTAGTGGCATTGCATGAAACATCGGAAACAATTCATGTGCAACTAACAGTGGGCAAAACTGCCTTCCAAGTCAAAGCCTGCTATAGATCACCCTCTCTGTCTCAAGACCCACACGTGTCCTTCCTGAGAACATTAGAGAATATGAAGATCCTACCAAACACCATAATACTGGGGGACTACAACTGCTCAAACGTCAACTGGGTAAACTACTGGAGTCCAGACTCATTTGTCCAATGGTTTCTAGAATTCATCAACTCAAACGCTATGGAACAACTAGTCACTGTTCCTACAAGAGGGGAAAATACATTAGGCCTAGTCATTACAAACATAGGAGATCAATATTCCACACCGGAGGTAAATCCCTCGTTGGTGAGATCGGAGCATAACCTGATCACAATGGGCATCCACATCCCAACCCCACCCCCAGCCAAGGAAACCACAGTGAAAAACCTCTCAAAAACAAACTTCACTCTCCTCAAGACAGAAGTAGGAAGCTTCAAAGCCCCTGTGAAATTGGAAAATGTTACCCAAACCACAGAATCCTATACGAACGCACTCTATATGCACCTACAGGAATGCATGGATCGTGCCATCCCAAGTAAAACCAAGGCTCACTCCTCCAAAAATAGGATACCAGTCTGGTGGACCCCAGCCATAAACAAGCTATACAACAAAAGGAGGAGACTACTACATGACAGGGCCAAAACCCTAAAAGGGAAGGCATCCCTGATCAGTATTAGGAGAAACTTCGCTCCACCATAAAAGCCTCAAAGGCAAACTTTGAAAGAAAAATTGCCAAAGACTCCAAAGATAATCACAAGGCATTCTTCAGTTACGTCAGGAACCTGGGAGGAAACACCCAGATATGCTCAGAGCTAGTACAAAATGGCACAACATACACGGAACCGAATTACATTGCCAACATTCTGGCTGACAGGTTCAGTGCAAATTTTACCCCCCCCTTCCACCCCAAAAGGGCCTGTGCCTATCCTAAATTAATGTAGTCCCCCAGATATCTCAGACACACAGTTAAAAGCAGCCCTCTCCAAAGCTAAAAACACAGTGTCTATGGGACCAGATGGAATACCGGGCTGTGTTCTGCACGAGCTCCAGGAAGAACTAACCCCCCACTTAAATTCACTATTCCAACTCAGCCTTAAAACAGGTTATGTACCCAAGGAATGGCGTACAGCAACAGTGATCCCTCTCCACAAGGGTGGCCCCACAATGGATCCTGGGAACTATCGCCCCATATGTCTGACTAGTCTAATTTGCAAGGCTATGGAGTGTATCATTATGGATCTTATAAACAAAGACATCGGAAACCTCCAGACACTGGACCTTACCCAGTTCGGTTTTGTTAAAGGCAGATCCTGCCTCCTAAACCTGGTTGACTTTTTTGAAACAGTCACCAAAGCCATAGATGAGGGTAAGGCAGTCCACACTGCCTATCTGGACCTCGCTAAGGCTTTCGACACAATACCTCACTCTGGAATCATAAACAAACTAAACAGCTTAAACATCAACCCATATGTCACAAGATGGGTTGCAAACTGGCTTACGGATAGAACACACATGGTCAGGGTTGGAAGTGCCATGTCCGACTCTAAACCTGTTACAATTGGAGTCCCACAGGGCTCAGTCCTGTGGCCCCTCTTGTTCGGTATATACTTCTCTGAAGTACAGGCCAGCACAAAAGGACTGTGGCTTACCAAGTTTGCTGATGATTGCAAACTAGGAGCCATAATAGACTTCCTGGCTGACACAAGCATTCTCCAAAAGGGTCTTACAGAGACAGTTGCCTGGTGTCAGAGCCATGGCCTCAAGCTTAACGCCAAAAAATGCATAGTCATCCCCTTTGGGAAAAACAAGGTGCCCACTAATTACCACATAGGAGGTAACCCACTAAGTACAGAAGAAGTAATTAGGGATCTGGGGTCCTAGGTTGATAGTAACCTCTCCTTTGACAATCACATTGCCAAAATCATCAGAAAATCCTTCTATATTGCCCATCTTATAACTAAAGGGTTCTCGTCTAGATCTAGAGAGGTCATTGTGCCCCTATACTCATCACTCATCAGACCCATAATTGAGTATAGTGCCCCATTTGGTATATACCTTACCCGGCACCTGCAGCAGCTGGAGAGACCCCAAAAGTTCCTTACCAAAAGGATCATGGGCCTCAAACAGTTGCCCTATGCAACTAGGCTAAAGAAACTACAGCTCTACTCAGCTGCTTACTGCCTGCTCAGAGTCGACCTCTGCCTGACTTACAAGGTCATGTCCAATCCAGAATTAATGGACATGCTCCACCTTAAAAAAAAACAAATCCATTAGAGCCACACGCTCCTTGGACTTAAACCTCAGCACAGCAATAAATAGGACATGCTGGATGGATAGATTCATATCCCAAAGGTTTCCCACACTCTGGAATAAAATCCCAATTCACGTAAGACAAAGCCCCTCACTGGCCCTCTTCAAGAGAAATCTTGATGAGTGGATGGGAAACTGTAAGTTTGCACTTGGGATCACTCCAGTGGCACTACTGGACAGAGGCACTAGAAGTTAAATTATAAGGGTGGAGAGAACCAAACACATTTTCGGCTAGGCTTATAAATGCCCTAGGGCAGATAGCCTAGTATAAACCTATGATCCTATGAACCTATATTCCATGCACACATCTAATACACCTACCCATACTGCATGCTGTACATGTTCATGTTTTGTTGCTGTTAAATGCGCTGCATCACAGTAGAGACCATGATGGGGTATCGGAAGGGTACATCAGATACATGCAAGATAACTAACATCCTGTCATTGTAAAATGTGTCCACAGGGATGAGAAGTATGGCAGGACACATGGCCTACAGTAGGGACATGTGTGAAACAACATCCTCATGTGGTGCTACAACTGTAAATATACCTGTATTACAATAACAACCGTCACAGATCGACACTATGTCATAGCATAGCAATGTGGTCCACAGAACTAGCTGGTAGTAGGCTGTTGCACGTAGTGTCCCATTTTTGGGACACTGCAAACTGACACATGTGTAGGCCATAGTTGTCAAGCATCTGCAAAAAGGCTGGAGGTGGGGAGGGTGTGTCATTATGACACAGCAGTGCACTGCAGCAGGGATCCTACGTAAGCTGAGAATGTCTGCATCTGCACACAATCAGGTTAAGTAACTGTGGCAGACATAACCCTGACAGCACAGCAATAGTGACAGCAGTGTGTGCATTCCAAGGGATGTGCACATGAGTAGACCTTGCAACCATGCAGAGTTGTGGGACTTGTGTAGGGCACCCCCCATAGCCATGGTAAGGTCTGGTGGTTGTCAGTGTAATAGTCCTGTATTGGTCATACATGCACCACTGATGTTGTGATCTGTAAAGCAGACATCAGGCATTCACAAGTGACATCTGTTCACATATCATCCCAGGTATGAGTTGCTCTAACACATAGGGGCTGGGAGCATTGGAGCTGACATAACTGACACAATACTACATATTCAGCAATGGTTTGTACACCTGCGAGGTATGGTGCACAGTACAAGGCAGGGTGCAGAACAGGTCCACAGTAACACTTTGTACATGGGTGCAGTGTTATCAAGGGGAAGGGCCAACACCTACCAACACAGCCCATGCATCACACACATGCATACTGGCACAAGCATGAAGTCACTATAGTTGCACTGCATGCTGTTGAGTACCATATGTAATGCATGCTGACAGAAGGGTAATGGGAGGACTGTGTGTACAAAAGTTGTGCAACCTCACATGTAGGTGTGTGTGTGTGGGTGTGGGGTGGGTGTGTGTTGATTGTGTCTGTAAGTTCAATCTGGTGGAGTGGAGTGTGGTTGATGCATGTCGGATGTGTGTGTGTGTATATATGTGTGTCTGTGTGGGTGTCCATGTATGCACAGGTAATAGTGGGGTTGATCACATGGCAGTGCTTCTCCTTGGGATTGTGCTGTACATGTACATGGAGTGACACATGAGACACCAGGACAACCTGTCTGATATGTGAATACAGGACAGCTGATAGCATAACAAGGTCTGTAGCACGGAATATGCATTGGGAGGGAAAGTACACACCAGGAATACACATCATATTGCCAGCAGCAGATAGATAACTGGCTACTCACGTATGCAGCACTGCTAATGCAATGAGGAATTACCAGAGCACACCAGTGAGTGTATCCAGATAGTACTGTTGCCCACATGATGGGCTGATTGTGCAGCAGATGTGGCACAAACTGAGCAAGACTGTAGTATGAGACTCTGGTGTGTGATATATGCAGTGAATTTAGCAGCCCCAACCATACAGGGGCCATGTACACCATGACTGGACATACACAGGGTAATACCAGATGACAGCAGTGAGGCCATGTACAACCTACTCCACTCAAGTCAGGGAGGTGATGGAGTAACAGGTCATGTGTTGTGATCACACGTGTAGGCATGGAGAGGAATGATATGTTAATGGGTAGTATTAATGAGTGTAAGTTATCAAGTACCATGCAGGATGGGGAACATATGTAACTGAATGTGGGACTGTCTATAAACCCAGGGACAGGGAGGTAGCAAGGTGGACTGTCAGTGTGTGTGGGTGTATATGTGTGCGTGTGTGTGTGTGCGTGTGTGTGTGTGTGTGTGTGTGTGTGTGTGTGTGTGTGTGTGTGTGTGTGTGTGTGTGTGTCTGTAAATGTGTGTACGGTTATGCAATGCTGTACAGGTCTTAAAGTGTGTGTTTGTTTCCCCCACAGGTGGTGAGGTGGGTCAGGGTTCCTCCTGCATACAATCTGAGATAGGTGTCCGTACAGACACCGATGATGATAATGGTACTGTTGAGGCACAGGTGGGGTTGTCAGAGGCCGACACTGCGCCATCATTTGTCATCACCCTCCTAGCCACCCCAAGCCTGCACACAGTTACAGTGCCCCTACAAACCCCATCACAAATGGCCATAGCAGAGGGACAGTTGGCAGTTGGTGCCCATGACCAGGAAAGTGTGGTGTCCATGCCAACTGTGTCAGGTCACAGTCAGCATAGCCAGATGTCCGGCAGGGCACCACATCAGCAGATGTACCGTAGTGCTTGTTGGAGGGCCGCTGGTCATCATGCCCCTGGCAGAGGTGCCACAACTGGTACCACCAGTAGCATGTTTCAGGCTGTACTGGAGGCACAGGAATGTATGGAAATGTATACCAGACAGGGCCCGAGGCTGCAGAGGGCTGCTTTCTCATCTGTAAGTGGCAACGTCTGTGAACTTGCTGCTGCCTCCATGAATACAACAAGGTCATGGATAGATGGTGGGGTGAGATGGTGGCCGTCCTCAACCGTGGTATGTCAGTGCTTGAACACATGGCAGAAGTGGTGCAATAGCTGTGTGGACATAGGCCAGAAACACCGGCAGCTGGCGGGCAATGTGGATGTGCTAAGATGCCAAGCCACTCATGTAGTGGCATTACCAGCCCCAGCCTGCCACTGGGGGTGCTGTCTACACCACACCACAGCAGGCCTAGTGCACGTGGCCCTGGCCAGTCCCAGGCGGGACATGGTTCCAGCAAACAACTGTCATCATCAGGGGAGAGTAGCACCTCAAGGTCTGTACCTGCGCATGCCCATGGAACCCCTGGCAGGCACAGTCAGCGTGTCCATGGCCGGAGGCGCTGAACTGCACACCCTGCCAGGTATGGTCTGCAGCTGTCCAACAACACCTGTATAGGGCAGCCACATGGCAGAACTGTGTGCATGCATACCTGCACACTATGCAATCACACCTATGGCACCCCCATACTGACACACACCACATCACCATGCCCCAATCAAAGAACTAAACCCCTCACCCACACACATGGTGACAAATGTATGGGCCACCCATGGCCTCTGGCAAACCAGCAACACACCCTGTGCATATGATGATACCTGTGTCACATCCCTGCCATCCATAACATTGATGCAGGGACAGGCTAATATGGTTCTGATGCACAAGGTGACTGTAATAGAGTGCTGCAATGTACTGCAGTGTAAGATGTTGTCAGGAAAAATGTGTAATGCATACATGTCAGGTAGTGCAGCCATGCAGCTATGATGCATTTCAGCTGTTAGTAACACTGATTGATTGTTATCTCCATAATGTTATCCATTTGTGTTGTAGGTGTACATGTGTCAGCAGGAGGATGGTCTGCAGTCATATTTCACAAGGGTTATGGCACTGTGTTGACACCATGGCCATGACATATCTGGTGTACAGTTGCACACATGTCACAGGTTTATATAATAGTTATTGCCTGTGCCCCATTGACAGGTGACCTGCTGGTAAATGTAAAATCTGCACCCTTATGTCAACACATCCACATACACACAACCTTACCTGGCAACACTGTGACTAGACCCCATACCTAGGTATGTAATGCTACTGAACTGTGTGGCTTTCATTGCACACACTACACCTCATTTAGGGTGAGGTGTGTACCAGGTAACATGTTACATGCAAAACTTCCACAGACATGTACAGTATGGTAATGGGGGATTTAATGTTTGTATATGGAGAATACATAGTGTGTCATACCATCATATACACATTGACAGACACATAACAGGCAGACACACATCTTAGAGACCTGGGCTTATTGTTGCTAACTAACTAGTCCATGTGTCCAATGTGTTACAGGTAGGCTGCACACAGCACATGTGTAACTGGGCTGTATCTTGTTATCAGTTACCTGTATGGTTGATGGTGACAGTGGTCACCAGAAAGTGGTACGTGGGACATATACTGGATGTACCATGGTGTAATGACAGTGTACACAGCACCCACATCCCCCAATGGATATTGTACACACTGGATCCCATCATGATACTCTGCCATACCCACTATCACACATTGCCCATGACGGCAATGCAACCCATTGTATATCACAACAGTGGTACCACAGGGATATGCATGTAATGTACATGCCACAGGCATAGTAGGGTGCTGCATTGTGATGCCTCACCTATGAGCAGTGACAACATTATCTGTGCTACTGTGTGGCAATGTGTAGTGCAATAGGAGTATGTGGCCTAGGAATGGTGTATCCTACAGATATGCAGACATGCACACATACACACACTTGGCAGACCTCAATGGGTTTCCCATGCCTATCAACCCATTTGCACAACACTGTTGTGCTGGTACTGCAAGGCACATGTAGCTGTTAGGGAGAGGAGTGTAACAGGGTACATGTCAAGTCCAGTACAGCAAAGGCCACATCTGACTATGTCAATGGGAGTGGAGGTGGTTGTGAAGGCTGTCATGGAATTCCCAATTACAGGTGTACTACCACACAAACAATGCTATCCTCAGTAATGCGTATGTACACGTGTCAATACCGTGGTATATTGCTGCAGGTGGTCATAGCTGTGTACCAGGCTATTGTCCATGGATGGATTGGATGTGTAGGGGGTTTGTGTACATTGGTATCATGCCACCTGCCATGTGCAAGCAGGCAATCAACAGACACCACGTTAGTGACTGACAGGGTGAGAGTGACATGCATCAGCCAATCGTCTGGGTGCCTTCTGCATATGGCCTCTGAGGTGATCCAGTTGACATGTACTCAACATGTATTACAATACAGGGTTAGTGTCTGTGATGGAGACCTGAACCCAAGCATGTTCAGTTGACTGTGGTAGTGTAGTGTAGGTACCTGTGGCATGTGGCCCATACAGGGTATTGTCTTGTATATGTAACAGGTAGTACACAGCTGGGCTCACATGTCAGTGTCAATCAAGCATAGGTTGTCTGTATGTAACCCAGCTGGATACCTGACATCTGCACATCTGTAGAGGGACTGACAGACATCAGTTTGGCGAGTAGCTATGCAGTAGGATGAATGTGTCAACAGATGGATGTTTGACAATAATATGTATGCCATTATTATGTAAGCCTAAGGGCTCAAACAGATGCCATATGCTGCCAGGTTAAAGAAACTCTAGCTCTACTCAGTGGCATACCGCCTGCTCAGAGGCGATCTGTGCCTGACGTATAAAGCCATGTCCAACCCGGAATTAATGGACATGCTGCACCTCAGAAAATCCAAATCCCATCGAGCTATGCGCTCGAGAGACTTGAACCTTAGCACTGAAATAAATTGGACATGCTGGACGGACATATTCATAACCCAGAGGCTCCCTTCACTCTGGAATAAAATCCCAGTCCAGGTTAGGCAGAGTCCCTCATTGACTCTCTTCAAGAGGAATCTTGATGAGTGGATGGGAGATCGTAGGTTTACCCCGGGTATCACTTCTGTGTCACTGTTAGACAGAGGCACAGTATACTAACCTCGCAAAAGGGCATAGCAAAATTAATTTAAAATGGGTGGCGAAAGCCAAACACACTCTGGCTAGGCTTATAAATGCCCTAGGGCAGATAGCCTAGTATGAACCTGTGAACCTATGAACCTATTACTACATGTTGCAAGCCCTCACTAACATGTGCTGTACAGAAGGTACTCTACAGTTACATTCCACATATCTGATTATTATCCAGTAGGGGATATATATGGTGACACAGCCCACACACCAGGAACATGACAGTGAGCCCTCAGAGTGCAGCTATGCCCGCAGGTGTGCTTGTTGTCAGTAGTAATGTTAGCACTCTACCCTTCCCTGGGACAGCACTGTCGACAGTAGTAACACCATGTTACACTACATGCCAGTGTGACAGCACGTACCCTGGGTTGCTACTCCTGCATGTCACACATTCACATGGATAACAGTGCTGTGCACATCTCATATACTTATGTGGCCCAGACATGACACTCGATACCCTTTGCTACTTTAATGACAGCACATAGACACATGTACTGTACATGGCAGTACATACACATATTACAGATGTCATTTCCCAGGGATTGACATAGCCTTGTATGTTACACAGAGATAGCCTCTGTGCAGACGATATGCCACAGATTATTGCTGGAGGATTTCTAGACTGTCAGCATAGGCCATCTGTTTTAGGCCTGCAATTCTTATAGTAAGGTATTTCCACAGTCTTCCCAGCTGTCGCAGCGTCTTGTGAGGTACATACCAAATGGGGAGTTGTACTCTATACTGGGTGTAATGAGGGATGAGTACAGTGGGACAATTACCCCCTTTTTTTCTGGATGT
Organism: Protopterus annectens; assembly: GCF_019279795.1. Lineage (NCBI taxonomy): Eukaryota > Metazoa > Chordata > Ceratodontiformes > Protopteridae > Protopterus > Protopterus annectens. Next base: position 1,364,705,521 of record NC_056733.1, read on the forward strand.
AAAGCCCTCAGTGATGAGGTGTGCCACATAGAAGGATTTCCTTACTGTCATGGCAAAGTGGTTAATGAAGATGAGACCACTGTCTACCTGTGTCCCTATGTCTGTCAGCACACTTTCAGTGTTTAGTGTACTGCCACCTATGTGGTAATTCATGGGTACAAGATATTTCCAAAGGGGATACCTATACATTACTTGGCATTAAGCTTGAGCCCATGGCTCTGACACCAAGCATCTGTTTTTATAAAGCCATGTTGTAGAATATCCACATCATTTGGGGATGCAATAATGCCTACCAGTTTGCAGTCATCTGTGAACTTTGTTAGCCAGAGTTCCATAGTGTTGGCCTGTACTTCAGGGAAGTAGATGCCAAACAAGAGCTGTCCCTGGACCGACCCTGAGGTACTCCAATTGTCACTCGTCTGGAGCAGGGTTTGGACATGACTACTTTTACAGTCTGGGTTCCTTCAGAAAGTCAGTTGGCAACCCATCAAGTGACGTAAGTGTTTATGGCCAGGTTTGTAAGTTTAACTATGTCTCTAGAGTGGGGGTTGTTGACAAAGGCCTTGGCCAAGTCCAGATAGGCTGTGTGGACCACCTTACCCTGTTCCACAGCTCTGTAGACTGAATCAAAGTAGTCAATCAGGTTCAGAAGACAATGTCAGCCCTTCACAAGCCCATCCTGTGTGGGGTCCAATGTTTGCTGGTTGCCAATGCCTTTGTTTATAAGTTGCATGATAATGCATTCCATGGCCTTGTAGATCAGGCTTGTTAGACTGATGGGATGGTAGTTCCTGGGATCCAAGGTGGAGTCCCCCTTGTGGAGTGTGATAACTGTAGCTGTGCACCTCTCAGTGGGATAGAAGCCTGAGGTGAGGCTATGATTAAACATGGCACTTAGGTGAGATGCAGGGTTATTTTGTAGTTCATGTAGTAAACAGACCAGGATGTCATCTGGTCCCATGGATGCTGTATTCCTAGCAGTGGATATGACAGGTTCCATCTGTGTGGCCATGATTACTGGAATTTGACAACTTTTTTGTTACTGAGATGGGCCCTTTAGGGGGTGAGAGAACGGTGAATGTGGCACTACATCTGTCTGCCCGGATATTGGCAAACTCCTTGGAATCAGAATATTTAATGCCATTCTGTTGTAGCTCAGAGCAGTTCTGAGCATTGCTGTTTAGATCCTAGACATAACTATAGAATGCCTTGTGGTTGTCTTTGGAATCTATGACAATTATATTTATGTAACAAGCTGTGGCGGATTTTTAGTGATACAGCTTCTTACTGAAGCTGGTAAGGGAGCAGTTTGCATTTTGGGATTATCCTTTTTTCTGCAACAGTCTCTTCCCTCTGCTGAATAGTTTGTTCATGGCAGTGGAGCACAAGATTGGCTTCCTTTTTTGGGGGCAGTGTTTCGGTTCTATTTGGGATGGCAGAGTTCATACACAAATGGATGTGCCCATACAGTGCCTTAGTGCAGGATTCACCAGTTGCACTTTCAGCTCCCATCTCTCTCTGCCCGAAGGCATTTATAAGCCTAGCCAGAATGTGTTGGCTTTCGCCGCCCCCTTAGATTAGTTCCCTGTGCCTCTGTCCAGCAGAGCCACTGAAGTGATCCCCGGGGCAAACTTTCTGTTTCCCATCCACTCATCAAGGTTTCTCTTGAAGAGTGTTAGCGAGGAGGTCTGCCTAATGTAGATTGGAAGCTTGTTGCAAAGCATGGGAAGTCTCTGGGCAGGAATCTATCCCTCCAGCACATCCTATTTATTGTTGTGGTGAGGTTTAGATCCCTAGAGTGTGTGGCTCGAGGGGATAAGGTTTTCTTTAGGTGGAGCATGTCCATCAATTGTGGGTTGGACATGGCCTTGCATGTCAGGCAGAAATCACCTCTGCGTAGGCGGTATGCAACCAAGTACAGTTCGAGTTTCTTCAGTCGAGCTGCATAGGGCATCTGTTTGAGACCAGTGATCCTCTTGTTGAGCTACTTCTGTGGTCTTTCCAGCTGTTGCAGGTGTCTTGTAAGGCATATCCCAGATGGGGCGTTGTACTCTATGATGGGTCTGAGTGATGAGTAGAGGGGCACAATGACCTCATTTAATCTGGGTGCAAACACTTTTGTGATTAGGTGGGCCACATAGAAGGATTTTCTAACCACTTTGGCAATGTGATTATCAAAGGAGAGATTACTATCTACTTGGTCCCCAGATCCCTTATTACGTTTTCCATATTTAGGGGACTACCACCTATGTGGTAGTTTGTGGGTACTTTGTTTTTTCCAAAGGGGATGACTATGCACTTTTTGGCATTTAGCTTGAGGCCATGATTTTGATACCAGGTATCCGTCAGTGAGACACTTTTGGAGGATGTCTGTGTCAGCCAGAGAGTCAATTATAGCCCCTAGTTTGCAGTCGTCTATGAACTTGGTGAGTCATAGTCCTCCTGTGCTTGCCTGTACCTCTGAGAAGTATATGCTGAACAGGAGGGGTCCTAGGACTGAGCCCTGGGAAACACCACTTATAACCGGTTTAGAGTTGGACCTAGCTCCTGCAACTCTCACCATGTGGGTTCTGTCCATGAGCAAGTTGGCAACCCATCTTGTGACATAGGGGTTTATGTTCAGGCTGGTGAGCTTGTCTATAATACCAGAATAGGGAATGGTGTCGAAGGCCTTTGCGAGGTCTAGGTAGGCTGTGCGTACAACCTTTCCCTCATCTAAAGCCTTGGTAATTGTCTCAAGGAAGTCCACCAGGTTTAGGAGGCATGATCTGCCCTTAACAAAGCTGAACTGGGTAAGGTCCAGTGTTTGGAGGTTCCCAATGTCTCTGTTAATGAATTCCATGATGATGCACTCCATAGCCTTGCAGACCAAGCTAGTCAGGCTTATAGGGTGATAGTGTCCAGGGTCTGTTGTGGCTCCACCTTTGTGGAGCGGAATAACCATTGCTGTGTGCCACTCTATGGGTATGTAGCCTGTGGAGATGCTGAGTTTGAACAGTGTGTTTAGGTGAGTGGTTAGTTCATTTTTGAACTCAGGTAGGATGCAGCCTGTAACACCATCCGGTCCCATTGATGCTGTGTTTTTGCCTTTGGAGAGGGCTGTTTTAACCCGAGTGTCTGTGATTTCAGAGACTCTACATTCTTCTGGTATGGTTATGAGCCCTTTTGGAGGTGAGAGGGGGATGAATTTTGCACTGAACATGTCTGCCAGGATGTTGATGATATCAGTCAGTTCAGTGCATTTTGTGCCATTCTGCACTAACTCCGAGCAGATCTGAGCATTGCCACTTAGATTCTTGACATAGCTAAAGAATGCCTTGTGGTTATCTTTGGAGTCCTTGGCAATTTTTCTTTTGAAGCTCGCCTTAGATGATTTTATGAGGAATCATAGTTTCTTGCTAATACTAATCAGGGATGTCTTCCCTTCTTGGGATTTTACTATTTTCTGTACTAGTTTCCTCCTTCTATTGTATAGCTTGTTTATGGCAGGGGTCCACCAGACTGGTTTCCTTTTCTTGGAGGAGTGAGTCTTGGTTCTGCTTGGGCTAGCACGATCCATACATTCTTGTAGGTGCCCGTAGAATGCATTAGTAAAGGATTTTGCAGCTTGGACAACATTATCCTTTAGCATGGGGGCTTTGAAACTTTCCACCTCAGTCTTACGTAACGTGAAGTTTGCTTTTGAAAAGTTTTTCACAGTGGTTTCCGTGTCCGGGGATGGGGGCAGAATGTGGATATCCAAAGTGATTTGTTTATGGTCAGATGTAACCAGTGAGGGGTTGACCTCCGGTGTGGAACACCGGTCGGCCATGTTGGTGATGACCAGGTCCAATAGGTTGTCACCACTGGTGGGAGTGTTGACCAGTTGATCCAGGGTTTTTGAGTTTATAAATTCTAGGAAATGTTGGGCAAGGGAGTTAGTACTTGAGTTGTTCTTCCAGTTAATGTTTGGGTAATTGAAATGACCCAATATTGTATCTGTTACAGTGGTAGTTTTGTCCTTGGAACCTTGCCTAGATAAGGCACTATGGGGGTGCCAAGAGCTGTAGCCAGTAACCTAAATCCCTGGGGCAACAGGTGCAGACCATCTCTGGTAGAGCATCATGGTTTGTACATCATTTCATCCCAGGCAGACAGATACTGGATCCTCTTTAAATGACATCAGACACTTAGCGACTTGTTGAAGTCATTGCTGTGTATATGTATATGTATGAGTGTTTATATATATATATATATATATATATATATGTATACATGTACATATATCTCTCCATATATGTATGTGGATATGTATATGTCCATATATGTATGTGGATATGAATATGTGTATATATCTACATAGATATGTGGATATATGCGTACACATATATGTTTACCATATGTCTAGAACATGGAGTAGAATCCTACCTCAGTACCAATAGTCCCAACCCCGTAGTGCAAGGGGATGTCATGGATGTATTGCGGGTATATATGTAGACTGTTGCTACTGTCATAGGGGTCTCTTAACAGATATGTTGGGTGGGGAGGTCAGATCTGCTGTAGACATGTGTACCATTGCTTATGGACAGATATCTTAGGGGCAGCATAGTACAGTCCCACTGCTAGCACAGTAATGATCCTGTGGACTACAGCAGGGATATGACCACTATATGTGGACAGTCTGGCACTATGTGGTCAGTCTGGAAGTGTACACACGAACCCATCATGCGAGACATGTGGACCACACCTCCCAATGTGGATGTTACTAGCCATGTACATGGGTATATCACGACAATACTGGAGTACATATGCCCACACAGTGTATGCACACACACACACAGACCAGTCTGTCCAGACACATAATACCTAGTGGTGCTGAGTTCACATAGCCACATACTACCCAGTAGGTAATGACATACATCTGTACAGCATACCACTGCTTTGTCAGAAATAAATAACAGTTATGCTGGCTTGGCAGCAGTATGTCTTGCAAATAACTGGACATAACAGCACACTAGGTATTTACAGTAGGCTGCTAGGCATGTCACAAAGTACTGGGCAAACTACAGGCAGACTGCCACAAAACTAGAATACATGTTGTATGGGGGAATACACATGTACCTGCAATTATAGTGGGTTCGACACATAGGTCACAGCAAAGTATGGCAGACACCTGTGAGAAAATGTATACCCACATCCAATGTCAACGCAGCCAAGCCAGATATGATACATAAGCTTAACACTGGAGTAGCATGTAACATCAGATAGAACAGGACAGAGAACAATGGCGTTTACCACAGTATGTACAGACCCCATGGATCGTAAGCACAATACACATACAGTCATCAATCACTCTAACTCAGGGGTCTGCAACCTGTGGCTCTGAAGCCACATGTGTCTCTTCAACCCTGCTGTAGTGGTTTCTTGTACCTCTGAGGATTAATGGACACTCTATCATACAACACACACACACACACACACACACACACACACACACACACACACACACACACACACACACACACACACACACACAGATCAAGCGATCCCAACACAGGTACACGATTATGGACATATGTTAGGTATTGTTCTTATACACTTAGTTATATTTAGTATGACTATATATGAAACCGTATATGCTCTGCTATCTTCATTGTAGGAGTCAGATAGCTGTTGTGCCTCCTGATGAATTTATTTCAGTGGGTGAGGGGTCAGGAATGGATCTTTGGATGTGAAGGCTGCAGACCCCTGCCCTACATACACAGACCACAGTACTGTACTCACAAACACAGAATGTCCAAGTAATGTACTCAGAAACAGCCCCTACTACACACAACATGTTCAGCAGTCCATTATCTGACTGGCTTGTTATCAGGTATGATGTCAATAAAGAATGGTGCACAGACCAAATGTGCCATATATACGTGGGCTTCATTTGCACAAAACATGTGTGCACCTCTACAGTCTAGAGGTCACTGTATGTAACAGTGTGCTATGCCCCTGTAAGGCAGTGTATGGGGGGTATGCACCATAAGTATCCCAGGGTGTTACAACATGTGAGGACTACCAGTAGTAAGCTGCCTTAAGGTATGTGGATGTACATTACCATACATTTCACCTTGTGAACATTGCTGGCCTACTGCTTACTGCCATTAGTGCGATTGTGATGATTTCAGTTATGCATTGTTATGTGACAGATACCACCCATAGTGTCAACCCAGGTCTTTTCCCCCTAGGGATTGAATGCAGAGTGTATGTAGAGGCCGCTGGGATATACATCTGCATTACATACTGTGGATTGCTTGTTATGCTGTGGCCAAGTCTGTCTTTCCTGTTGTACTACCTGAAGGACTTGGCATGGACACCAACAGAAGTGATTTTTTCGGTTTACTGTAATAAATGATCTGTTTGAGTGTTGCATTACTTTGTATGTATGTCAAAGCATAATCAGCTATATAACATGGCATATACAACTGTAATAGTACACAACTGAACCTTTCTTATGTATACAAACCTGTGTGTTGTGTTACATCCTTTGACTTCTCTGTGGGTATATCTGTCAGGCAACAATTGTCTGTGGTATGGGTGACTCATACACTGTCCATCGGATGAGGTTGCAACTGTAGGGATACTGGCTGTTCAGTATGGTGTGCACCCTCTGATTATGTATCTTCCTAGACATACCTCTGTGTATGTGTAGTTACATATATGTCTATATATATGCATATATATATATATATATATATATATATATATATATATATATATATATATATATATATATATATAGGTTCGCTTTATAATTTAGAAATACTAAAATACAGAATTTCAGTATTTTGAAATCATAAAGTCGAAGACTCAAAATCAAGAAAGTGCATAATCACGAATTCAAATATCTCAAATTCATGGTTATGGCTTATGGTACATGGCGTGCGGTGTCGGGAGTGTATCATGATTCGTGTTGTGTATGGATGCAGGTGCAATTGAAGGTAAGTGAGTGCTTTGTAAGGGTTTTGTGTGGGAGTTTGAGTGTGTCTGAATGTGTGTAAGTGTTGGATATGTTGATGTATATATATGTGTGATGTTTGTGTGTGTGCGAGGGACTGTGAAATGTGTGGGTGTGTGTTTCCTTTTTGTGTCTGTGTGATCTCGGAGTTGGTATATATAAGTAGGGGGGTGTAGGGGGTGCAGTGGGGCTTGCCCCCACTTACATGTAGTGTAGGTTTGTTTGTTTTTGTTTTTTCTGTTTGTGTGTGTTTTGTTTGTTGTAGTGTGGGTTGGACGATGTATGTGTTGTGTAATGTATGGTGTGTATGTGTTTTCGTGATTGTGTGTTTCGAGATTGTGTGCTTTCGGGATTATGGACATTCGACTTTATGATTTCAAAATACTGAAATTCTGTATTTCAGTATTTTGAAATTATAAAGTGAATTCATATATATATATATATATATATATATATATATATATATATATATATAGATATATATATATATATATATATATATATATATATATATATATATATATATATATATATATATATATATATATATATATATATATATATATATATATATATATATATATATATGCATATATGAGTATCTGCATACATGTGTCTGTGTATATGTATCATAGGACTGTTTATTGCTTACACATTGTACATTCACTATGGTAGCCAGATTGTACTGCATGATATGTTATCAATACCAGCCTGACATAATACAGGTGGGATGGCTTACTGTTAACATCTTGTGGCCATGTATTGTCACGTCCTAGTTATAGCATTTGCAACAGTTGGTATTGTATTGCAGGGGGGGATATCAATACATGTAAGACATATGTTGCTTGAGCCCCCTCACTCACATTAATGGTGCCTGTGTTCATATATGTCTTTGTTATGTTCTCTAATATATCTATAGATATATATCCGTATATACACACATTTATATATATATATATATATATATATATATATACACATATATATATATATATATATATATATATATATATATATGTATATATATATATATATATATATATATATATATATATATATATAGATATATATATTGACATATATATGTAGATAATCATATCTGTATAGATGTATGCATGGATTGAGAGCGGTATATATATATATATATATATATATATATATATATATATATATATATATATAGATAGATACACACACACACACACACACACACACACACACACACACACACACACACATACATCTAGATGTTAAAGTACATTTTCTGTACTGTTGAATGATTGTGCTGGATGATATATTTCTGAAACCATCAGATACAGAGTGATTAAGGCACTTTAAAGCAGGTGTAAGTGGGTTTGCGCAGAGCGAAGCACTGCTAACTTCCGGTTACAGTGTCTTACACTCATTTAGCTTCTATAGTGCTTAACCTGTGTAGGCAGTGCTTACCCCTGCGCAAACCCGCTTACAACTGTTCAAAAGTCCACAAAAAGCAACAATAGAACAGCGAAATGTCCCAAAACTGGAACAGGACTAAAAAACTTCAGCACAGCTCGAACAGTGAACTCCTTTATTTAATTATACAATGTAAACACCCGACTGGTTAAGCGCTTTAATCTGTTATAATACAGACTTCTTCAGAACCAGAATTATAGAAGATACCTTAGTTTAAATAGCTATTTTGGTGCCAACAATTTTCAAACCAAAAAAAAAAAAAAACTTAAAGATACATCCTCCAACATAATCAATTTAAATATAAATATATATGGATTTTATCCAGCCCCCAAAAAGCAGTATACTCAGTGGAACAGGAGGAAACGATGAAGTATACCATGACTGGTCAGAAGGAATTTGAGAATTTATCATTAGATATGTCTATATTTCACATGTTTTCAGACAATTCAGTCGGAACAAGTGTAGATATTTTACAGCATAACAACAATATTTATGAAGATGAAAAGAAGAAAAAAGAATTTTAGCAAGTGAAGGACATGGTATACTACATTCTTTTAATGGTTTCAATGTGTTTAACTATACTGATCTAGACATCAGCCAGGAATTTTTTACGTTGTTTAGTAAAGGCATGAAATATATTCCCAACATAGGTTTTAATGTAGCTGACACCATTAACGAAATTAAATTGTATTGTAGAAGTCTAAATTTAGCCATAAAATTTGGGCAATGTGAAGATAATGTAAAATCAATGGTGCATAAGGATCTTGTTAAGAAAAGTTTATATATTCTAGCTCCCAACATACAAGTAGCCAATTTTGAAAAAATGGTATGTAAAGATATTTATTGGTTGAATAACAATATAAAGACAGGAAATATATATAATCAGGTTTTTAAGGACAATTTAACTATAAATGCACGGATGTGCCTTAAATGATTAATGCACAACAATGAAATAAGAATAATGAAACCTGACAAGGGGGGGCGGTATTGTAGTGTACAATACTTTTGATTACAATGTACAAATACATAATATATCGTATATGTCAGGTAATTATGAGGTGGTCTCCGTAAATCAAATTAATATATGATATAAAAGGATAGATTTAGCCCTAGAGGAATACTTGATTGATAATAGAATAACATACGAGATTTATACATTTTTGAAGGTTGATTATCCTATATTGGCAAATATAATAGGTATTCCTAAGGTACATAAATCTATCAGACATCCTCCTTTTAGACCTATTATATCAGGATCAAAGTCTAAAACATACAATATGGGAGTTGCAATTGATAGATGGACTAAACATGTGTATGAAAATATCCCACATTTGATTAAGGACTCCTGGAATTTTCTAGGTAAGCTTACACCAGATTTATGGAATGAAGGTTTGATTTTTTTAACCATTGATGTAATGGACTTATTTTCAAGTATACCCAAGGAAATTGGCCTTGAATATTATAGTAATAGTCTGAGGAAATTTTCTAAGTTGAATTGAGACAAGATCAGTTTAATTTTAGATATGATGGCTCTAGTTCTTGATCATAATTACATACAGTTTCAAGGCAAATTTTTTAGACAGAGCAGAGGTGTGGCTATGGGGGCCTCGTGTGCCCCCATTTTTCCGAATCTTGTCATGTTAGAATGGGAGTCCGAATATTTGTTCAAAAGTAGATTTTATTCGGATATAGCATTTTATGCTAGATTTTTAGATGACTTATTTATTCTATGGAAGGGTCCAAAGGAATCAATAAGTGCATTTATTGAATGCATCAATGGAACGATGGAATTTCTTAGATTTACACATAATATAAGTGAAAAGGGTATAGCTTACCTAGATACGTATATAAGTCATTCTGATGGAGGTTTTGCTTCAAGGATACACAGGAAAACCACATTCTTAAATGATTACATAGAATTTAATAGTAATCATCCACCCTATATGTTCAAAAATGTTTTCAAGGGACAATGCATTAGAGCTGCTCGCATGTCATCTACGAAGGAAGTCATGGAAGATGAATTATAGTTAATTTTCAAT
>NC_056733.1:1364720996-1364900922 GCF_019279795.1 Protopterus annectens
AAACAGTACGCCAATACAGTACCATACAGTGGAGCAGCATGTAATATCAGATAGGAGGGGAACTAGAACAATGACAATAACCGCAGTCTGTACACAGGGTAAAGTACATATTAACAATACACACACTGTCAACATTTGCCATAAGTACACAGACCTCAGTACTGTACAAACATCCACAGAATGCCCAGGTTATGTCATGAAATATAATCCCTACTAAACAAAATATGTGTAGCAATCAGATATATTACTGGCTTGTTATCAGATATCCTGACACTATTTATGGTGTACAGCACATATGCACCACTTCATGCACGACATATGTACAAAGGTTGACAGAGATGTGGCTGGAAGCACAAACACAGGGCCAATATTGACATGTTGCTGTGATAACCTCATACATTTACTGTTGTAATGGGGTTTGCTACAACATATGTCTTATGAGGGATATGAAGTCAGTAACTACCACGGCTTTCAGCATCTACAGACTGAAATCCTCACACTACCTTCTGCAGTTCACAGACAGATGCTCTGTGAATAACACATGAAACCAAACGCACACCACTGGCCAGTCTGCAGATGACCCTGGAGATGGGGATTCCTCATAAACATGGAACTGACATGGCAGGTATTGAGACATGTACGACAGCCATATCCACACACACACTGTTAAACCAGTATTACTCCAAATGCAGTATAGCAGCACTTAAAGGCTGTAGTCAGGTCAGGCACATCCCCCTCCTGTTTGTTGCCCTCTTTCCACAGTGTATGTTGTTAGAGGTAAATCCCCAATCCATCTGAGATGCTGTTTGCCAAACAACAGATTGAGTTCCTGCTCACAGTGAATGAAAGGCCCAACATCACCATGATGTTCCTAGATATTGGACCGTGTTTCCATGCAATTGGCTATGGAAATGTTACCACAGCTGTTCCACATGCAATCAGCTGGGGAGGGCTGCGATTCATGCAGAGGCCATCAGCTGATCATGAGCATCACTTAAAATACACATGCTGCTGCCTCAGCAAAGCAGGTGTAGGTATCAACATCCACCAGAGAGGGAGTGGGAGAGGTGGACAGAGGCAAAGACATGTCAGGGAGGGTGGGACAGTAAAACTGAAGCATGTTTGTGTCACACACCTACCAGCACAGAGTATCAAACCCCTGACAACTATGTAGTGCTATCACAGTTCGATGCAGTTATTGGATGCACCACATGGGTTATCTATTGTGGAGCACTCAGAACATATATATGATGGTGAGTGACATCTGCAACTGGGATACGGTTGATATACGGTAGGTGATGTACACATACCTGTCCGCATGAAGAGGTGCCAGCATCAACACAGCCACACTCTCACAGGGATGCACACACATTGATACACTTAGCAGGGCCAGGAGTACAACTCAGTAGTGGGATTTCCACATCACATGCACCACACGAGTCATACGGAGGTTGTATGGGCAAAGGTTATGAGGAGGTGTCTGACAACAGACAACATGCTTCAGTATGCCCATGAGGGTTATAGTGAGTGTGGATGTGAACATACACACCATACAACAGACACACAAACACACAGGGTACCAGTTCTGACATGCATGGGTGCATGTCTGCACGGGTGTGTGGTGGTCGACTGTACAAGGGTAGGCAATGGGTATACCTTGGCATCAGGCCAAAGGACAATGGTCTGCATTGTGGCTCAGGGCTGTAGTTTCTGCATTTGCCCACACAGGTGGATATTGTCTCCACCTGGGTGACTGTTGTGTGTTGCCAATGCTGTGCATCGATTGCCATATATGTGTTCCTTAGTCCATGACATGGACGGTGTCTGGGATGTGCACACCTCCCACATGCATGTACAGTGACATGTGGAACTGTACCTGGGGAGTCTGGCCCATGTTGTGAACACATATTATCATTAGATGTACCAGTCTTGCCCACCTCTGGTGGGAACTGGTAATGGGCAGCAGGTTTACCCTGCACCTACATTGATAGCATGCTAACAGCATTCCTTGATGTCAGTGGCATCTGTCCATACAGGGCATTTTGTCAGGTATGATATATCCATTGTGGGTCACATGTGATGGCACCACAGGTGGCGCAGGTGTCCATTGGGGAACATGGGAAGGTGCACTGTCTGCATGTACGTGCATAATGGAGAGATTGACAGGGTAACATGCCCTCTGTAGCCCACTTCTATCACTCCATAGTTACTATCAGTGGCCAATATGCAGTGTACTACTCACATATTGGCTGTTGGCTAGGCATGTGTGTGTGTGTATGAGACATGGGTTGAGTGTGCGTTCTGGGTAATACTGGGGTTGCTAACTGTGATTACCTGGCCTTGATGTCACACGTATGGGTATGGCTTTGCACCCTAGCCTCTCAGCTATTTCACATCTGTTATCGCTGTACGGTGGACATTGTGATATATAGTAGGGCCACCATATAAGAAATATGCAAAACCTGTTCCACATTGGCCACACACTCACAACCACCTCTATACAGGCTACAAGTTACACACACACACACACATACACACACACACACACACACACACATACACACATATCTGGGAGTAGAACTCCTACCTAACTAGTTTATTACACTACAGCACTACACAGTTGTAGTACTCACCATGGATATTACTGGAGTACTCCTTCCCCAAAGGTGTATTTCACAATGAATGACATCAGCAGGAGTGCCAAAGTAGGCCATTTGAAATGTACTGTATGTGACTAGCCTAAAATGCATTGTTCCCTACACAGACAGTGACACACACACACAAAACATCCACAACTGACATGTGGGGGTATAGAACCCCTGAAAGAGTTCTATATCACACGATAGCATGGAGCTGTTATAGGACGTACCACAGAGATGAATAGAGAGCTCATTCTCCAAAGGTGTATTTCACAATGAATGACATCAGCAGGATTGCCAAAGTGGGCCATTTGAAATGTAATGAGTGTGACTAGCCTATAATGCATTTCTCCATACACAGACATTGAAACATGCACAAACCATCCAGAAATGCCATGAGTGGGAATGGAACCCTACCACAGTTCTAAACCACACTACAGCAGTACCCAGTTACAGGACGTGCTACAGAGATGACTGGGCTATTATCTTCCCAGAGGTGTATTTCTAGGTGGGTGATATCAGCAGCCTTGCCAAACTTGAGTATATAAACTGTAAAGAGTGTGAGTACCCTAAAAAGCATTGCTCTTTACACAGACAGTGTCCGACAGACACACAAACACACACTTGCCATGTCTAGGATTAGAACACCTACCTAACTACTTTATCACTCGACAGCAGTACACAGTTACAGGATGCACTACAAAGATCACTGGGCTACAGCCTTCCCAGAGGTGTATTTCTAGGTGGGTGACATCAGCAGCCTTGCCAAAGTTGAGTATATGAATTTTAAGGAGTGTGAGTACCCTAACAAGCATTGCTCTCTACACAGTCAGACATGCACACAAACACACAGTTTCAAAGTCTGGGGTTCATAGGTTCATAGGTAGGTACTAGGCTATCTGCCCAAAGGCATTTGTAAGCCTAGCTGGAATGTGTTGGCTTTCGCCGCCCCCTTAAATTAGTTCCCTGTGCCTCTGTCCAGCAGAGCCATTGAAGTGATCCCTGGGGTAAACTTTCTGTTTCCCATCCATTCATCAAGGTTTCTCTTGAAGAGGGTTAGTAAGGAGCTCTGCCTAATGTAGATTGGAATCTTGTTCCAGAGCATGGGAAGTCTCTGGGCAGGAATCTATCCCTCCAGCACGTCCTATTTATTGTTGTGGTGAGGTTTATATACCTGGAGCATGTGGCTCAAGGGGATATTGTTTTCTTTAGGTGGAGCATGTCTATCAATTCTGGGTTGGACATGGCCTTGTATGTCAGTCAAAGATCACCTCTGAGTAGGTGGTATGCAACCGAGTACAGCTGGAGTTTCTTTAGTCGAGCTGCATAGGGCATCTGCTTGAGACCAGTGATCCTCTTGTTGAAAAACTTCTATGGTCTTTCCAGTTGTTGCAGGTGTCTTGTAAGGTACATCTCAAATGGGGCATTTTAGTCTATGATGGGTCTGATGTGTGATGCGTAGATGGGCCCAATGACCTCTTTCGATCTGGATGCAAACCCTTTTGTGATTAGGAAGGCCACATAGAAGGATTTTCTAACCACTTTGGCAATGTGATTATCAAAGGAGAGGTTACTATGTACTTGGGTCCCCAGATCCCTTATTATGTCTTCCGTATTTAGGGGGCTACCACCTGTGTGGTAGTTTGTGGGTACTTTGTTTTTCCAAAGGGGATGACTATGCACTTTTTGGCATTTATCTTGAGACCATGGTTTTGACATCAGGTATCTGTCTCAGTGAGTACCTTTTAGAGGATGTCTGTGTCAGCCAGAGAGTCAATTATAGCCCCTAGTTTGCAGTCATCTGTGAACATGGTGAGCCATAGTCCTCCTGTGCTTGCCTGTATCTTTGAGAAGTATATGCCAAACAGGAGGGGTCCCAGGACCTATCCCTGGGGAATGCTACTTGTAACCAGTTTAGAGTCAGACCTAACTCCTGCGACTCTTACCATGTGGGTTCTGTCCGTGAGCCAGTTGGCAACCCATCTCATGGTGTAGGGGTTTTTGTTTAGGCTGGTGAGCTTGTCTATAATATCTGAGTGGGGAATGGTGTCAAAGGCCTTTGCGAGGTCTAGGCAGGCCGTGTGTACCACCTTTCCCTCGACTATAGCCTTGGTAATTGTCTCAAAGACATCCACCAGGTTTAGGAGGCATGATCTGCTCTTAACAAAGCTGGACTGGGTTGGGTCCAGTGTTTGGAGGTTTCCAATTTCTCTGTTAATGATATCCATGATAATGCGCTCCATAGCTTTGCAGACCAAGCTAGTCAGGCTTATTGGGTGATAGTTCCCGGGGTCTGTTGTGGCTCCACCTTTGTGGAGCGGAATAACTGTTGCTGTGCACCACTCTGTGGGCACGTAGCCTGTGGAGAGGCTGAGTTTAAACAGTGTGTTTAGGTGAGTGGTTAGTTCATCTTTGAGCTCATGTAGGATGCAGCCTGGGACACCGTCCAGTCCCATTGATGCTGTGTGTTTGGCTTTGGAGAGGTCTGTTTTAACCTGAGTGTCTGTGATTTCAGGGGCACTATATTCTTCTGGTATAGCTATGGGCACTTTTGGGGGTGAGAGGAGGGTGAAGCTTGCACTAAACCTGTCTGCCAGGATGTTGGCTATATCGGTCGGTTCAGTGTATTTTGTTCCATTCTGCACTAACTCCGAGCAGATCTGAGAATTGCCACTTAAATTATTGACATAGCTAAAGAATGCCTTATGGTTATCTTTGGAGTCCATGGCAATTTTTCTTTCGAAGCTAGCCTTGGATGATTTTATGAGGGAATGTAGTTTCTTGCTGATACTGATCAGGGATGTCTTCCCTTCTTGGAATTTTACTCTTTTCTGTACTAGTTTCCTCCTTCTATTGTATAGCTTGCTTATGACAGAGGTCCACCAGACTGGTTTCCTTTTCTTGGAGGAGTGAGTCTTGGTTTTATTTGGGATAGCATGATCCATGCATTCTTGTAGGTGCCCATAGAGTGTATTAGTAAAGGATTTTGCAGCTTGAACAGCATTATCCTTTAGCATAGGGGATTTGAAACTTCCCACCTCAGTCTTAAGTAACGTGAAGTTTGCTTTTGAAATGTTTTTCACCGTGGTTTCTTTGACCGGGGGTGGTGGCGCAATGTGGATATCCAGAGTGATTAGTTTATGGTCAGATCAAACCAGAGAGGGGTTGACCTCTGGTGTGGAACACCAGTCGCCCATGTTGGTGATGACCAGGTCCAATATATTGTCATCTCTGGTGGGGGTGTTAACCAGTTGATCCAAGGTTAGAACTTCTACCTAACTACTTTATCACACTACAGCAGTACGCAGTTATAGGATGTGTTACGGGGATTATTGAGATAAAACCTTCAGGGAGGTGTATTTCTAGGTGGGTGACAGCAGTCTTGCTAAAACTGAGTAAATTAATTGTAAGAAGTGTGAGTAGCCTAAAAAGCATTGCTGTCTACACAGTCAGAGATGTACACAAATGCCCATACACACAGTTGCTAAGTCTGGGGTTAGAACTCCTACCTAACTATTTTATCACACTACAGCAGTATGCAGTTATAGGATATGCTACAGAGATTACTGGGCTGCAGTCTTCCCAGAGATGTATTTCTAGGTGGGTGACATCAGCAGCCTTGCCAAAGTTGAGTATATGAATTGTAAGGAGTGTGAATAGCCTAAAAAGCATTGCTCTCTACACAGTCAGACATGCACACATAGTTGCCAAGTCTGGGGTTAGAATTCCTAACTAACTAGTTTATCACACTACAGCAGTACGCAGTTATGGGGTGTGCCATGTAGATTACTAGGCTACAACTCTCCCAAAGGTGAATTTCACATTGGATGACCTCATCAGGCTTGTCTTAGTGGAGCTATGGGGAGGGTGGTGTGTGCATGGGCCATAACCCATTCATCTAGGGGTTGACATGCCACATGCGGGCAAACAAGGGGTCATATGTCACAGGTACGTGTATACAGCTACTAGATGATTACTTCCTTGTACAGTCATGTTGCACAGATGGCACGTGCACCACATAGTCTGTAATGCTGACAGATACCTGTGGCTAGTATCTGCAGAGAGTGACATCTGCACCTCGTGTGTTTGGGGCCCTTTGGCTGTGTCCTGGGTGGGACAGACCTGGATGGCTCCTTGTCATGGTCACCCTCTTCCACACATCTATATCCATCTACCTTTGACTTATTATAGTGTGTTGTCCTTACATATATGTCTGTATTCCTATCCAATATGTGTGCAAGTCATGAGTGGTGCATACTGACAAGTGTCTGCACTAAGAAATGCAACTGCCAGATATGTCTGGTCCACTGGTGTTTGCAGACATGGCCTTCATGTGTTTATGTGTGTGAGCATGCCCAGTATGGCCATTTGTATTGCATGTGTGGATCAAGTCCAGGTAATTTGTGATGCAGTGCTGACCTTTGTGTTGTACACCATCAGGTAGCATGCTGTGTCTGCCGGGTAGCTATTGATCATTTGGCATTGACTGTTGCTACATTTCTGCATAGGTTTGGGGGGGGACACCTGATTGTTTCTACACTTCTACACAGGTTTGAGGGGGCACACCTGACTGTTACTATATTTCTATGTAGGATGGGGGAGGGCACAACTGACACTTGTATACAATTGCGAGTACTGTACTGGTATGTTGGGTACTCCATTTCAGTCTGTAGTCTTACCTGTCATGCTGGTTAGAGGCATACCAGTGTACTACAGGTCTTAGCTTTTAATTACCTACATATTAGTTTCTGACTTCCTAACCTTCACAACTGAAATACCACTGCCTGGTCTGCTGTAGTCGCTCTGTGTAGGCCTGGGGGGAGGTTACCCATAGGCCTCATTCAGAGGCCATAGTACAGCATTTGTTTGTGTTTGTCTACACCTGTCCTGCTGGCTGTGACTGTTGTTGGGTATGTGACCCCCCCCCCGACTGGCATGTGTGAGTCACTTACATTGTGGGTGTCCCAGTATTGAGGGTAGTGCTGCAGGGCTGCCTATGTTGGATGCACATAGTACACTCCCTACACATGGTTAGGCACAGGTAGTGTAATGTTTGGCATCCCTTTTACTGTGCGTGACAGTCAAAGAGAGGTGTTATTCCCTGAGTCTCTCCCATGTCAGTGTATGTGCTATGCGTTGCCTCTTTGCCAAGGCCAGGGGATACTGGGCATGCCTCCTTCTGCCGACTGGGGCAGGCTCAGGGTGTTCCTCCTCCGAGTCACTCTGTGCCTCTCCAGGCCTTGGCAGTGGTGGGGGGCTGTGTGGCCCTGCCCTGTGCTGTTCCTGCTGCAGCTGTTTCCACAGGATCATATTGTGTAGCATGGCATATACAAGGACAATTTTGGTACATGTAGCTGGTGAGTACTGCAAGGCTGCATCAGATGTGTCCAGGCACTGGAACCGTGACTTGAGCATTCCATACACATGCTCTGTTATGATTCTTGTTTGTGAGTGTGCCTCATTATAGAGTTCTTATTCGGGTGTGTGTGTATTTCTGATGGGTGCCACCAGCCATGGCTCCAGTGCATATCCAGCACCCCCCACTAGATGACCGTGTGGGATGTCCCCACTGGCAAATCTCTGGTATAGCTGCATCAGATGCCAGATGTGGAAATCGTGGTAGCTTTCAAGGCAGCCAGCACACACGTTCATTATTATGCCCTGGGCATTGCACACAACCTGGCAGTTGATGGAAGGGAAGCCCTTGCGGTTAATGTAGACCCTACCCCATTCACCAGATGGGGCTTTGATGCATATTTGCATGCAGTCTATTGCACCCACTTCCTCAGGGTATTCTGCTATTTGGTGGAAGAGATACATTTTTCTGGCCAATGCCTCACAAGTGTTGGGGAAATATACATGCTCACCGACATGTGCTGACATGGCATCCAGGAACTGGTGGAGTACCCTGGATGCAGATGCCTGTAAAATCCCCATCATATCCCCAGTTGGCCTTTGGAAGGTACCTGTAGCTAGTATTCTTAGGCCTACACATACCTTGGTACCACTGGGATGGGGTCCCCTCTGTTAGTTCTGTGTGTGAGGCATGGCCAGCGCAACTCAACAATTTGCTGTAGGAGGTCCCTGTCCACCCTATAACGCTCCACTATCTCCAGCTCATGTAGCCCTTGGTAGGTTACCCTGGGTCTGTACACTCTTCTCCGTCTCCTCACTGTGGGTTGCTCAGCAGCATTCACATCCTCACCACCCTCAGCCTCTTCCACAAGTTCTATGATAGCTATTGCAGCCCCTAACATTTTGCTGTTGTGAGTGTTAAAAGTTCCCCACTTGTTTACACCGGTGGTGTAGAGTGTGGGAAAAACCAGAGGGGTAGGTGTTTGCATAGTTTATAGTAGTGCTCTGGGCTAGGCTGGTCTTCTGCCTGTGTAATTGGCTGATTCTGATACATTTCACCTGCCAGCTAAGCTAGTACTCCTTGATTATTTTCCTACTGCTGTTTTCTCTTCCCATTGCCACCCTGTTTAAGCCTGTGTGCGTGCTGCACAAACAGAGTGCTCAAATGTGCACACTGCTGCTATTTCCTGGTTTAACTTCTTTTTTCTTCCTGTAAAACCTGGTGTGTGGTGCACACATGTGCTTACACTTTGCAAAGAGTGCTAGGCAGGTTTAGACACACACCCTAGCTTAGCTGTACTAAGCTTGGAGCAAATGTGAGCCACAGGGCTCCAATCTGCTTACAGTATGCCTGACACTCCCCCTTGATGTCACCTACCTCCTAGGCTTGCACCCAGCTATTCATACTCTTACACTGTTGGGATCTGACTCACATGCAGGGAAAACTGGGATTCACTATCCTTCCCCTCATTTACATAGGAATGCCTGCTAATGCATAGTTACATGTGTCACACTGAGCCTCCCCCCTTAGCAACCAATACTTGCTGGCCAGGTTGTCTTCTGCCTGCCATTGACTAGCATGGCAGAAAAGTGATTTTAGTTAGACTGCTTATTTTAGGTTTATTTTCTTATTTTTCCCCCCGATCCCATTTCCGCACCTCTGCCCTATGCTTAAACAGCCGAGATCAGCTAAAAAAATTAAAAGTTGTTTTTTTTATTTTTTTTGTATTGTTTGCAATGACAATGGCCTTATACTTGGCCATTGGCATGCTTCCTCAATAATATGCAGCCTTTATTTGGAGTGCCATAGCTCCGTTTTGGATTGTGCAGAAATGTACTTGGTTACTAACTGAGTATATTTTGCAGATAGCAATAGTCTTGCATGGACTATTGCAAGCTTCCTGGATTGCAAAATCACCTCATTTGCATTGATTTCACCTGTAAATGGGTTGATTTGCATACCATGGCTTAGTCTGTGCAAGATTAGTGCAGGAGCGCTTGTGCATGCCCCTACAGGCTGTTCCTGGATCGCACGGCAGACATATTGCCTGCGTGGACTCCTGAATCAATCATGCACTCCGTGCAAGCTTTTGAGAATCTGGGGGTATTTTCTGTTTCCAACTGCATATACAAATGATGGCTTAGAAACTCATAACTTTAACAAAATGCTAGTACTGAAACAACAAAGTAATTTATTGCATTTTTATTGTAATTTATATAATTTATCTACCCTACTGTACTTACGCTAATGCTCACTCTTAATCCTCTATCACACTCACTACTGCACATTTTTATACTATCCTATAAATGTATCTTGTTACCCTATCTTTCACTAATATACTAAACTAATTCTAGGAATCTTATTTCATGAATGTAAACATTACTATTCTCTCACCCATACCCCGACATAATCAAACAACCAGTTGCATCCAATGAAGTATTATATTAACTATAACTGCAAATGCTCTCGCCCTTGTGCCTGACTATACATATATTGTATTCTTGATTGCATGTACATGTATTGTAATTTTCTGTAGTTTCTAATTTTTTGTAATACTTTATTGCAACTCTGTAATTTCTAAAAAAATGTGATACTTTTTCCCCCGGATTCTGCAAGCATTGCACGGCGTACAGGATTAGTGCAGGAGCTCCAGCAGGCAATATGTCTGCCATGCAATCCAGGAGCAACCTGTAAGGGAGTGCAAAAGTGCTCCTGCACTAGTCCTGTACGGACTTAGCCTCTGCATGCAAATTATCCCATTTGCAGGAGAAATCCATGCAAATGAGGTGAATTTGCAATCCAGGAAGCTGGAAACCGTCCGTGCAAGACTAGTTTAATCTGCAGAAATGTACTCCGTCAGTAACAGAGTACATTTTGGCAAATTACAAAACGGAGACATGACAGCTCCAAATAAAGGGTGGATATCATGTTTCAAGCATGCCAATGGCCAACTATAAGGCCATTGGCATGGAAAACACTTGCAAAAAAAAATCAACTTTTTTTTTGCCGATCTCGGCTGTTTAAGCATAGGGCAGCAGCGCGCAAATGGGATCGGGGGGAAATAAGAAAATAAACCTAAAATAAGCATTCTAACTAAAATCACTATTCTGCCATTATACTCAATGGCAGGCAGAAGACAACATGGCCAATGAACAGTGGTTGCTAAGGGGGGGGAGCTCAGTGTGGGACATGTAACTATGCATTAGCAGGCAATCCTATGCAAATGAGGGGAATGACAGTGAATCCCAGATTTCCCCTGCATGCTAGTCAGCTCCCAACAGTGTAAGAGCAGGAATACCTTGGTGCAAGCCTAGGAGTTAGCTGACATCATGGGGGGCTGTCAGGCATACTGTAAGCAGATTGGAGCCCTGTGACTCAGGTTTGCTCCAAGCTTAGCACAGCTAAGCAAGGGTGTGTGGCTGAGGTTGCCTAGCACTCTTTACATTGCCTAAGTGGGTGTGCGTGCTGCGCACTGGGTTGTAATGGAAAAAAAAGTAAACCAGGAAATAGCATATCTCTGCATATCTGAGCACTGTGTTTGTGTGGAGCGCCCCCTGGCTTAAACAAGAAAGCAATGGGAAGGGAAAACAGCAGTAGGAAGGTAATCTAGGAGAACAAACATAGCTGGTGAGTGAAATGTATCAGAATCAGCTAATTACACAGGCAGCAGACCAGCTTAGCCCATAACACTACTATAAACTATGCAAACACCTTTCCTTCTGGTTTTACCCATACTCTACACCACCAGTGTATACAAGCGGGGACGTTTTTACAAACAAAACAACAAAATGATAGGGGCTGCAATAGCTATCATACGACAACATGTGGAAGAGGCTGAGGGTAGTGACGATATGAATGCTGTCAACCAACCCACAGTGAGGAGACAGAAAAGAGTGTACAGACCCAGGGTAACCTACCAGGGGCTACATGAGCTGGAGATAGTGGTGCGCTATAGAGTGGACAGGGACCTCTTACAGCAAATTGATGAGCTGTGCCAGCCATGCCTGACACACAGAACTAACAGAGAGGAACCCTTCTCAGTGGATACCAAGGTATGTGTAGGCCTAAGAATACTAGCTACAGGTATCTTCCAAAGGCCAACTGGGGATATGATGGGGATCTCACAGGCATCAGCATCCAGGGTACTCACCAGTTCCTGGATGCCATGTCAGCACATGCCGGTGAGCACATATATTTCTCCAACACCCATGAGGTGTTGGCCAGCAATATGCAACTTTTCCACCAAATAGCAGAATACCCTGAGGTAGTGGGTGCAATAGACTGTACACACATACACATCAAAGCATCACCCAGTGAGTGGGGTAGGTCTACATCAACCGTAAGGACTTCCCGTCCATCAACTGCCAGGTTGTGTGCGATGCCCAGTGCATAATGATGAATGTGTGCGTGCTGGCTGCCCTGGAAGCTATCACGATTCCAACATCTGGCATCTGTCGCAGCTATAGCAGAGATTTGCCAATGGGGACATCTGTTACGGTCACCTTGTGGGGGATGCTGATTACGCACTGGAGCCTTGGTTGATGACACCCATCAGAAATGCACACACACCTGAACACGAACTCCATAATGAGTCACACACACAGACCAGAATTATAATATAGCATGTGTTTGGGATGCTCAAGTCACGGTTCTGGTGCCTGGACACATCCGGCTGAGCCTTGCAGTACTCACCAGCTACATGTACCTAAATTGTCATTGTATGTGCCATGCTACACAATATGATCCTGCAGAAACAACTGTAGTAGGAACAGCATGGGGAAGGGCCACACCCCCCCCCCAACCATTACCGAGGCCTGCACAGGCACAGAGTGACTCAGAGGAGGAACAACCTGAGGCTGCCCCAGGAGGCAGAAGGAGGCATGCCCAGTATGCCCTGGCCTTGGCAAAGAGGCAACATATAGCACATACACTGACACAGGAGGGACCTAGGGAATAACAACTCTCTCTGACTCACACATACAGTAAAAGGGATGCCAAACATGACACAACCTTTGCTCAGCCATGTGTAGGGAGTGTACTATGTGCATCCAACATAGGCAGCCCTGCAACAGCACCCTCAATACTGGCACACCCACAAGGTAAGTCACTCAACCTACCAATTGCCGAATGGAGTAGAATGTGTTGTTACCTGTATCTATGGTATGGATGTGAGCATGCAAGGGAATTGGGTGGCTGAATGGTATGCCAGCAGACAGTAGACACCTGTAGTGGCACCATGAGATCTGTAACAAATACTGGTGTTACCATAGTAGCCAGTACTACACAGGGTGACAAAACCCACTGCAGAAAACGTGCTGGGCCACATGTGTGCCCATATGACTCACACATAGCAGTCAGGGAGGTTCACATACCCAACAACAGTCTCAGCCAGCAGGACAGGTGTAGACAAATACAAACAAAGGCTGTGCTATGGCCTCTGAATGATGCCTATGGATAACCCCCCCCCCAGTCCTACACAGACAGACTACAGCAGGTCAGGCAATGGGATGTTAGTTTTGAAGGGTAGGAAGTCAGAAACTAATATGCAGGTCAATCAAAGCTAAGACCTGTAGTACACTGATATGCCTTTAGTCAGCATGATAGGTTAGAATACAGAAAGAAATGGAGTACCTGACATACCAGTACAGTCATAGCAAATGTGTACAAGTGTCAGGTGTGCCCCTGCAATCCTATGTAGAAATGTAGAAACAAGCAGGTGCCCCCCCAATCCTGTGTAGAAAGTAAAAACAGTCAGGTGCCCCCCCCCCCGCCACAATCCTATGTAAAAATGTAGTAACAGTCAGGTGTGCCACCCCCACTCCTATGTAGACATGTAGAAACAGTCAGGTGTGCCCCTTCCCCCAATCTAGTGTAGAAATGTAGTAATAGTCAGGTGTGCCCCCTCCCAACCACTGTGTAAAAATGTAGAAACTGACAGCTGTGCCCCCTCCCCAATCCTGAATAGAAATGTAGTAACAGTCAAGTGTGCCTCCCTCCCACAATCCTGTGTAGGGATGTTGAAACAGTCAGGTGTGCTCCCCCAACCCTACTTAGAAATATAGTAACAATCAGGTGTGCCCCCCAAACCTATTTAGAAATGTAGTAATGGACTGGTGTACCCCCCCCCAATCTGATGTACACAAGTCGTAACAGTCAGGTGTGCCCCCCACAACCCTATGTAGAAATGTAGTAACATGTATGTGTAGGGACAATGCCAGTAGAGCACAGATGCACAGAGGTGGCCAAGGTAGCAGGAAAGGTTGTAGCATCTGCACAATATGCAGGTATGTGTGTGTTTGGTTGGTGTGTGTTTCATATTGTGTAAAAGTGGTCAGTATGTATGCATATTGAGGTCAGACCTGGTGGCCATTGTCCACTACTGTTGATGTCAGGGACAAGTCCTTACAACTGCAGTGCCAAAGACAATATCCACCAGTATAACACATGCTAGCAGTAAGCCATTGCAAATGTATGGTGGTAATATGTGTCACCATCTGAAAGACTGACATGGCATGGCTGTTGGACTAGATATACAAGCAGTATACAGGAGGAAGTACCCCAGACATACAGTATATATTAATTCACTGTGAAATGGAGACACTCTTGGAATTGAACATACAGGTATGCATCACATTATCTGGTCCTGTAGTAGGGGATACCGATGTTGTCTGCCCGAACACTTGCAGATCACAAAGGAGGTAGGACTGATGTATTGGGAAACACCTGATGTACCTGCATATGCCAGCATAACTGGAATGCCCAATGCATATCTGTGTGTCAGATGCAAGTAGTGTCCATAGCACACATGCACCCAGCTGGTGCACAGGTACCTCTCTGGTCGTATTCCTGCTGTGGGAAACCTGTATATGCAATAGCAAATGAATGCAACATGCAGTACAGGTGTCCCATGCAGGTGTGTTGCTAGCCATAGGTAGCACCCTGCCAGCATCCACACCACCTGAACAAGACTGATAGAAGGTATTGGCATAAACACCTAGCACACCGACCCTGTCACCCCAGGGTAAAATACTGTATGGCAGTCTGAGACTGTAGGACTGACAGAAAGCAATGGCCTGCCACATCTGGCCAGCAACAACACCTAATGGCCCACAGGCCTCTGCCAAGGGCCTGTGTCTCACATGTACTACCAATGCATGTTATGTCATGGACACCCAAATAACAACATAACACACTCCACATAAGCCATATGCAAGGCCATGTGGACAAACCACAGTAACAAGTCCACCATGTCCCACTGCATGAACTGTGGACCAATGCCAACACACAGCTGTGATGGGGTGATAACCTTAGGGAAAGTATCAGAGAAGGTATGCATAATGTCTGGAAGAGGATAGAATAACAGAAGGGGGATGGGAGCATGGCATGTGCAAGTTCTGACATAAAGCTGTGTGCACACACTATCCCTGGCTGCAAAGACATAAATGGGTGGCTACATACCTGCCCATACACCACAATAGGGGTAATGTCCTGACTCATGGCCCCTGCCTCTGGGTAACCTGTGTGAATCTGTACAGCGGTGAGGTATTGCCACAGCAATATAAGGCCATACTGTCATGTTGATGTATGTACAAGTATGGGATCCCCTGCCAGCACTGTACCAAGGTGCTGAACTGGATACACAGACCCAGTAGCAAGTGTCTCCAGAATGGTATAACTTACCATGAATATGTAGGTGTCTGCCCACAATACTGTACACAGCTGCAGTCACCCTTGTCCCCCAAGACAGCACTGTGAGCAGGAATGTCCAATTGACAGTACATGAGGACAGATAACATCATAGTGTATAACACTACACATGTGTGAATATTTCTGCTACCAGCAGTACCATGTAGCTGAAGCAGCACAGACACTATCACCTACAGTACACACTATCCCCTGCACACTTTGTCCCCATATTGCCAAATGATCGACGGATACCCTGCAGAAGCAGTTTGCTACCTGTAGGTGTACAACACAAAGGTCTGCACTGGAGTACAAACTACCTGGAATTGATCCACACATTCAATGCAGAAGGGCAGACTGGGCATGCTCACAAACTTAGAATAATGAAGGCAATGTCAGACAACATACTGAAAGGTCATACTAGGTATGATCATACACTTAAACAAATGAAGCCTATTTCTGCAACAACATACATATCTGGCAGTTGCAGATGTTAGTGCAGACACTCCTCACAATGCACCAGTCATGCTTTGCACACACAGTGGATGGGAATACAGACATATATCCAAGGACAACACACTATAATAAGCCAAAAGTAGACTTACATAGATGTGTGGAAGAGAGTGATTGTGATAAGGAGCCATCCATTATGAGGTCTGTCCCACCCAGCACATAGCCAAATGGCTACAACCACATGAGGTCTAAATGTCACTCACTGTAGACATTAGCCATCGGTATTCATCAGCATTACAGACTATGTGGTGCAAGTGCTAGCTGTGCAACATGACTGTACAAGGAAGTTGTCATCTAGCAGCTGTATACACTTACCTGTGGAATATAACCCTGCATGTGCCCGCATGTGGTCTGTCAACCTTCAGATGAATGGGTTATGGCCCATGCACACACTCTGCCCTCCCCATAGCCCAAATATGGCAAGCTGGCTGAGGTCATCCACTTTGAAATACACCTTTGGGAAAGTTGTAACCCTTTAATCTCCATGGTGCATCCTAGAACTGCGTAATGCTGTAGGGTGATAAACTAGTTGAGTAGGAGTTCTAATCGCCGACATGGCAACTGTGTGTGTGTGTCTCTGTCTGTGTAGAGAGCAATACTTTTTAGGCTAGTCACACTCACTACTATTCATACGTCCTACTTTGGCAAGGCTGCTGATGTCATTCACTGTGAAATACACCTTTTGGAAAGATGTAGCCCAGTAATCTCTGTGGCGCGTCCTATAACTGCATACTCCTGTAGTGTGATAAACTAGTTAGGTAGGAGTTATAATCCCAAACATGACAAGTGTGTGTTTGTGTGTCTCCATCTGTATAGGAACCAATGCCTTTTTAGGCTAGTCACACCCACTACAGTTCAAATGCTCTACTTTGGCAAGGATGCTGATGTCATTCACTGTGAAATACACCTTTTGGAAAGTTGTACCCCAGTAATCTCTGTGGTACGTCCTATAACTGTGTACTGCTGTAGTGTGATAAATTAGTTAGGTAGGCGTTCCAATCCCAGACATAGCAACTGAGTGTGTGTGTGTGTGTGTGTGTGTGTGTGTGTGTGTGTGTGTGTGTGTGTGTGTGTGTGTGTGTCTGTCTGTGGAGAGAGCAATGCTTTTTAGCCTAGTCACACCCACTACAATTCAAATGCCCTACTTTGGCAAGGCTGCTGATGTCATTCACTGTGAAATACACCTTTTGGAAAGCTGTAGCCCAGTAATCTCTTTGGCATGTCCTATAACTGCATATTGCTGCAGTATGATAAACTAGTAAGGTAGGTGTTTTAATCTCAGACATGGAAACTGTGTATGTGTCTTTGTGTAGATAGCAATGTTTTTTAGGCTAGTCACACTCGCTGCAATTCAAATGCCCTACTTTGGCAATCCTGCTGATGTCATTCACTGTGAATTACACCTTTGGGGGAGGAGTACTCCAGTAATCCCTATGGCACATCATATAACAGCGTAATGCTGTAGTGTGATATAGAACTTTCGTAGGGGTTCTATTCCCACACATGGCAGTTGTGGATGTTTGTGTGTTAGTTTTTATATCTGTGTATGGAGCAATGATTTTTAGGCTAGTCACACTCATTACAATTCAAATGCCCTACTTTGGCAATGCTGCTGATGTCATCCACTGTGAATTACACCTTTGGAGAAGGATTACTTCAGTAATACCCATGGTGCATCCTGTATCAGCATAATCCTCTAGTGTGATATAGAAGTCTGGTAGGGGTTCTATTCCCACACAGGGCAGGTGTGGATATTTGTGTAGAGAGCAATGCTTTTTAGACTCGTCACACTCACTACAATTCAAATGCCCTACTTTGGCAATCCTGCTGATGTCATTCACTGTGAAATACACCTTTGGGGAGGAGTACTCCAGTAATCCCCATGGCAAGTCCTGTAACTGTGTAGTGCTGTAGTGTAATAAACTAGTTAGGTAGGAGTCCTAATCCCAGGGATGGCAGGTGTGTGTGTGTCTGTGTTTGTCATTCATATCCTGTGTGGAGGTGGCTGTGAGTGGGTAACAACTGGCCTCATTGCGTAGTGGGTTTTGCAAATTTCTTACATGGTGGCCCTAGTATATGTCACAATGTCCACTGTACAGGGATAACAGATGTGAAAGAGCCGAGAGGCTGGGGTACAAATCCTTACCCCTACATCTGACATCAAGGCCAGTTGAACAAAGTTAGCAACCCTTGTATTACCCAGAGAACACTCTCAACCCATGTCTCATACACACACACACACACACACACACACACACACACACACACACACACACACACACACACACACACACACACTTGTCTAGGCAAGAACCGCTATGTTGATAGTACCCTGCATATTGCCCACTGATAGTAACCATGGTGTGATTGCAGTGGGCTACAGAGGGCATGACATCCTGTCCTTCAGTCCAATAGGCATGTACATACAGATAGTGCACCTTCCCAATGTTCCCCACTGGACACCTGCAACACCTGTGGTGCCATCAAATGTGACCCACAAAAGACATACCATGCCTGAAACCCATGCCCTGTATGGACAGATGCCACTGACACCAGGGAATACCTGTACCATGCTATCAATGTAGGTGCAAGGTCAACCTGCTGTCCATTAATGGTTCCAGCCACATGAGGCCAGGACTGGCACATCTGATGATAACAATCTGTGTAGACAACATGGACCAGACACCCCAGGTACAGTTCTACATGTCACTGTACATGTATGTGGGATGTGTGTACATCCCAGACACTGTCCATGTCATGGACAAAGGAACACATACATGGCAAGCAATGCACAGCAATGGCCACACACAATAGTTACCCAGGTGACTGGAAGATGAATACAATACCCACCTGTTTGGGCAAATCCAGACACTACACCCCTGAGCCACACTGTAGATAATTGTCATGTGGCCTGATGCCAAGGTATACCCATCACCTAGCCTTATATAGCTGTCTGGCACAGTCAACCACTATACACCTGTGAAGCAATGCACCCATGCATGTCAGTACTGGCACCTTGTGTCTGTGTGTGTGGTGTATGATGCCTATGACCAGAGTCACACTCACTACAACCCCCATTGACATACTGAAGAATGCTGCCTGATGTCAGACACCTCCACATACCCTTTGCCCATATAACCTCTGTATAACCCCTGTGGTGCATGTGATACCTGCACAGTACTGTGTTGTGGCAATCTAACTAGTGATGAGTTGTGTTCCTGACCCTGTCAAGTGTGTCAATGTGTGTGGGTCCCTGTGAAAGTGTGGGTGTGTTGACGCTGACACCTGTTCATGTGGACAGGCATGTGTACTATCCCTACCGTATAGCTAACATATTACTGTTGCAGATGTCACTCACCATCACATATATGTTTGGAGGGCTCCTCAACATTTAAGCTATGTGGTGCATCAATTAATTGCATAGACATGTGATAGCAATACATAGTCAATCAGGGTTTTGATACCCTGCACTGGTTAACACAAACATGCTTAAGTTTTACTCTCCCACCCTCCCTGACTTATCTTTGCCTCTGTCTGCCTCTCTCACTCCCACTCTGGCAGATGTGGAGACTTACACCTGCTTTGCTTAGGCAGCAGCATGTGTATTGTAAGTGATGTTCAAATTCAGCTGATGGCCTCTGCAAAAATTGCAGCCCTCCTCTAGCTGATTTCATGTGGAACAATTGTGGTAACATTCCCATAGCCAATTTCATGGAAACACACTCTAATATCTAGGAACATCATGTTGGTGTTGGGCATTTTCATTCACTGTGAGCAGGAACTAGATCTGTTGTTTGGCAAACAGCACCACAAATGGATTGGAGATTTACCTCTAACAACATACTCTGTGGAAACAGGCCAACAGACAGGAGGGGGATGTGCCTGACTTGACTACAGACTGTAAGTGCTGCTATACTACATTCAGAGTAATGTTGTTTAATAGGGTGTGTGTGGATATGGCTGTCCTCCATGTTTTAATACCTGTCATGTCAGTGCTATGTTTATGAGGAATCCCCATCTGTAGGTTATCTACAGACTGAGCAGTGTGTGGTGCCTTGTGTTTCTTGTGTTACCCACAGAGCACCTATCTTTGAACTGTAGAAGGTAGTCTGAGGATTGCAGTCAGTAGATGGTGACAGCCATGAGAGTTACTAACTTCATATCCCTCATAGGACATATGTTGCCACAAACCCTGTTACAACAGTAAATGTATGAGGTTATCACAGCAGCATGTCAATATTGGCCCTGTGTTTGTGCCTCCAGCTTCAACTCTGTCAACCTTTGTACATATGTCATGCAGTAAGAGGTGCATATGTTCAGTACACCATATTTATTGGCATCATATCTGATAACAAGCCAGTGAGATATCAGACTGCTACACATGTTATGTATAGTAGGGGTTATATTTGAGGACATAACCTGAGAATTCTGTGGTTGTTTGTACAGGACTGAGGTCTGTGTACTTATGGTGATTGTCGACAGTGTGTGTATTGTGAATATGTACCTTGGCTTATATACAGATTGTGGTAGATATCATTGTTCTTGATCCTGTTCTATCTGATGTTACATGCTGCTCCACTGTATGTTACCCTATCAGCTTACATATTTGTAGGTCCAAACACACACAAGTCCCATACCACAGACAGGCATCAGATCACACTGTGTAGTGGCCCAGTATATGTAGGGTTGTTGTGTGAGTGGCACATATGAGGGTGGTGTTGATCAGATAGTTCATATACTGTAATATTACGCTAGCTTACCATATGTGGCTGTGGCTGTGTTCACATTGGTTGTGGTTATACACTTTTACACAGGTGTCTGTTCCTCTGTGCTGTGACATGCCTGTAGAGCCTGCTATCCATGCAGGTACATGTGTATTCCCCCATAGGAAATGTAGGCCAGTGTTGAGGCAGTCTGCCTGTAGCCTGCACAGTACTTTGTTACATGCCTAGCAGCTTAGTGTACTTACCAAGTGAGATGTCATGTCCAGATTCTTGCCAGATGTACTGCTGCCAGGCCACCATAACAGTCATGTATGTCAAACAAAGCAGTGGGATGCTGTACAGATGTATGTCACTAACTAGTGGGTAGTATGTGGCCATGGCACCTCTGTACCAGCGGTTATTATGTGTCAGGACAGACAGGGGTGTATGAATGCATAACCTATGGGGGCAAATGTATACCAGTATTTATGCGATATACCCATCTACATGGCTGTTAACATCCACATTGTCAGGATTGGTCCACATGTCCTGCACTAAGGGGTTCTGTGTATACCTCTGGATTGACCAAAGTGTGTCAGACTGTCCACATATATTGGTCATATCTCTGCTGTAGTCCTCAGGAGCATTACTGTGCTAGCAGTGGTACTGTACTATGATGTCCTTAGGATGTCTGTCAGTAGCCAATGGCGCACATGTTAAAAGCATATGCGACCTCCAACACACACCATGTCAGTGAAGACAATCCCTATTACAGTAGCAATAGTCTACAAATATACCTAATATTTATATTATAAATTTATTAATATTTATAAATATTTATATATATTTTTTACAATTATTTATATTTAATATTTAATATTTACTATTTATATACATATATAACTATTTAAACATTAAGATCATTGTAATATTTCTATATAGTATTATTTTGACATTGTAACATTTTCATTTTCTGATTATGATTCATAGATTTTAATGTACATATTAATATACACACTATATTTTGTGATACTGTGATTGTTTTATTATATTATTTTTTACAAATATATATATACAACATAATTCATACATCCTATGTTCACCATTATCTGTCCCTATGGATGCAAAAATGCTATAGTTTAAACACATTTTAAAAACACATTAAATGTTATATAAATACAAAAACATTAAATAGAAGGAAAAAGTATTTTAGATGTTTAACAAATATCGAGCACCTTCATATTTACTTGTATATATATATATATTTTTTTCATTTTCATGTTGTAGACTATGGGCAGCAACTGTGTGTTCATTTTGTTTTTTAATTAATTAATTAAGTTCAATGATGTAAGGCCTATTAAGGTTCAATTAGTGAAAAGTTTACTATATAAGGATTGATGGTAGTGTTCATTTATTACTCTGAAGATGCCCTATTTACTAGGGTGAAAGCGCTTAGTCGTTGTCGTTGGTTTTACTTGTCTGCGGATTTTGTTGGTTCTATTCAATAAAGGAGAATTTTTACACACCAGGATCCAAGGTTCGTTGGGTTTCTATTGCGTTACTAGTTTTTCGTTTGTGGAAGTTTCAATACCTGCAATACATACCTGACATCCCCCTGCACTAAGAAGTTGGAGACTATTGGGGCTGAGGTAGGGCTCCACTCCATGTTAAGGACATATGGTGAACATATATGTATATATAATTATCCATATATCTATATAGATATATGTACATATACATATTGACCTGCATAGATGGATTTGTATATCCACATATATATCTATATATATGTCTATATGTATATATATATATATATATATATATATATATAAATATATATATATATATATATATACACACACATATATATATATATATATATATATATATATATATATATATATATATATGTATATATATATATATATATATATATATATATATATATATATATATATATATATATATACATACATATACAGAGCGATATATGTCTACACATATACAGACAGAGATGCATATGCACATATATGTATGGATATCAACATATATATATATCGACAGTAATAGGTATATCAGACTAGATATGCATGCATGGATACACTAGACAATCTCGATGTACTGAAATGTCGAATTTCAGTACATCGAGACCGAATAGTAGAAAGTGCAGTTAGTCAAAACTGCACTATGCCAAATGCGGAAGTGTCAAATCTGAAAATGTCGAATCTGCCGCTATCGTGGTGTCACATATAAATATATACATATATACATATAGCAGATACACTTGTATAGTGTATGCTAATGAATAAG
Source organism: Protopterus annectens (assembly GCF_019279795.1). Classification (NCBI taxonomy): domain Eukaryota; kingdom Metazoa; phylum Chordata; order Ceratodontiformes; family Protopteridae; genus Protopterus; species Protopterus annectens. The sequence goes on from NC_056733.1 coordinate 1,364,744,201, forward strand.
GTATATTGACCCTATAATGTAAAAAATTAATGTATTCACTAAAAAAGAGTGAAAAACCTAAATAACTTAATACCCATTATATTTGAATAGCCCTGTATTTTAGTAAACTAGCAATTGAGATATGTTCATTTATTCCTGGAAATTTAGAGGCATCAAGCCTTAATTGCCAAATACACTCTTTGACCTCCAAAAATGTTTTTGTATCCCCACCTTTTTCATTGTAAGGTACCCTGTCAATAACAAAGAATAATTTTTTTTTAAAATTGACACACTCCCGGCTATGCATATATAATGCATTTGTTGTTTTTTTTATTTCTAATATCTCGAACATGTTCCAAAATCCTAAGTCTCAATTTTCTAATAGTCTTGCCTACATAAAAAGTGGGACAACAAAGACAGGTAGCTAAATATATAACCATTTTAGTGTTGCAGTTGCAAAACCCTGGACACCTAAGGGTCCTACCAAAGTTGTGCACTGCAACATATGGGCCATTGTTAATATATTTTCAAGTGCTACAATGTCCACATTTGCTCATCTTTGAATTGGTGTAGACATGTTGCTTACCTGCTTTTTCCATTATTTCCTTAATGTTTATCCCTCTGCTGTATGTAAAAGTAGCTTTGTCACCCACTATTTTGACAATATCATTGGTGAAAACTGCCCGCCAGGACTCGTCAATAAGTTTTTTGATTTCACCACTTTCCTCATTAAATGGTAAAACCATCACATGCCTCATAGTGTCTGGATGAGTTGTTTGTCTGTCCTTTAAAAAAAAACCCTTTAAGGATGGGTTTATAGTCAGTGTTGCTTTTATTTTCAACCTCACACTTAATATTATAAAGGACATCATTAGGATAACCTCTCTATAAACATATCAACTAGTTTCATAATTTCCACCTCATACAGATGATCGTCACTGATGAGCCTGGATAGCCTCACCATCTGACCTTTCATGATATTTTTCTTTTGAAAAAAAGGGTGACAACTCTTGAAATGCAGAAAAGAGTTGGAAAATGTTTTTTTCGGTGTATGTTGGATATTAAACATCCTGTTGTAGTATCTTTGATCAACAATATATCTAGGTAGTCACATTGGTTAACATGTATTTTCTAGGTAAATTTTAAAAAATTAGAACAATCATTCATATATTTCATAAATTCATGCATTTCTTCAACCGTGCCCTTCCAAAACAGTAATATGTCATCTAAAAATCGTACGTAAAGTGCAATTTTCTGCCAATAAGATGTTGTAAAAATACATTTGGTTTCCCAATCTACCAAAACTAAGTTGGCATAAGATGGAGCACACTTAGCACCCATCGCCACTCCGGTAATTTGCTTAAAAATCTCAGATTCAAATATAACAAAATTGTTATTAAGTACCATCTCAGTTAAGTCAACAATCAGATTTCTTCTAGATACGTCTAATGAACTATATTTGATCAAACTGTTGTTAAACATCTCTAGTCCCATATCATTGGGTATAATAGAGAACAGGTTGATCACATCAATTGTCACCATGAAAAATTCCTCATCGACCGGTGTGTTTCTGATAACCTCTAAACAGTGCCATGAGTCCCTAAGAACATGTGTAATGTTCTTGAATATGTGTTTGCAATGAAAATCAATAAAGGACACCATAGCCTCGGTCTTGGAACCTCTCGCTGAAACAATGGGACGGAGTGGTGGGTTGTGTACATTTTTGTGAATTTTATGTATTCCAAAAATGGAAGGAATAACTGGACATCCAACAGACAAATAGTCATATTCGTCCTTGTTAAGTAATCCTTCCATTAACCACTCATATAGTTGCCAATCTAGTTTTGTATAGGCTCTATTTAATTCATTTTTTGAAACCCTCGTGTAAGTAGTTGAATCATTCAATAATTCCAACATTCTACAAATATAGTCATTTTTAATCATAATGACTACCCCTCCACCCTTGTCCGGTTTCATCACCCTATATGTATCGTCAATGCTCAGTTGTTTCAAGCAAAATCTTTCTCCTTCGGTTAGATTATCGCATCTATCATAGTCTCCCTTAAGGAACCCTCTGATGCGTGTCTCACATAACTATTCAAATAAATGTATAGTGGGATTAACTGGTGGAATGAAGGTGCTTTTTCTTTTCAAACGTGGAAGAAATTCAACTTGTCTAACGTTGGGATTGGAAAAGTATATTTTCAAATTCAAATCCCTAACATACAATTTAAAGTTAACCAGTACTTTAGAAATGTCATGTCTAAATGTGGGAATAAATGAGAACCCTTTTTTAAATAATTCGCAAAAATCATCACTTAGTGTCAAATCACTAAAATTGTAAATGTGAAAACTACCCTTCGTGATGAGCGTACAACAGGGTTCATTGGAATCAATGCCAAGTGCATTCTTACAACTATATGTATTGTCACCATGTACAACATCCACAGTGTAGTGTAATATATCATAAACAACACTGTCATATGTGTTAAACGTTGTTGCACTAGTGTCAAATTGTTCTCGATGTTCAAAATACATGGTATTGTGAACCTCAGGGATGTTCTTGGGGTTGATACCACCATCATCATCATTATAAAAGGCTTTGCCATTATTTTCATTTTGATTAACAAATAAAATGCTAACATCACCCATACATGAACAACCCAATGGGCTTAATGTAGGCTCTATAACAAGATCAGGAACATACTCTATGATACTGGTAAAAGAAATGTCCATTAGTTGTGAGGTGACCACCTGCGTCTGTTGTTCGTCGAGTGTCTCCTCCCGTTTGCTAATGTTTGTTCTCTCATAGTGGCCTTTTGACGCTCCCGTAGTCTTTCGGAGCGTCTCACAGGCCGATAGTCTAAAAAAGACTCGTCATTGCAAAGGTCATTAACATCAGCCAACTGTTCGTCACAAAGTTCAGTGTCCTCATGATGGTATATATGGTTGCTGTCTAAGCGCCTAGTGCCAGGCTGCTTATTAAGTCTTTGTGACCAATCTTTATAAGCTTTAAAATGAGAATAAGCTTGAAAGTTGGCGTAATCATAGGTGTCTCTATTTAACTTGTTAAACTTGGTCTCCAAACCTTTTTTAAAAAACGCATCTACTTTATCTAATGTATTATCATAATTGTGCTTGTTAAATTTGTAAAGCAAATCTTTAGTAATATTTTCATTAATGACAGCCAACTCATTCTTGAGTATATCTAATTTAACATTGTTATTGCGAATAATGATGCGCATCATATCCATACCTGTATTATCGTAGAGAACAAGTAGTTCTTTAAATAACGCTGAGTTATCGTCGAAGCCCATGGGTAATTTAAATACCCTTAAACCCTTCGGTACCTGCTTCAGCTCAATCGACCTCTCAAGGAAAATGTTATCCATTTGTAAGGATTTGAAGTATTTCAATTTTCTTTTTAGCAATTGAAGTTGTTCTCTCATTGAACCATTACCAACTCTGTTTGGTTCCAACCGTTGGGTATGCATAATGGGAGGATCCAACAAGTTCATGAAACCACGTCCTCTCTGGTTGGTTGTGCGCGCCGGATTCCGCTGATTAGGCAGAGCATTGCCGTCAGCCACATTTAAAGCGTCAGCCACATTTAAAGCAAAAGTTCCTCTATTACTTGAAGTAGATGGAGGCGTGTGCAATGTGTATAACTCAGCCTGTGAGTCTGTAAGAATAACTTTGTTCGTGTTAACCGGACGGTTAACGTTGTTGTCACCATCGTTAGAGCCGGAGTTGCTGCCATGTTGGACTTTTGCCTGTAAAGCATGAATCAATTTTTGTGTAATGTCCATATATTGCAGCATAAGATGGTCCATTGCAGTACCAACAAAGGTGATTGTGAAAATCCCACCTGGTGCAGCAGCAATGTTACACGAAGTAAACCCCAAAATAAGCAAACTGGTAATAAAAACTGAACCTGTGTAGATTGTCACAAATCCTTTAATGAAACCGATAGACCAACAGAAGTAATACTAAGCGCTTTCTCCCTTAGCTATGTAGGGCATCTTCAGAGTACAAACTACAATAAACTGTGTTTGATACTTATACTCTAAAATGCACACACCTCCTATAACAATTAACCAATCATTATAACTCATTCATTAATTAATGAATCTAAAAAATAAAACATTTAACTATATTGTGAAGCTTTGCTGTGAAATACTAAATGTTAAATACAAATGTTAAATATAAATATAAATATATATACATATAAACAACATGTACTTAAGTCAACCGTAACAAAAACAAATGAATACTGTGTAAATATATATGCATTGTGTGTATAAAAGCTAATTAACATGTAATACACACTAAATCATCATAAAACCTAAAAAAGCTCACACAAATTGTGTATGTATATGTATATTGTAAATGTTAATAATTAAATACTTTCTATAATTCTAATGAAAATTAATAATACAATAATAAAAATATAAAAAACTTAATTAAGGTCAGTGCTATAGTACTAAACCTAGAAACTTTATACAGTATGAGACCAATACAGGAGCTATAGTCACGTGTGTATATGTATAATATATGAAGGCTGTATAGTGAAAAACCCACTTAAACACTATGTATAATGTCCATAAATATAACAATCTAAAAATCTCTGATACATTGTTAAAAACAGATCTATATATAAACATTAATAAAAAATGTCAAAAATGTAATAGTTAATCTATGATAATAAATAAATAAATAAATAACTCCAATAATAATGTATAAATGTATAAATATATACATATATACATATAGCAGATACACTTGTATAGTGTATGCTAATGAATAAGGTATATTGACCCTATAATGTAAAAAATTAATGTATTCACTAAAAAAGAGTGAAAAACCTAAATAACTTAATACCCATTATATTTGAATAGCCCTGTATTTTAGTAAACTAGCAATTGAGATATGTTCGTTTATTCCTGGAAATTTAGAGGCATCAAGCCTTAATTGCCAAATACACTCTTTGACCTCCAAAAATGTTTTTGTATCCCCACCTTTTTCGTTGTAAGGAACCCTGTCAATAACAAAGAATAAATTTTTTTTAAAATTGACACACTCCCGGCTATGCATATATAATGCATTTGTTGTTTTTTTATTTCTAATATCTCGAACATGTTCCAAAATCCTAAGTCTCAATTTTCTAATAGTCTTGCCTACATAAAAGTGGGACAACAAAGACAGGTAGCTAAATATATAACCATTTTAGTGTTGCAGTTGCAAAACCCTGGACACCTAAGGGTCCTACCAAAGTTGTGCACTGCAACATATGGGCCATTGTTAATATATTTACAAGTGCTACAATGTCCACATTTGCTCATCTTTGAATTGGTGTAGACATGTTGCTTACCTGCTTTTTCCATTATTTCCTTAATGTTTATCCCTCTGCTGTATGTAAAAGTAGCTTTGTCACCCACTATTTTGACAATATCATTGGTGAAAGCTGCCCACCAGGACTCGTCAATAAGTTTTTTGATTTCACCACTTTCCTCATTAAATGGTAAAACCATCACATGCCTCATAGTGTCTGGATGAGTTGTTTGTCTGTCCTTTAAAAAAAACCCTTTAAGGATGGGTTTATAGTCAGTGTTGCTTTTATTTTCAACCTCACACTTAATATTATAAAGGACATCATTAGGATAACCTCTCTCTATAAACATATCAACTAGTTTCATAATTTCCACCTCATACAGATGATCGTCACTGATGAGCCTGGATAGCCTCACCATCTGACCTTTCATGATATTTTTCTTTTGAAAAAAAGGGTGACAACTCTTGAAATGCAGAAAAGAGTTGGAAAATGTTTTTTTCGGTGTATGTTGGATATTAAACATCCTGTTGTAGTATCTTTGATCAACAATATATCTAGGTAGTCACATTGGTTAACATGTATTTTGTAGGTAAATTTTAAAAAATTAGAACAATCATTCATATATTTCATAAATTCATGCATTTCTTCAACCGTGCCCTTCCAAAACAGTAATATGTCATCTAAAAATCGTACGTAAAGTGCAATTTTCTGCCAATAAGATGTTGTAAAAATACATTTGGTTTCCCAATCTACCAAAACTAAGTTGGCATAAGATGGAGCACACTTAGCACCCATCGCCACTCTGGTAATTTGCTTAAAAATCTCAGATTCAAATATAACAAAATTGTTATTAAGTACCATCTCAGTTAAGTCAACAATCAGATTTCTTCTATTTACGTCTAATGAACTATATTTGATCAAACTGTTGTTAAACATCTCTAGTCCCATATCATTGGGTATAATAGAGAACAGGTTGATCACATCAATTGTCACCATGAACAATTCCTCATCGACCGGTGTGTTTCTGATAACCTCTAAACAGTGCCATGAGTCCCTAAGAACATGTGTAATGTTCTTGAATAAGTGTTTGCAATGAAAATCAATAAAGGACGCCATAGCCTCGGTCTTGGAACCTCTCGCTGAAACAATGGGACGGAGTGGTGGGTTGTGTACATTTTTGTGAATTTTAGGTATTCCAAAAATGGAAGGAATAACTGGACATCCAACAGACAAATAGTCATATTCGTCCTTGTTAAGTAATCCTTCCATTAACCACTCATATAGTTGCCAATCTAGTTTTGTATAGGCTCTATTTAATTCATTTTTTGAAACCCTCGTGTAAGTAGTTGAATCATTAGGTGTCCAGGGTTTTGCAACTGCAACACTAAAATGGTTATATATTTAGCTACCTGTCTTTGTTGTCCCACTTTTTATGTAGGCAAGACTATTAGAAAATTGAGACTTAGGATTTTGGAACATGTTCGAGATATTAGAAATAAAAAAACAACAAATGCATTATATATGCATAGCCGGGAGTGTGTAAATTAAAAAAAAAATTTATTCTTTGTTATTGACAGGGTTCCTTACAACGAAAAAGGTGGGGATACAAAAACATTTTTGGAGGTCAAAGAGTGTATTTGGCAATTAAGGCTTGATGCCTCTAAATTTCCAGGAATAAACGAACATATCTCAATTGCTAGTTTACTAAAATACAGGGCTATTCAAATATAATGGGTATTAAGTTATTTAGGTTTTTCACTCTTTTTTAGTGAATACATTAATTTTTTACATTATAGGGTCAATATACCTTATTCATTAGCATACACTATACAAGTGTATCTGCTATATGTATATATATATATATATTTATACATTTATACATTATTATTGGAGTTATTTATTTATTTATTTATTATCATAGATTAACTATTACATTTTTGACATTTTTTATTAATGTTTATATATAGATCTGTTTTTAACAATGTATCAGAGATTTTTAGATTGTTATATTTATGGACATTATACATAGTGTTTAAGTGGGTTTTTCACTATACAGCCTTCATATATTATACATATACACACGTGACTATAGCTCCTGTATTGGTCTCATACTGTATAAAGTTTCTAGGTTTAGTACTATAGCACTGACCTTAATTAAGTTTTTTATATTTTTATTATTGTATTATTAATTTTCATTAGAATTATAGAAAGTATTTAATTATTAACATTTACAATATACATATACATACACAATTTTTGTGAGCTTTTTTAGGTTTTATGATGATTTAGTGTGTATTACATGTTAATTAGCTTTTATACACACAATGCATATATATTTACACAGTATTCATTTGTTTTTGTTACGGTTGACTTAAGTACATGTTGTTTATATGTATATATATTTATATTTATATTTAACATTTGTATTTAACATTTAGTATTTCACAGCAAAGCTTCACAATATAGTTAAATGTTTTATTTTTTAGATTCATTAATTAATGAATGAGTTATAATGATTGGTTAATTGTTATAGGAGGTGTGTGCATTTTAGAGTATAAGTATCAAACACAGTTTATTGTAGTTTGTACTCTGAAGATGCCCTACATAGCTAAGGGAGAAAGCGCTTAGTATTACTTCTGTTGGTCTATCGGTTTCATTAAAGGATTTGTGACAATCTACACAGGTTCAGTTTTTATTACCAGTTTGCTTATTTTGGGATTTACTTCGTGTACTATTGCTATATTGCTTCATTTGCATATATCTTCCTTGTTATCCTCTTCAGCCATTTAAGCTGCATTAACCGTAGCTAAGCGATGGGCACACCCGCGCTCCTACGGTTAGCTTTAATCGGATTCATAATAAAAAAATTAGGTTTGTTTATTTGATTTCTATTTACTATTGCTGTTGTATATATGAGGGAATGTTGCTGGGGATATGCGGACACCTATGAATGGTCTCACTCATTCCATTGGCCTTTCTGCTGTTCTTCATTGTGGGGGTGTGTATATTCTGAAAGCTCTGCTCTCAGACACGCCCCCTGCACTCTTACATGGTCCATATAAGATTAGGAGCTCAGGCAGTACGCCTTCATTAATATGCATGGCACACTGCTGTCCTGCTCCTAAATGGCCGCTTCCATGCAGGACTAAGCTAGTCCTGCATGGAAGATTAGTAAATCCGGGGGTTTGTTGTATGCATATTGTATGTACTTATGTTGGAGCTTTCCTCCTCAGGCCACCACTGGAAATGGGTTCTCTTCTAATGCAAATAAATAAATATTGGAATTAGTTCTTAAATGGCACTGATATATATACTGTTCAAAATTTAAGGTCCAAATACAATCAAGATTCTGAAAATGTGGTTAATTTTACAGATTTTTGGAAACTTTGTGAACACAGAGATCATCATCTTCTTTCGGCTGTTCCCATTAGGTGTCGCCACAGCGGATCTTCTGTTTCCATTTCTTCCTGTCCTCTGCATCATGCTCTTTCACACCAACCGCCTACATGTCCTCTCTCACCACATCCATAAACCTTATCTTAGGCCTTCCTCTTTTCCTCTTACCTGGCAGCTCCATCCTTAGCATCCTTTTCCCAATATACCCAGCATTCCTCCTCAGCACATGACCAAACCAACGCAATCTCACCTCTCTTGCTTTGTCTCCAAACTGTCCAACCTGAGCTGACCCTCTAATATACTGGTTCCTAATCCCGTCCATCCTAGTCACACCCAGTGCAAATCTTAACATCTTTAATTCTGCCACATCCAGCTCTGACTCCTGCCTTTTCATCAATGCCACCGTTTCCAACCCTTATAACATAGCTGGTCTCACTACCCTCTTGTAGACCTTCCCTTTCACTTTTACTGGTACCCGTCTGTCACAAATCACTCCTGACACTCTTCTCCACCCATTCCACCCTGCCTGTACTCTCTTCTTCACCTCTCTTCCACACTCACCATTACTCTGAACTGTTGATCCCAAGTACTTAAACTCATCCACCTTTACCAACTCTACTCCCGGCATCCTCACCAATCCTCTACCCACCCTCACATTTACACACATATATTCTGTCTTAGCCCCGCTGACTTTCATTCCTCTCCTCTCTAAAGCATATCTCAAACTCTCCAGGGTCTCTTCAACCTGGTCCCTACTCTCACTACATATCACAATGTCATCTGCAAACATTATAGTCCACGGGGCCTCCTGTATGATCTCATCTGTCAACCTGTCCATCACCACTGCAAATAAGAAAAGGCTCAGAGCTGATCCTTGATGTCATCTCACCTCCACCTTAAACACATCGGCCACTCCCACGGCAGTCCTCACCAATGTCACACTACCCTTGTACATATCCTGTACCACTTTTGCATACTTCTCTGCCACTCCCAACTTCCTCATACAATACCACAACTCCTCTCTAGGCACCCTGTCATATGCTTTCTCTAAGTCCACAAAGACACAATGCAACTCCTTCTCACCTTCTCTGTATTTCTCCAACAACACTCTCAGAGCAAATATTGCATCTGTAGTGCTCTTTCCTGGCATGAAACCATACTGCTGATCACTAATCATCACCTCCCTTCTTAACCTAGCTTCCACTACTCTTTCCCATAACTTCAAGCTGTGACTGATCAATTTTATCCCTCTGTAGTTACTGCAGCTCTGCACATTACCCTTATTCTTAAAGATAGGTACCAAAACACTTTTTTCTCCACTCCTCAGGCATCCTCTGACTTTCCAAAATTTCATTAAACAATCTGGTTAAAAATTCCAGCGCCATTTCACCTAAACACCTTCATGCTTCCACTGGTATGTCATCTGGGCCAACAGCTTTTCCATTCTTCATCCTCTTCATAGCTGTCCTTACTTCCTCCTTGCTAATCTGTTTCACTTCCTGATTCACTGTCTCCACATCATTCAACCTTCTTTCTCTCTCATTCTCTTCATTCATCAGCCCTTCAAAGTACTCTTTCTATCTACTCAACGCACTCTCCTCACTTGTGAGTAAGTTTCCTTCACCATCCTTTATCACCCTTACCTGCTGCTCATCTTTCCCAGCTCTGTCCCTCTGTCTAGCCAATCTGTACAGGTCCTTTTCTCCCTCTTTAGTGTCCAATCTCTCATACAACTCTCCATATGCCTTATCCTTAGCCTTCACCACCTGTCTCTTTGCCATGCGTCTCATCTCCTTATACTCATGTCTACTTTCTTCATCTCTTTGACAATCCCACTTCTTCTTCACCAGCCTCTTCCTTTGTATACTCTCCTGTACTTCCTCAATCCACCACCAGGTCTCCTTGTCCTCCTTCCTCTGTCCAGATGTCACACCAAGAACCTTTCTAGCAGTCTCCCTTACTAGCTCTGCTGTAGTTACCCAGCTATTCAGTAACTCTTCACTGCCTCCCAGTGCCTGTCTTAACTCTTCCCTGAACTCCACCTCACAATCACCCTTTTTTAACTTCCACCATTTAATCCTTGGCACTGCTTTCACACTCCTCCTCCTCTTCTTGATCACCAACATCATTCTTCAGACCACCATTCTATGCTGCTTAACTATACATTCCCCTGTCACCGCTTTACAGTCTCCAATCTCCTTCAGACTGTCCCTCCTGCATAGGATATAATCCACCTGTGTGCATCTTCCTCCACTCTTGTACATCACCCTATGCTCCTCCCCCTTCTTAAAATATGTATTCACCACAGCCATGTCCATCCTTTTTGCAAAATCCACAATCATCTGACCTTCTGCATTCCTCTGCTTAACACCATCCCTACTCATCACTTTCTCATCCCCTCTGTTCATTTCACCAGCATGCCCATTGAGGTCCGCTCCAAGTCTCTCACCCTTGGGTACACTCACCACCCCTTCATCCAACTCACTCCAACATTTTTCTTTCTCATCCATCGCACACCCAACTTGTGGAGCATATGCACTAACAACATTCATCATTACACCATCAATTTCAAGCTTCATAAACATCACTCTATCAGACACTCTCTTCACCTCTAAAACACTCCTGGCATACTGTTCCTTTAGGATAACACCTACCCCATTTCTCCTGCCATCCAAACCATGATAGAACAATTTGAACCCACCTCCTATACACCTGGCCTTACTTTCCTTCCATCTGGTCTCTTGCACGCACAATATATCAACCTTCCTTTTCTCCATCATATCAGCTAGCTCTCTCCCTATACCAGTCATACTGCCAACATTCAAAGTTCCTACCCTCACTACTACACTCCTAACCTTCCTCCTCTTTTCCTGCCTTTGGGCATGCCATCCCCATCCTCTTCTCCTTCGGCCAACAGTAGCCCAATTTCTGCCAGCACCCTGTTGGCTAACAGTACTGGTGGTGGTCATTGTTAACCCGGGCCTCGACTGATCCGGTATGGAAATATGAAATGCTCTCCGCATAAGTAATTTGGCAGAGATTTTACACCGGATGCCCTTCCTGATGCAACCTTCCCCATTTATCTGGGCTTGGGACCGGCACAAAGAAATGCACTGGCTTGTGCATCCCCAAATAACATATTTAACCTAGATAAGAAATTGTTCCCCAAATGATTGGGATTCTTAATAAATATCAGTAATAATGCACTGAAAAATAAATCATATTTGTCACAAATTTATAAAATGTTTAAGTTAGATTTTATATGTTTAGACAATTCATATTGGAACTACTCCTCAAAAATTAATAATAAAGGCTTCTCAGAAGAACACAGGAAATTAATACTAAAATCTACTGATAAAACTACATCTTCATTATTTTGGAAAAAAATTCACTTGGAAATTTTTACATAGTGATTTTGTCACTCCTGCAAAATTATAATTATGTATAAATCAAATAAAATTAAATGTTGAAGATGTGATTCTGAAATAATAGCTGATTGGATGGATATGGTATATGAATGTGAAGTCATCTTCCCTTTTTAGAAACAAAAACATAATAACTTTATTCTAGCTCTGTGGTCAGACAGATGTAATATTTCCATATCTTTAGTTATATTTAATGCTCTGATTCCTGAGATAATTCCAAAAGCCCAAGTGTGTCTTCTTTGGTCTATTCTTGCTATAGCCAGAAAAGGAATTACTAAAAATTGGAAAAGTAAAGTTACCCCATCTAGTACTGAATTTATTAGTATGGGAAACAATGTTTGCAGCAATGAATTGCATACTATAAAGAAGAGAACTTCTAATATTACACATTCACATAAATCTTGACTTAAACTTAAAGACTTTCTTGAAAAAAATATTAATTGTTGATGTATAACACTGGTGTATTGATCAGCTATGGACCTATGTAAATATTTATTTGTTTGTTTTATAATTGGTTTATTTATTGTTTTAAAACCAAATACAAAAAAAGTTATTGTTGATAAAGAATAATCCTAAAAAAAGAGGTGCAGCTGACTTAGCATGAACTGACATAAATCCAAATGAGTTCAGTGGAAGTGAGTCAGTTGAGTGTCATATAATAGCATCAAATGAAATAGTAAGATGTGAGGACTAACCATAAAAGGGTAAGCAGGTTAAAGCAGCCATTGAACCATGCTGGCAAGAGCAAATAGATAAAAATTCTGATTTGACTGCAGCAGGATATGTGAGCAGTATGTATGAAGTTTCTTCACATAGACTGGGATGTATGCATTCAGTTCAGAAAGGGACAAAGAAAATAATTGTGCATGCCTATACGTTGCCCTAGGTCTGCTAGTGAGAAAATGTTTTACTCCTAACTTTCAAAGCAATTGAACCAAGATAATAGTGTCCTTAATCTCTGCTTCATTGTACAGTAGACATGTAAAAAGACTACTGGGAAAGTCTGATAGACCAATTCTGGCAAGCTAGGTAGCTTGACATTGAGCGAACCATCTCCCGACTGCTGAACATTAATGATGTGTAACACCCTCCAGCATCCATATGATTCATATCATGATGAGACAAGGGTGCTTATTTATGTGCTGTTACTGGAGAATGAAGAATGTCCTGCAAAGTGATTAGAAACATGTGGAAATGTGCACACCATGACCACAACATGATGGAAGGTCTAATTTATTACTCAAGAGAGTTAGAAGTCCTATTCCATTCATCAAGAAATGTATCAATTCAGGCCAGACCTCTTCCCCACAGAAGTATATAAAACACAGAATGAAGATTCATATGGAAACCAGCCTGAGAGTTCAGGTAAAAGGTAACTAACATCAAAAGGCATGCTATATTATTGGGTGCTTACAATAAAAAGTAGAGCCTTTTTAGAGGGTTCTATTAAAGTGTTGTCTATAGTCATAGCACATGACCTGAATAAACTTCAAGGATGCTATATTACGTATGACATAGCCACTGACAATTTGCATGAATGCTAACCTGAGTGCTGTAAGAAAACCATTGATAGATAGAGATGTAAGGTGGACTATAGAGGGCCTCCACACCAGAGAGATAAATTTATGAACATTGAAATGTGTAAATAATAATAATATATAAAATGCAAACATTAACAATTAATTGAAATACTGCTGCCCAGTAGTGATGGTTTTCCTTAAAACTCTTAGAAATATTTTATAAAAATGTGCCAAGTCTCACTATAAATTAGCATAATACCTGCAGTAAGTAAAACTACAAACATGGCTTTGCAGATCATTACCTTGCTTGATGGCAAAAGGATGCACTTAGCTTATCTAGTCTGCTCTTCAACTGACTATCTCACTATCTCATCTATAACTGCCAATCCCTTCTCACCCAAGATGAATTTCTCCCATGCTTTATTGAATGCTGCCTTGGATTCCCTCGGTAATGTAGTATAGACATTTATATTATAGCAAGAGAACACATTTTTGGATTCAGTAAGTAGCTGATGCTTATATTCTTTGTTCCTCCATCCTCTTTCCTTCTTGTTCTTTGAACCACTTTTCCATCTCCCTAGTATGATTTTCTACAATCTGATTCTACTGATCATTACTGAAAAAAAGATCCTGTTCCTGGAACCAAATATCAAGTAATTTTCATTTCATTCCACACACTTTTCCATTGGCTTTCATAAAAAATCCTTTTAGCAGTCCAGTATCCTTTTCTTTAACAGTTTCCAGAACTGTACACAGTTGTCAAAGTGTAATCATAAAAAGCATTTGGTGCAGCAAGATAATTATCTCATTAATTCTTGATTGTCATCAGCATAGAATACAAGAAACATTCTGTTTCTTACTACCACCATGGTTTCCCACTAATCACTGTGGCTGACTATGGGAAGACTACTGCCACTGGATCATTTTGCTGTCCTGCTGGTATCAGTTAAGGTCAGTACTTAACACTGTCTATCCTGATCCTCCATTTCTTTCTACTGGTATGGTCAGTTCATCCATATCCTTTCCTAGAGTCTTCCTCTACCCTACACTACTGGAGTTTTCCATGTGCAAAGATTATTCCCTCAGATATGTCTTTACTTAACTAGACTCCAATTTTATTCCTGACTTCTCCCCAGTTATAATGACCTTCTCTGTTCTAGCCTGGAATCAAGCATTGTTTTTGTTCCTCAATTGGAGTCCTACTTTTGGACATTATAGGCTTCCTAACATGCCCAATTTTAAGACCCAGTCTAAGAACATTATGATGTATGAAGGCCTAGTACCTACCTATGAACCTATGCCCATCTATGTCAAGCAAAGTTCCTCATTAGCACTCTTCAAGAAAAATCTTGATGAGTGGATGGGAAATAGGAAATACACACCGGGGATCACTTCTGTGGCTCTGCTCGACAGGGGCACAGAAAAATAACTTTCTTGGGTGGCATAAGCCAGGAAACCTTGTTGGCTAGGCTTACTTAGGCCCTTGGGCCGATAGCCTAGTACCTACCTATGAACCTCTATCTACTAGCAATAGTTTATCACAACTTCATATTATCCAGTCATAGCAATTGACAATGTTTCATGGAGAGCTTATCATGAAATATTATTTGCTGTTTTCCCTGAGATTATTGTCCTCTAGAAAAGTAGCCAGATTTTCCCTCTATATTCATTCCATGACAATTCCACCCAATATTTATTCTGAAACACCTGTAGTTTCTTGGTTATATCATGTAATTCAACACCTGTAAGGGAATCCATCTTGTTCTCTTGTCCTCTAACACTTCTGGACTGGAAAATAATGCTTTGCTGACCCATGGGTGCAAATCATATAGTCCCTAGGATTTATAATCATTTAGGGCACTCAATCCCTCCATAATTCTTCCAGCTGAATTATTTTATCTCTACTTCTGTCCTGCTTTCTTCCCATTATGACATCCTTCCTAAACCTTTCCGTTATGAAAACTGAGATGAAGTATTCATGCAGTGCCTTTATTTTCTTCTTGTCTTTTGAGATCTGGCAACCATCTTTCTCAAACATCTGTCCCTCTCTTCTGTCTTTCAACTGTATACCTAAAATACATTTTCCTTTCCTTGGCTCCTGCTACCAACTCTCATTTTCATCTTTCATCTCCTCTGTGGCCATTTTCTGGTTTTGTTTTACTGTGAGTCTATCTTGCCCGCGAATAACTAATATTTGCATTCCTAAGTAATTACATTGATCTTGTCTTTTATTTCTTGCTGTTCTCCTCTTCATGGTCATGTCCAGAGCACTGTGTACTAAGTTCTTGATCCATTTTCATGATTAGCTCTCTCCATCAAATTGCCTCCAGACCCTGAAGCACACTGAGTGCACTTTTTCTAACACTGTTGCCCTATTCAACAATGTAACACCTCTCTGGAGTAATGGAAAGGCTGAGTGGGATTGTTAAAGATCTTTCAAGCATATTATCTGCGTTCTATGTTTCATAATGCAATTAACAGACTGCTTTTATTTTCCATAGCCTATTAGCTGTTTTTCTTCTTTAGCTTCCAGATGAGGCTTTCACCAAATCTCTCATTTTGCGTAACGTTTTAGATTAATAATATTTTCTTTCATAATTCCAATTTTCTCTCTTCTCCTTTTTCCTTAAAGGAATTTACTTCTATTTACCAGATATCATATTCTACATAAGGCAGTTTCATGTTGTTTTCTGTGTCACATCCTTAGCGGATTATAAAACTTCATCAGCATTTGATGTCAGCTACCACCATATTATATTTTATTTTTCTTCAAGGCAAGGCAAGGAGTCAAGTTAACTCTTTCAGACATGCTTTAGTAATCACATTATACTATGACATGAATGCTATAACTATTAAATCTGATGTTAATTTTCATTCCATCCTCGACTGTTGGGTTCAGATCCAAGCCCTTGGATCTGACTCAACTATTGTAAAAGTCTGTGGTAACCTTGAACTGTCGAACTTCTCCCTTACCTAGAATGCATGGGTACGTATCACTTCACCTAAAACTCATTTCACCTAAACTCATTTCACCAAGACCAAATCACCTAAAGTTCATTTCACCTAAAACTCATTTCACTGACAAGTAGTACTCTTAGCGTAATTGAAAGGTATATATCCTTGTCCCCCCTGTAGTGCGATCCTGGTGTTAGTATATATATATATATTAAGGGGGGTGTGGGGGGCATAGCCCCCCACCTAGTTGTCTTTTACCAAATAATGTAAAACAAAACCAGACAACATAAAACCAAAATAAGTGGGGGGGGGGGTACTCCCACCACACACCCTCAATATGGGGGGTTGCACCCCCCACACCCCACTTAATATATATACTAACACTAGGATCGCACTACAGTCGGGAAAAGGACATACCTTTGACTTGCCTTATTGTACTACTTGTCAGTGAAATGAATTTTAGGTGAAATAAGTTTTAGGTGAAATGAACTTTAGGTGATTTGGTTTAGGTGAAATGAGTTTTAGGTGAAGTAATACGTACCTGAATACACCACTCCATTTCCTTAGATCTCGTTTGCCACTTCCATTAAAAAGACATGGCCCATTGTTCTTTCGAGCTTAGGTGATAAGTGGCTTTTAAAAACTTAAATTTCTTGTCTTCATTTGTTTGTAGCCTATTTTAGATAACTTTTTTTTTTGTTACTGGTTAGTCTTTTTCTCTTACCCTTCCACCAAATCTCTGTTTTTTTCCCTTTTACCTTTTGTGGTATTTTTGGTTACTGTGGTTAGTATCCCTCTTTCTTCCATGATTATCATAGACTTCAGTATCATTGTTGGTACTCTCTTCCCTTCCTTCCTTTCCTTTTGCTTAAACAAAAAAAAAAAAAGACTTTCTCCATTAAAAGTTGTAATTCTGTTTGTATTGCTATTATTATTGTTGCTTGATTGTGCTTGGCCTTTTGCATTGGTGATGGTTGACAAGGAAAAAGAGCCCAACTGGGTTGAAGAAATGTGGGAAATGCGGTCAGAAGATTTGTGTGTTTTCTACTTAAGAGAATTGCACCACCAGGAGAACTGCATGATCTGCCACTCCTTCAACCTTATAGCATTGATAGATTCCAGGAACAAAATTATTTTAAAGGGACATTTGCCTCCTTCCTTTAATGAAGCTATATCTGGACCTTCCAAAGAAAAAAACTAAAAAGACAGCTCTTACTTCTCTGAGGACCTTTTCTGTATAATCCATGTTCTAGGAAAAATCAATCAAAAGAACTTCTTCAGATCCTGTAGTTCTTTTAGATCACACGAAGAAGAAAAGAAGCAAAAACTGCTGGCTCCAGCTCTTTGTTCTGATTTGTCTAAGTCAAAATACAAGCCCTTGGATCCGATGGCTTCTTTGGATCTGAAGTCTCTGACAACTAAAGATTTGTTAGATCCAAATACCTTGGATCAGATATCCCCATTACCAATTCTGCCTTGAACAATGTACTCTCCTTCAGTTGACCTGGTTCTATCTAGTGTGCCTTTCCCTTTTTAGAAAGCCCAAAGTCTCTACTGGGTCTTTCCACTCATTCATCCAGAAGTGTCACAGAAGAAGACATAGAGAGGTTAGTGAGAAAGATCGTCATGGTGCAGAGCCAGCCTGCCCTTTCCACGGCTCCTACCCCATCAGGTTAGGAGGTCCATGTATGCACTACTCCTCCTCTGTCAATTCCTCCTTTGACTCCTATCCAGGATGCAGAGCCCTTGGATCTGAGTCATCTGGCGCCATTCTTTTCAGATCAGAGGATTTTTGCATTCCCAGATCCAAGACTTGCTCTAAGTTCTTTGGTTCAATTGGATCTGGAGAACTATCAGAGTCGATTCTACCCTGTTGGATATGAGGTGCTGCAGTTGATTTCAAGGGTTTTGGAGCCATCTCTGCATCTCAGAGCATCAGCCCTGGTCAGTTTAGGTCAGACTTTGGACACCAGGCAGCTGTAGTCAGAGAAGGGCAGGACTAGGGATCAGAGGCTTGGCCTCTTGTTTCCATGGCATCAACAGGAGGACCATTTGACCAAAACTGTTTAGACTCTGGGGGGCGGTCATAATCTTATTTGGCTTCTTTTGAATGGGATCAATGGAGCAAGGTTCCTTTCAGGCCTGCTGCGAGATAAACTCCAGGAGCTCATCAGTGGACAGGACCACCTAAGTAGTAGATGAACCAGTACCAAAAGCTTCCAGTAGTCCAGAATCCTCCAATGAAGGATTGCTGGACTTCCAGCCTGTCTCTCTCTCCCTCTGTTTCATGATCTCAAGGATGTCTCCGAATGAGACATCCTCAGGAGGTGATCATGGGGACCCTTCACTCTCATCAAAATCTGTGTCCTGGGTGACTGATTCAGGGGAATTGATATGCTTCCTCTTGCATGTCCTCTTCTTAAGGACATCCTCAGTGGGGTACTCAGTGGAGGTATCAGAAGAGGATGGGATACCCTGTTGGAAGCTTGGGGGTTTGGTATTGGCTGTCCCTGTAAAGAGGTTAGCTGAGACTCAAACTGCAGAGGTGGAACAGAAGAAGACATAGGATCCAAGGGGGGAGGCATCACCTGGGTCTGAGGTGCAGACAGAGCTCTCTCCAAAACCCTGAAGGAAGACCATCCTGGAGAGGAATAAGGGCAGGGAGAAATGATGGAATCTTTCACCTCTTCAGACATGGTTCCTTTGAGGGTATCTGAAAGTACTTCTGTCCATCCCCCTGACAAAGATTCATGAGTGATGGACAGATGTGGAAATCATGTCTATGCTTCAGTGACCTTTACCTTAATGTCTCTGAACTACTTGGCACATTTTAGTAGACTTCAGAGAGATCTGATTAAGGAATTTTCAGGTACCCTCAAAGAAACCATGCCTGAAGAGGTGAAGGATTCTGTCACTTCTCAGCTGGCGACCTTACAATCAATTTTGAATTCATCCATGAGGCTCATTTCTAGTGTGGCAGAAGGAACCTTAAGGACAGTGGGTTCAGGTGTAGCCATAGGAGATCATCCTGAATGCATTTGTGTGATTTTGTGGAACCTTATACATCTACGTTCATCAATGCTCACTTTGACAGCACCTCTCTTTTTGGCCCGAAAGTAAAAGATACATTGTCCAGGTGTGAGAAGGATGGAAAGACCCTTTCTGCCATGGATGTACATTTTTATACTCCCCAAAGATCCTTTTTGAGGAATCACTTGAGGTGGGGGAAATATTTTGCAGAAAATCACAAGAATCTTTCCAAGACACACATGGAGGGTCTTCCCCCAGAGCCAGAGGGGGAAGTTCAGACAGTAGACACTGCCCTCATGGCAGAGGAGGCCCCCAACATCATGGGTCCAGAGAATCTTTCTTTGGCAAACCCTTCTAGCACTCCTGAAAGGAGGCCTGATTGTCCTCCTCTAAATTCCAGGAAAATCCCAGATGTTCCACCCAGTCAGAGGGAACAAGAAGCCATTCAAATACAAAAGCTGCTAAACAAAAGAGTCATCCAAGAGGTCTCCCCAGACCAGAAAGTGTCCAGAACTTACTCGAGATTCTTTCAATGCAAAGAAAACAGAGGACTAGTGACCAGTTCTGGAGCTCAGCAGTCTGAACAGCTTTGTTTGGAAGACAAAGTTCCAGATAGTCATGGTTCAATTGATTCTTCCATTTCTGGAAAATACGACTGGATGTGCTCTAATGATCTCCTGGATGCATACTATCAAATAAAAATGAACAGATGATCCAGGAAATTCTTATGCTTCCAGCTACAAGCCACTCATTCCCAGTTGAGAGCACTGCATTTTGGTCTCACCACAGCCTACAGGGTATTTACCAAATGTATGGCAGTGGTAGCAGCTCACTTGAGACACATGGATTCCTGGTGTTTCCTTACTTAGACAACTGGCTCATTTGCCCCCTGACCAAGCATCAACTCATCATGGCAAGAGAAAAAGTAATCTAGATTTGTGCGCAGTTAGGCATAACCATAAATTTTGAAAAGTCACATCTTCAACCATCTCAAACTATAGAGTTCGTAGGGGTGCTTCTCAACATAAGCTCAACAATAGCTTCTCTTTCCCTTTTTAGAGTTCAAACTTTAAAATCGCAAGTCAACAAGATACTTTGCAGTACCACAGTCCCTGCTAATCTGGTCCTACAAGCACTAGGAGCATCTATATCATATAATCAAAGTTTTAAAACATAAAATCTGATGTGGTCGAGACCATATCAGCGAAGTTTTAAAACTTTGAATATGTAAAAAAAATTAAAAAAAAATAAAAAAAAACTTATCTAAACATTTCAAGCAGGGGGGCAAGCACCCTGCACCTCCCACACCCCCTGCTACTTAAATATACCAACTCCAAGATTGCACAACAGTGCAGTGAAGGGAAATCTTCCCTTATGGAGATTTTCGTTAAAATGTTCGATGTTTCAAAACTTCAATATTATGGTGCCGACCATATCATTTTTTAAGTTTTGAAACTTTGACAAATCAATATAGACCCCACTAGGATTGATGGTGGCAGCAATACCTCTTGTTCCACTGGCCAGATGTTACATGAGGATTCTTCAAGGGACGTTGGCTTCTCAAAGGGCGATACTTCAGCTACCTCTATCCACCACAATATGAATCCCCAACTTGTGCAAAAAAGATCTGATGTGGTGGACCCAGTCAGGACAACTGCTACAAGGCCATCTATTTGCCCCTTCTCAGCCCAAGGGCATAGTGACCATGGATGCTTCCCAGCAGGGGTTGGGGGGCATTACTTGGGAAAGACAGTCCAAGGCATGTGGTCCCCCGAAGATGCCAATTTGTGTATCAACATTCTGGAATTCAGAACAATGCTTTTAGTGTTGCAAGCCTTTCAGGATGCTCTCCCATCAGGGACAATTGCAATACAAACAGACAATAAGTCAGTGATTTGGTACTTCAACAAACAAGGAGGAACCAGATCTTACTCCCAGTTTCGAGACTTTCTATGAGTGTGGCAATGGGCAATCTTTTTCAACCACTCCAGGGAATGGTTCTTCAACCAGAAAGTAGCAGACATGATTTTCCGTATGTGGGACCAGTCTTGCTGCAATTTCTTTTCATCCTCCCTAAACAGCAAGTGAAGTACCTACTTTGCCCTCATCCCTTCACAGGGGAGTCACTGAGGGATGCTCTTCTCCACGATTGACCCCCAGGTTACTGTATGCTTATCCACCAATCCCTCTGCAATTTAAATTCCTTCAGAGGGCTGCCAGGTTGAACAGCAAGGTCATTCTCATTGCTCCCTGTTAGCCTTGACAAATTTGGTTCCCCTTCTTGTGGCCTCATTTGATCCATCAACCCTGGATTCTGGATCCATTTCCAGACCTTCTATCTCACCTGACAGAAATAGTCCATCCGGATCTTCCAAAGTTCAAGCTAACAGCTTGGTTTCTCCATTTCCAGTAATAGCCAGACAACCTATACTCTCTTCCCTGGTTTGCTGAATTCTATTATCTTCCCTCAATCCACCTACAAGGAAAATGCATGCTAGAAAATGGAAAAGATTTGTGCATTGGGCACTTCAAAATAATGAACACCCATTTTCTGCACCGATTCACATTATCCTGGAGTTTTTGTCATTGCTTTTTGATCAAGGTCCAATTCTTCCACATGGGTTCAATTAGCAGCTACTTCCAATTTCCATGTTGGTCTTGATGGCTCTTCCCTTGTTTCATATAAACTAAGACCTTTCTGCATGGAACACTTCTGCTGAGACCTCCAGTTAAAGATCCTATTGCACAGTGGGATATACTCTGGTACTGCAAGCTTTGGATCTTCCACCCTTCGAATCTGCAAATACTTGCAGTCTCAAATTTCTATCTTGGAGGACTTTATTTTTGGTATCCATTACTTCGGACAGATGATTTTCAGAAATTCAGGCTCTGTCGGTGAAATCTCCATATTTAATTTTTCATAGCGATAGAGTTACATTATGAACTAATGCATCCTTTTTTCCCAAAGTGGTATCAGAATCCAACAGTAACCAGTCTATCAACTTACCAGTTTTCTTCTCAAATTATACAAACAAAGGCGAATATTTGTTATATTCACTAGATGTGCATAGGCAATTGCATTTCTACTTGCACAGAACAAAGGACTTCAGAAAATAAGATCAGTTATTTGTTTCATTTGTGAAAAGGAAATTGGGCAAGCCAGTGTCTAGAGTTTCCATAGCCAAATGGCTCACTAATTACATTTCCTTAATTTACGATAAATTGAATTTACCTTTAACTAAGCAATTGTGTGCACATTCTACAAGATTGATAGCAGCTTCTTCAGCCATTCATTAAAGAGCCTCCATGGATGATATTTGTGCAGCAGTAACTTTGGCTTCACCCCACACCTTTATCTCTCATAAACTAAACATAGTTTCAAGAAGTAGGGCATTATTTGGCTCAGTGGTGTTTAGGAATATCTTTCATTGAACTTGCCCTGGGATTATAGTAGCTGTGTAGTCTGTTCAATCAGCCAAGGATGGAATGAAAGTTAACAAATCAGATGAAGAAGTTATGTGCTTACCATAATGTTCCATCTGTGTTGTCCATTTTCATTCCTCCTTGACTCCTCAACTTCCCAACAATACCTATCCATTGTCGTTTGAAGAGTGAATGGATAGAGCCAGTATTGGGGTCTTTACCTTGCCTTTTATGAGTCCAGATATAGCTTTGTGCTCTAATTTTTTTCTGTATGAGTAAAGTGTTAGTCTTTTGCTATAATCTTCAAACAAGATTTGAGGTAATGGGGGCGGTGCATTCTGTGTAAGGGAGAAGATTGAGAATTCAAGGTTGCCACAAGCTTTTACAACAGTCGATTTGGATCTGACGGCTTGGACCAGAACTCAGCAGTCAATGAAAAATGAAAATGGACAACACAGATGGAATGTTATGGTGAATACATAACTTCTTTTTATCTGACATCTGGCCCTCATTGGAAACACCATGGTCCAACATTGTTGTTTAATTTTCTCACCTTCTACTATACATTTAAAAAAATCTCCATAATTCTTTCTACTTCAGGACAACTGAAATTAGTGAAGATTGATGTCCTCCAATTAGTACCAATATTATTTTCCTAATTCATCTCCTAATTTAGGTAGGATATAATGTTCTTCAAAATAGTCAGCGAGATACCGCATCAAACAGTTTGAAGAGTTTTTGAGGATTTCAGTAGATGTATGCTAATAATATGCTTTTTGAATTTGTTGATGTTATTATGTGAAAGGATAATGAGATCATAGTTTCAGATGGGGACATAAAAAGAGAAAGCCGGACTAGAAAGACTGTGACATCCAAAACAAGAAATATTATATTGGATACTTATGTTGTTGTGGACATCAGAGTACTTAGGGTAGGAAAGTGATTATGTAATTGAACTTATAAAGGCAACCTCTAGACATTTATTTACTAATTCTGTAGATGACAAATAAAGATCTTTTAATTTTCCCTATTTTAGAGGAATATAATTATTTTCTGGCCTGATTTACCCCTGTGCATGGTGTACCTATTTTATGAGTTTTGCCCCTGTTTTCCAGCTTGATTTACCCCTTCACACAATTTTCTGAATCTCCCTCATTACACATAAAAAAAACACTCTGCATAACCAGCATACCAGTAGCACCAATAATTTAAAGAAAGAGAACATACACATTGCATATCCCCTTTTTCGGAAGCCAAAGTAAATTACCTTGCATACTAGACTTTTGCAAAACAGTTAATTAAAGTCTACTAATTTTACACTATTTCTTTGATAATATTCTTACATTGTGCATCATTTTTGTCTCTCTCTGTTTTTTTTTATACATTTCCGAATGCTATCTCACATCCCTTATGGAAGCCGTAAGAGTTTTATTCGATTTGGTATTAAAAATTATACTGATTTGAGGTCCAGATTTTGGAAGGATGTGCTTACTTTTCAAGGACCTTTGCACCTGTTTGTAGTATTTGCAGGTTGAAAAGAATGGAACATACAGTGCATGATATATCAATCAAACACCAAGACATGGTATACCTATAAATCATGAACATCCTTACCATGTAGAAACATCAAAAACGTACTTTTAATGGATCATGCCCTATGTTTTGTGAATATGGTGGCAAGAAACTTCAGATATATAGTACAATATAGCTCTCTCTAGTACATACTTCAGTTTCTTTGGATTATGTTATGACCTTTTGAGCTGAACACATTTTATAGAACTGAGTATTTGATAACTGCTGTTATAGTCTTTTTTTCTCCTCTTCTGCTATGTTATACACAGGTGAACATGTTCACTTCTACATCTAAATTCTTTTAATTCTGTCAGGTTATGTTTAAAATTCCATCCTGCAGAGCTAGACGCATTGCTCAACAGTAAAGCTTCCTCAGTAATTTGAAGGAAGAATTGGCAACATGCTCTTTCTCCTCACCATTATGTTTCCTAGTTATTAAAAAAAAATCCATTAAGTCTACATGTAATTATTATGCCTGCCCATCTGTTTTTTTGTTCATCCGCTAAGAATGCAAAATATCCATTTCATACTCGGTGACATTGGCTCTTCCATTTTTTCACATTTTTTCATCCCTTGTGCTTCTATCTCCTCTAAAATATAAAGCTGCTAGGTATACTGTGATTGCAGTCAAAGATAAATGCTTTCTTTTCCGAAGATTCTGCAGCCTTGTTAATGGAAATGCTACCTCATATGAAAAAGTAACTCAGAAGTTACTGCTTTAACAGCTATTCAAACCCTGCAGCCACTGCAAGTTAAGGGAATATAAACATGTAACTGATGTCTGCACTAGATTTATTCTCCGGAGAGTACCCCCGCAGGTCATTCTGTAATCTTTATCTCTGATATGCAGAATGCTATGCAGTAAGATTAATTTTGTTAATACATTGCTCCGTGGTAATGTCTTTCCCTGAAATTCATCTTTGCAAACAGCATACCGTACTTTACTGACACTTAATAACTAGTTCACACTCAAGAAAAGCAGATATTTGCTCTGGTGTGTTAATGTGCATTTTGAAGAATTGTACTGACATTGGTTTTAATCTATTAATTTTATGCATTTGCAAAACATTTCTATGTCTCATTGTGAAAATGGATTGCAAGTTATCTTATGTTATTTTATCTATCTTTCAGCTATTATTTATTTATCTATCTACATGTAAAGTTGTCTGGTTTGGTTTAAAAGATTTAACTCCTTCAATAACATTGTTATGCATTTTTAGAAACAGATCAGAAATGAGGCTCTGGAAACCTATCTTTTGTAGAATTCTGCTGTAGTGATGTGGGAGGTTAAGCCCTAATAGCCCCCCCCCCCCCCGAACATATGTATACCAACTCCATGCTGGTACTAACTTAAAGAAAGAAAAAAAATCTCCAAAAACAAGTGAATCATTGCCAATGCATATTTAGAAACTGCACCAGCAATGATTTTCTTTTGGAAACAGCACACAATGTTATGCTGTTTTATTTATTTTTTCTTCGTGATACTGACACTTGAGGAATTTTATCTTTGAGCATGTGTAGGGGAGACAGAAAAGGACAGTACAAGAAGACTGTCAGTACCATGAGTCAAAATAAGGAAGCATTTACACTGCACTTGAGACATAATAAGTGCTGTGTTTAACTGCACAAGAGGGAGAAAGTGAGTTTTACATTTCCTTTTGAATTTTTCCCTTTTCTCTTGAGTTACTGCAACCTTGTCTTGGCATATTTAGACAGTCTGGTGGTGAGGCAGTGTTGAGGCTTGCCCTCACATTGAGTAATGTGGGACAAATAGTTTTGTGCATTTCACAGTCCTTTTTGTGTTGCTTGCTTAAGCATGCAGCATTTTGTTAATTCTTGTTGAAGTGATTACGTTTGTTAGCTCTGTAGGACATGACATTATGTTATATAATAAATCCCAGAGGTCTGCTACTTTGTTTTATACTGCACAAGTTACACAGCATGAAATTATATTCCTGTGTGCTTCACAGCAGTCACAAGAACTGATTTAGCACCCAATGATTTATGTACTGCTGTTGGGTTATCCATCACTGTAAAGTCAACAAGCACAGGCTGAATCACAGCATATCCCCGCATTGTCACTGGACAACGAATATGATCAAAATGCTCAAAACTGACACCACAGCCAGAATTGTGAGTTTAGAGTAATTTACAAAAAATAGAACATTATGCTATACAGCATAAATGTACAAAATGGTATAATCTATGTACATCAAAAGAAAAGAATGAATGAAAAGCACAATAATAAGTAAAGTACAGCCAAGGTATTTTTCACTGTCATCAGTTTGTTTGCATTATGATATATTTTGTTTGTGATAAAAGATAGCCCATGTCACACAGTAATAAAAAAGGCATGGAAACCAAAGGAATGTACATCTTTCTGCTCTTTGTGAATAAACTGTTTCTTTACTGGTGGGCCATGGCTGCATAGTGTGATGAATTATGCCTTCAGCCTTCATCTCCTCACTGATGATTCCACATTTATCCCACAAATTAAATGTCAAAAACTAGTATGTATTTGAAGGAAACAAGTAGCTTTTATCTTATTCTGCTTTGAATTTAATGTTTGGTTACAGATTGTTCCAAGCCACCTGAGATACATTTCTAAAAATCAGCATTCCATTCCAGAAATAAGATTTCATTTAGCTGCATTTATATCCAATTAAGTGAGTAATATTAACAGCACATATTTTATATAAACATAATCTCAAAGAACTTTGAATTTAATAGTTTCTATTGAGTATAGTTATTTTACAACTAATTAAGGCAAGTAATATTTTTTTCTTCTGCTTTAGTGATTTATCGTTGTCTTAATTTTATACAGATGGCAGTGGAGCTATAGTATTAAAAACAGTTGTGTTCAAATGTTAAAACACAGCATGACATTTAAATCAAAGTGAAAGACAGTATATTGCCTGCATTGTTAATTCATAAACCAGGATTATGATTTATTACAGCGAATTTAGTACATATTTCATTTTGCAAACAATTGCAGTAAAAGATTTACTGTTGTTATGGATGTATGTATTTTAACATATGAAGAAATGCTGATTATGCAATGATAAAAGCATACCGTGCTGCCTTTGTGGTTATGGTATGCTTTCCTTGAGTGACCTTAATACCTGGCTTAACACTTTGCTTTTATCCAGATGTTTATCATCTATTGGAGATAAATGTAAAATTATTAAACTGCCTTTGCTACTAGTGATATATTTATATCTATATCTATATCTATATCTATATCTATATCTATATCTATATCTATATCTATATCTGGATGTACTTTGAAACCTAAATGTCGAATTTCAGTATCTCAAAACCATAAGATCCAAAGCGCAGAAAATGAAAAACCAGAAAACCGACGTCCAAAATATCGAAAAGAACAAACCATAAAGAATACCCAAACTTCCCCCTACATAAATGCACACACAAAAAAAAAAAAACGCACATAACACTAGCATACATTTAAGCAGAGGGGCAAGCCCTCCTGCACCCCACATGTGGTGGGCTGCACCCTCCACACCCCATTACTTATATATACCAACTCCGAGGTTGCACTAGCACACAAAAAAAAAAAAATAAACAAACCTAATATAATGCACCCTACTCTCCCATTGCACACTTTTACCCTTATCTCACGAGAATCACACACACTACATACATACAAAATGCACCACTTTCAACATTTACACACACACACACACACACACACACACACACACACACACACACACACACGCACGCACACACGCACACACACACAAACACACACACACACACACTCACCTAACTATCCTAATCGACTTCTAAAACTTCCCAAAAAAGTACACCAAACTACATTTTTGCACATAACCCTAACAAACTGCAAACCTACCCGAATCTCTGCACATAACCACATATCAGCTGCCATCTTTCCTACCCGTCCACCACTACACCTTAAAGAGACAGCATACCATGAAGACCAGAACACACCACCCCTACTACAGATATGACAAAATAAGATTTGACAAGATGCAATTTCAAGCAACTGCACTTTCGCTCATGGTGTTCAGATACTGAAATTCGACATTTCAGTATCTCGAGGTTTCAAAGTGAAACTCTATAGCTATACATGCATACATATATCTATAGATTAGATATAGATATAGATCTATACACACACACACACACACACATATATATATATATATATATATATATATATATATATATATATATATCTATAGTCTCAAAGGATATTTCTTTAAAAGTTCTGGAATTATCAACATTTTATAACTGAAATACATCTACATATTAAATTTTAAATTTCCTCCCATGATGCAATATATTCAGATGTTTTTCATGTTGATCACTGCTGCACTCATATAGGCCTGTGTAGCCTCACTTATATGGGCTATGTACTGCCAAGGATATAACAGTCAACCATCTTCCATAGCTTCAGGGCACCTTGCATACACCCAAACTGTCAAGCAGCTCGAGCTGAGCTGACTAAAAGACAACTTTGAGCATGAAACCAGTGCTTTTCTACTACTGAAGAGTAAGCTCCTCTAAGGCTTTCAAGGATCAACAGTCAGCTTGTGCTTTACTTTGCTGGTCAGGTAAGTTCCTTCTATGGAAAAATCCAATTTCTTATTTATTACTTATGTTTTTATTACTTTCCTTTTCAATAAAGTTATTTTAAAACTAGGTGTGTTGTGTTTTAACAGATTGTCTTAAGACTGCAATCTACTTTTATATGGAACACTCTTTTTTGTAAGTTTAAAAGTGTTTACTAACTGATAAAATATTTTCTGTGGAGAAATGTTGTTTATTTTTCCTTTGTTGGGTTGCCATAGTGTTTGAAAGTGATTTTACTGTGTTTTTCTGCCAAAAAAGTAACTTTTGTGGACTGGTACGTCTGCTGGCATTTGTTGCCTGTCTTCCCTGGGACAGAGGCACAACTATTTGTTCTGACAATGGAACAGCTTATTGGTCGCATTTCCAGACTTTCTTCCAGCCACAAAAATAAAATGTTAAGCAAACAACCTTTGCCACCACAGCAGGGTCACTCTACTGTGGACATTTATTGTACCTCAGATCACTCATCTTTTACCCTGGATCCCTGTGATGTAATGTCTACAGCCACTATGGACTGGGGATAGCCACATCTTCTGTGACTGTCAGGGTCTCCTCAGTGGGCAAGGGAGATCCACTCTTGTCAGTCCTGGGATGGGAAACAGAGGTTTCTCCTTTTGTGTTAGAATGCCATGCCCATCCCTTGGGAAGTAGTAGTTGCCATTAATAACATGGTTGGCTCCATTTTTCATATCATAAAGTAACAGAACACCAAGCATATATTTAGTCCTCCTGAAATTCGTTTGGATAGGAGTAGTTTACCTGGACTGGCTTGCCAGTTGATCAGGCTGTTGATCCTCCTTGTAAAGTAGTTTCTGGTTAAAGAAAATAGAGTAGTTTCCTGAAGAGATTCAAGATTCTGAAGCTGAACAGGAAGATACAGGGATGGATTCAGAAATCTGCCATCGTATTTTTGATTCAGACTCAGAGGAGAACTCACTTTCTGATTCTCCTTGTGGTGGGTTCTCTGAGACTATTACTAGAATGTCCCAGAGTTATCAGTGGAAGAACAATGAAAATACTATTACTGTCCTGTCTGCCTAAGAGGATGTGTGTCATACCAGCTGTCCCTAAAAAGAAAGGTAGGATGTATAAAGTTCCTCAGTCCTTTAAATTGTTATGCATTATTCCCAAACCTGAAACAGCAACTATAGCCTTATCTGATGCCTCTGCTGCTAAGCACTTAGTTATGTCCAACGCTACTCTTTCTAATAAGGATGGGAACATTTTTGATTGATATGGGAAACAGTGAACATGTCTGCAACTTCAATTTTTAGAATTTTAATTTATCAGCCCATTTGATAAAGTTTGTTCAGACATATTGTGAATATATGAGGAAATATTTTATCTGCAGTTTCTTCTTGTAAATAAAAATGTGCTTTAAATGACTTACTTTTTTTCTTTTGTGCAGGTCACACTACTCATCATGTGCAATGTATGTATGACTCTGTTGATAATTCTTCTAGAGCTATGGCCACTGGTACTGTTTTAAGGAGGTTTTGTTTCACTGCATTTTAATAAACTCCAGATGGTTTAAGAATAAGATTTTAAACTCTTCCTTGGATAGGGATTTAATATTTGGTCATTTGGTCCCTGTGCTACATAGGTGATCAAAAAGTGTGTTGAAAGGGGCAAGCTGATCCAGGTAATCTGTAAGATGTTTCAAACCTCCTTTTCTAAATTGTCCAAAGGATTTTCTTTTTTCTCATCCAATTGTGGCAAAAAAAATGTCAAAAGGATTTTCTTTTTCCTCAAAAAAGTATGGCAAAAAAAAAAACAGATTAAACAGCCTCAACAGAATTCAGGTAAACAGACATTTAAGAAAAAAGTGACAAGGAAATTCCAAAATGAAGTTATAAACCTCCCCAAACTATGGAGAGTCCAACAAATCTGGATGACTACTCAAGAGACCTTGTGAACTCCTCTCACCCTGGCCCCATTTTTCCAGAAGATCTGAATCTCCATTTTGTCCTCAGTGGCAGATTGTTTTAGACAAATAGGTTCATAGGTAGGTGCTAGGCTATCTGCCTCAAGGCATTTATAAGCCTAGCCAGAATGTGTTGGCTTTCGCCGCCCCCTTAGATTAGTTCCCTGTGCCTCTGTCCAGCAGAGCCACTGAAGTGATCCCTGAGGTAAACTTTCTGTTTCCCATCCACTCGTCAAGATTTCTTTTGAAGAGTGTTAGCGAGGAGCTCTGCCTAATGTAGATTGGGATCTTGTTCCAAAGCATGGGAAGTCTCTGGGACAGGAATCTATCCCTCCAGCACATCCTATTTATTGTTGTGGTGAGGTTAGATCCCTAGAGCATGTGGCTTGAGGGGATAAGGTTTTCTTTAGGTGGAGCATGTCCATCAATTCTGGGTTGGACATGGCCTTGTATATCAGGCAGTGATCACCTCTGAGTAGGTGGTATGCAACCGAGTACAGCTGTAATTTCTTCATTCGAGCTGCATAGGGCATCTGTTTGAGGCCAGATGATCCTCTTGGTGAGGTACTTCTGTGGTCTTTCCAGCTGTTGCAGGTGTCTTGTAAGGTACATCCCAAATGGGGTGTTGTACTCTATGATGGGTCTGATGAGTGATGAGCAGAGGGGCACAATGACCTCTTTTGATCTGGATGCGAACCCTTTTGTGATTAGGTGGGCCATGTAGAAAGATTTTCTAACCACTTTGGCAATGTGATTATCAAAGGTGAGATTACTATCTACTTGGGTCCCCAGATCCCTTATTACGTCTTCCGTATTTAGGGGACTACCACCTATGTGGTAGTTTGTGGATACTTTGTTTTTTCCAAAAAGGATGACTATGCACTTTTTGGCATTTAGCTTGAGGCCATGATTTTGACACCAGGTATCCATCTCAGTGAGAGCTTTTGGAGGATGTCTGTGTCAGCCGGAGAGTCAATTATAGCCCCAAGTTTGCAGTCATCTGCGAACTTGGTCAGCCATAGTCCTTCTGTGCTTGCCTGTACCTCTGAGAATTATATGCCGAACAGGAGGGGTCCTAGGACTGAGCCCTGGGGAACTCCACTTGTAACTGATTTAGAGTCGGACCTAGCTCCCACAACTCTTACCATGTGGGTTCTGTCCGTGAGCCAGTTGGCAACCCATCTTGTAACGTAGGGGTTTATGTTCAGGCTGGTGAGCTTGTCTATAATACCAGAATGGGGAATGGTGTTGAAGGCCTTTGCGAGGTCTAGGTAGGCTGTGTGTACCACCTTTCCCTCATCTATAGCCTTGTTAACTGTCTCAAAAAAGTCCACCAGGTTTAGGAGGCATGATCTGCCCTTAACAAAGCCAAACTGGGTAGGGTCCAGTGTTTGGAGGTTCCCAATGTCTCTGTTAATGAGTTCCATGATGATGCGCTCCATAGCCTTGCAAACCAAGCTAGTCAGGCTTATATGGCGATAGTTCCCGGGGTCTGTTGTGGCTCCACCTTTGTGGAGCAGAATAACCACTGCTGTGCACCACTCTATGGGTACGTAGCCTGTGGAGAGGCTAAGTTTGAACAGTGTGTTTAGGTGAGGGGTTAGTTCGTCTTTGAGCTCGTGTAGGACGCAGCATGGGATGCCATCCGGTCCCATTGATGCTGTGTTTTTGGCTTTGGAGAGGGCTGTTTTAACCTGAGTGTCTGTGATTTCAGGGACTCTACATTCTTCTGGTATGGTTATGGGCCCTCTTGGGGGTGAGAGGGGGGTGACGTTTGTGCTGAACCTGTCTGCCAGGATGTTGGTGATATCAGTCGGTTCAGTGTATTTTGTGCCATTCTGCACTAACTCCGAGCAGATCTGAGCATTGCAACTTAGATTCTTAACATAACCTAAGAATGCCTTGTGATTATCTTTGGAGTCCTTGGCAATTTTTCTTTCAAAGCTCGCCTTGGATGCTTTTATAAGGCATCATAGCTTATTGCTGATACTGATCAGGGATGTCTTCCCTTCTTGGGATTTTACTCTTTTCTGTACTAGTTTCCTCCTTCTATAGTATAGCTTGTTTATGGCAGGAGTCCACCAGACTGGTTTCCTTTTCTTGGAGAAGTGAGTCTTGGTTTTGCTTGGGATGGCAGGATCCATGCATTCTTGTAGGTGCCCGTAGAATGCGTTAGTAAAGAATTTTGCAGCTTGGACAGCGTTATCCTTCAGCATGGGGGCTTTGAAACATTCCACCTCAGTCTTAAGTAATGTGAAGCTTGCTTTTGAAAAGTTTTTCATGGTGGTTTTCTTGTCCGGGGGTGTGGGCAGAATGTGGATATCCAAAGTGATTTGTTTATGGTCAGATCTAACCAGCGAGGGGTTGACCTCCGTTGTGGAACACCAGTTGCCCATGTTGGTGATGACCAGGTCCAATATGTTGTCACTTCTAGTGGGAGTGTTGATCAGTTGAACTAGGGCATTTGAGTTTATAAATTCTAGGAATTGTTAGTCAAGGTAGTTAGTACTTGAGTAGTTCTCCCAGTTAATGTTTGGATAATTGAAATCACCCAGTATTAGGGTGTTTGGTAGGACCTTTATGTTTCCCAGTGTTTCCAGGAACACGGAATGGGGGTCCTGGGACATGGTGGGTGATCTGTAGCAAGCTACAATTTGAATTGCAGTTTTATCCATTGTTAGTTGCACGTGAATGATCTCTGAAGCATCGTGCTATGCCACTAACCTGGAGGTGTGGGTATCCTTAATGAATATGGATACGCCCCCGCCTTTTGTATTTTGGTTTGGGTTCTGTAGCCGAAATGTATGGTATGAGTTGTAGCCTGGTAGTGCTGTGGTGCTCTCTGGAGCCTTAAACCAGGTTTCTGTTACTGCACATATATCGATTTTCTCCATACTGAGGAGTGCCTCAAGAGCGTGCATTTTGAGGTTCAGACTTCTGGCATTGAGTAGCACTACCCTAATTTTTTTGTTACTTGTGCTATTTACGGTGGTAGGTTTGTCTTTTGAGCCTTGCCTAAAAAAGGCACTATGGGGGTGGCAAGAGCCTTGGCCAGTATTCGAAAGCCTAAGGGTGACAGGTGCAAGCCGTCTCTAGCTAAGCAGGGTGGCTTGTCAAGCATGTCATCCCAGGCAGACAGACACTGGATCCCCTTTGAATGACACCAGAAACTTAGCCAATTGTTGAAATTGAGAATTTTTTCTTTATACCGTGGTATCATTCTTGGTGAGGGCAGGATGCTACTCAGGGTCAGGGTCATGCCGCTTGGGCTACGTGATCAGAGATCTCTTCCATGTCTCTTTTCATGTAGTCCAGAGAGGTACGGCTCAGGTCATTCACACCAACATGGACAACGACAAAGTCATATTTGTACTTGTTCTGTAGTGACCTGAGTGCTTGTGTTATGTGGCGGATCCTGGCGCCTGACAGGCAGCTAACAGTAACCTTCTCCTTAGTCAGCCTAGTGAGTGGGACGTCAGTGTGCCTGACTATAGAGTCACCTATTACTAGTATGTTGGGTATGTTATTTTGCCTTAAGGGCTATTATTGCATGGCACACTGGTTTTGTGAAGTATATGTTTCATGCTTTGTGTTGGGGGGTGGAGGTTGCTGGATGTTTGCTTTGGAGGTCTCTGTTGGTTTTGCAGATTTTTATTTAGAGCCTCCGAGTATGTTTTCATGTATTTATGTGTGTTTTTTTTCCAGTGCTGCTTTAATGGGTTTATGTGAGACTGGTGGTGTGATGCAAGTATTTCCCTTCTCCTCTTGACTGTCTGATCCAGTCTTGCGTTGAGAGAGCTTAGCCTCCAGTTTGGCTGTATAATTGCATCTCTCGCATGTATGCGTTCTGAAAATCATTCATCATGGTATAAGATGGCAGTGAGAGGAAATTCCTTATTTCCAGAATTGATTCTTCATGCTCCTGATCAGACTCTTTTGTTTCCACCTGTTCTACATCACATGCTGTCACAAAGAGTGAGAGAAACAGTTCCTACTTCCCTGGGGGGAAGTGGGTTTTGTTCAAAGATGTTCCTAGTCCCAAGGAAAGAAAATGCTTGGAGACCAGTTCTAGATATTTCTTTCCTAAACCTGTTTGTGATAGTGCCCAAACACAAAATGCTGGTGCTTTAAAACTTGTTGCCTCTTCTTCCTCTTTCAAGTTTCCTGGCAACACTAGACTTAAAATATGCTTATCATTACATCTTTATTCTTCCAATGTTCAGGTGTTTCTTAAGGTTTTGAGTGTCAATCATATTCTCAGTTCTCTGCCTTAACCTCTGGATTATTCACTGCACCAAAATGTTTGCAGAGTGTCTGGCTCCAGTTATAGCTCACAGTAGGTTTCAGGTTATCCATATTTTCCATATTTTGATGACTTACTTATCATCGCAGAATTTATCTGTCTGTTGGAAGAAATGTCTTGCACAAACTGGGATTCCAAAAGAACATTCAAAGGTCTTTCTTGACTCCCTCTCATATGATCGTGTTCCTGGGATTTCAGCTAGACACCTCAGTTCAAAGAGATTTTCTTCCAAAGGAAAACATAGATCTTTATGTAGATCTATTTCTAGGGTTTTCCACTCAGACTTTGATCACAGATAGGGAATACCTCAGGATTAAGGTTCTATGCCATATATGGTGTTCCTGACCCCCCTGGCAAGACTCCACTTGAGAAAGTTACAGTTGTATCTGAAATCACATTGGTCCCATCATTAACATCATTCATCTTTTCAGATTCCAGTACTTGGATTTGTCAGAAGAGAAATCACTTGATAGCATTAAATATCAAATATCATTAACTCCAAGCCTCCCATTTTCCTTCTCTGCTCAAAAGCGGACTCCACAGACATTTCAGACTCTGCTTCAAGAGCAGTTTCAGGATGGATAAATGTGCAGGGTGTGTGGGACACCAAGGGCAGAAGGAAGCCTGATCAAGGCATGCAACTCTCTGAACCATATTCTGTCTCCTGGATCTCTTCAGGTGATTACAGACAATAGCATAGTCACGTGGTACATCTAGAGCGGGGGGGGGGGCAGGCTGTACTCCCTTTGCAGACTAGCTATGTTAGCTTGGAATGTAGCTTCACAGCACAGTCTCAAACTACAGATAGCCTACATTCCATCAGAGTAAAATTATGTGGCAGACAAGCTGCGCAGGACAAAGGCAGACCCTCAGATTTGATCCATCTGTGGAAAGGTCCTCATGTAGACCTGTTTGCCTCCTCTCTGCACAATCAACAGACATAATTTTGTTCTAGGACTCCATGCAAGAAGGCCTGGAAAACAGATGCCTTTTCTTTGCTTTGGACAAGAATGTTCCTATATGCTTTTCCACCCATTCCACTAATATTCAAGATATTTTTAAAGATTCAGAAGGAATCTCCCCTTATCATTGTGTTGACTCTGACTTATTTTACAAATGTCCAGGGACAATTACCACAAGCAACCTGACAAGATGGATCTTCCCAGACAAGAACAGGGGTGTTTGATACACCCCACAGCAATTAATTTCAATTGACTGCCTAGGTGATAGAGTCTTTATTCCTTTTCATAGGTTCATAGGTTCATAGGATGTTATGAGGCTAGTGGCCCAAGAACCCTTACAAGCCTAGCCATGTTAATCCCAAGTTGCTCCATCTGTCCTTATTAACTGAGCATATTTTTCAGAGCTAGTCTATGGTCATCACCTATTCCCACTCTCCATAAGGGACGTGTGCCACCCCGTGGTGAATTTGTAGTCTCCCATCCATTTGTCCAGGTTGTGCTTGAATAGGGTCAGAGAGGATTTCTGCTTCATGTGAATTTGAAGCATACCTCTCAACCTCTAAGAGCAAGAAATCTGTACAAAGCCATAAATAAAAGTGGGACAAAGCCCCAAAATACTGACAATTTTTAAATACTGCTCTTACAAACTTAGAAACTTGATAGAATAAAAGATTTTGCATTAGCATGAGTGTTCTAAAGAATATGAACTCTAAAAGTCAAATTTCTGCCATTATTTTCTAACTTCAGTTATTAATGATTTGCCACTAATTTGCCACAAAATAACAATTTTATGAAAAACGGACAAAAAATATGAGGCAGAAATCTGGGCATTCTGTGAAAATGTGTACAGTTGAGAAGTATTTGTAAGTTTGTTCCAGAAGAGTGTCAGTCTCTGGGAGGCATATTTGTCTGTCCAGCATGTTCTGTTATTGCCACAGGCTAGGTTAAGATCCTTGGAGTGAGTGACTCCTGTGCTGCTAGATTTGTGTATGTGAAGCATATTCATCAGGCCAGAGTTGGAGACTGTCCTATAGGCCAGGCACAAGTCTCTTCTCAGCAGCTTACATGATACAGAGTACAGTGACAGGGCTTTTAGTCTATCCAAGTACATCATGGTTTAGAGGCCCTGTATTTTCTTGATGAGGAATCTCTGTGGCCTCTCAAGCTGCAACTGGTGTCTGCTGAGCTACATGCAAAAGGAAGCATTGTACTCTATTAGTGGTCTGATAAGGTTTGAGTACAGTGGGGCTATAACATCCTTAGACCTGGATGCAATGCCTTTACTTATGATGTGTGCAATGTAGAATGTTTTCTTACCACAGAGGAGACTTGGTGGTCAAAGTTCAGATTGATATCTACCTGTGTTCCTAGGTCTCACATGACTGGGTTTGAGCTTAGGGGGGTTGTTTTCAATACTGTAGTTAGTAGGGAATTCTACTTTGCCAAAGGGAATAATAATATACTGTTTTGCTTTTAGTTTTAAACCATGGTTTTGTCACCAGTCATTTGTCTGTGTTTGCCCTTCTTGTAGTATGTTAACCTTGTTGAGGGAATCAGTAATTGCATCCAGTTTGCATATATCAGCAAACTTGGTAAGCCAAAGGCCATCTAATTTAGCCTGGACTTCTGAGAAGTAGATTCTGAACAGAAAAGGACCCAGCACAGAACCTTGTAGTACGCCACCGGTGATGGATCTACTAGTAGAGGTGGCATCACCAAATTTGACAGTATGTGTTCTGTCCTTAAGCCAGTTGGATAGCCATCTAGTTACATAAGGGTTAATCCCTAACCAAGAGACATTTTCAATGATACCTGAGTGGGATATTGTATCAAAAGCCTTGACCAGGTCAAGATAGGAATTTTGCACTGTTTTAGATTTATCCAGGGCTTTTGTGACTTTCTTAAAGAAGCCCACCAGGTTTAAAAGCATGAGCTACCCTTAACAAAGCCAAATTGAGTTGGATCTAGAGTTTGAAGCTCACTTATGTCCTTGTTGATAAAGTCCATGATGATTCTTTCCATGGCCTTGCAGATGAGACTAGTTAGACTTATGGGTCTATAGTTCCCAAGGTAAGTTGCTTGTCTCCCTTTGTGCAAGGGAATTACTGTTGTTGTTCTCCATTATGCTGGAACAATGCCAATTCTCAGGTTATGATTAAAGACAGTGCAAAGTGGGTCTGCTAGGTCCTGTTTTAGATTGCTTAATAAGCATCCTGGGATGTTATCTGGTCCCACTGAAGCCATGTTTTTGGCCTTGGGAAGTGCAGATAAGACCTGATCTCAAGAGATACTAGGCAGGGGACTGTTATCAGGTATGATTTGAGGTATGGATGGTGGGGCTAGGGGGGCAAAGCTTGCACCAAATCTATCAGCTAGCAGGTTGGTGATTTCCTGCAGTGCAGTATGAGTGGTGCCATCTATTACCAGTTCTGCCCAAAGCTGGGCATTCCCTTTTAAGTTTTGGATGTAATTAAAGCATGTCTTATAATTACCCTTAGCTATGGACTCTGTTTTAGCATCATACTTAGCTTTAGAGATTTTTTACAAGACTTCTGATTTGCTTGTTGTTAGAAAAATGTGTATTTGAATACATGAGAAATGCTAGTTTAAAAGCAAAGTAGTATATAATGCATTTTATTCTATTAATCATATAGTAGTAAAATTAATTCATGTCTAAATGTGAAGTAGTTTTGAAACTGCAGTGTGGCTTGAAGCAAAAGCTGATCCCTGACCCTGACAGAATGCTAGCTTAGCAAGTTTTAATGTTTATGCTTTTCACAAGTGATTATCTGCTGGGTCAGGAAATTAAATGTGTGAAATAATGAAATCTTCTGCTCTTTCCTGTCGGAATGAGATGGCCTTGTATATGTGTTACTTAGATATCACGCAGCTGTGTGAGAAAGTGTAACAGAACAAAGACATGCATTAAAAGACTGAAGCTGCTATTGTATTCGAACTGATATGAAACCTTGAATAAGTAACTTTACAGAAAGACATTATGACTGACCAGCTG
Organism: Protopterus annectens; assembly: GCF_019279795.1. Lineage (NCBI taxonomy): Eukaryota > Metazoa > Chordata > Ceratodontiformes > Protopteridae > Protopterus > Protopterus annectens. The sequence continues at coordinate 1,364,783,652 of NC_056733.1, forward strand.
GATAGCAAGGCCGTATTGTATCTAAAGGAAAAGTTTTTTTAAATGTACAGCATCAGCAGACTTAATGAATGTAGAATTGTAAGCTAAAGTGATGTAGATGCCCTGTGACATATCACGTCAGAAAGGTGGGCATAGCTAAATGTTAAACCTATATAAAATTGTGTGCTTCCTGTTTCATGTCAGACAAAATTCTGTACTTGTACGTTTTTTGCCTCCTGGTGTACACTAGTAAACTTTTGAATCTGAACCTCCTGTGTATTGAATTCTTAATTTTATTTAACAGTTTGGTCCTTTCAAGATGGAATTCCCTTGGTAAGCTGCAGATCAGAGCATATCGGTGGTCGAATACTGCGCAGGAGAAGTTACCAAAATGGATCTTCTTGAGTGAAAAGACCTCCGACTGAAAGAGGCTGGCCACTTTCTGATCATGTGTCCGAAGAGCGGAATTTGAATGATTTTCAATACCGGAGGCTCAGGTAGGAAGAATTTGCCTTTTTTCTGTTTTAGATCAGGGACTAAGTTACAGTATATTGTTGTCAAGATTTGTTTTGCAGATCAGGGACAAAAGGAAGTACTGTATATTTGGTCATAGATCAGGGTAACAGAATAAGGTAGACAGTTATTCTAGATAAACTGTAAACATGAACTAAGAAATTGATATCACGTGATAAAAAAGGGTTACGTAACATTTTCTTTGACATGGGTAATCCGTGCACTAAAACCTCGCGAGATCCACCCCTAACCAAAGACGCAAAATACATGCAATTACAACATTCTGATAACGTTAGGTATTATACGAAATAGGTTAATAAATATGAATTTGATGGTAAACTAGATAAACCTTCACTAGTTAAACTCCTTAAACAGCTTAAATCTGATGCAGGAGGTCAGGCAAAAAAGCAACGCCAACTAAGCATTCCTCAAGCACACAGGTGGATTGAGGAAGCAAATCATAGAGAACAGAAGCTTAAAAATTCAAAAACATTATTTTTAGACAAAGAGGATAATAACTTGGTAATAGCAACAGCTCCTCCTCCCTTACCCCCTCCCTTACCCTTTTCAGGATATGAAGCGAGTGGACAGGCTGGTCCACCTCCGCGTTATCCTGAAGTTTCAGTAAGACCACAACCATTTGTTAGAGATCCTATTGAGACTAGGTCCCACACACGTAAAACACATAGGGACACAGAATCATACCAAATAGAGAGAAATCTACAGGATGAGAGTGAAGAAGAAATATGCCCACTTATAGAAGTTCCAAATCCTCAGGCAGGACAGGAAGGGCAGGATCCAACACTCTTAGTATATAGACCATGGACACTGGAAGACATCCGGAAGGCTACTGAGGGAATCCCCCATCCGAAAGTTAATTTTATGAAATTTTTAGAAGATTTACAAGGCATGAGGTTAAGTTACCACTTGAATGGGGAAGAAGTAGAAAAAGTAGTAAGACAAATTATAGGTCCAGATTGGCACATGATTTGTGGCACCTGGAATCCTCGTAATGCAGAGCTTAGACCACTCCCACATAGTGACGTAGAGTTAGTCAACAGAGTGAAAGGTCTGACAGACCGAATCTCTGAGAAATGGAAACCTAGAGCAGACTGGACTTGCATTAATCAATGCATACAACAGGAAAATGAGACAATAGATCGATATTATGCTAGATTATTAGAATGTTTTAATAATCATATCAGTATGTCGGTTCCTGAGAACCAAACAAATGATTCCCCGTATGAACAACAATTAAAAAATGCATTACGAAGCATATGATAGATCATCGAACAGGGAGGCTACAAGCCTTACTCGAATACGCTAGACATGCTGAGAGACATTTTAATCGTAAAAAGAAAAAGAAGGCACAAGTCTTCACTACTGAAGACAGAGCTGAAGTATTTGTATTACAGTCAGGTAAAAAGGGCAAGAAGAATGCCCAGGGAAACAAACAGTCTGATAAACGATCAGAAGATTTTGAAGAGAGGAAAAAGAGAGGTGAATGCTTCAAATGCGGGAAAAAAGGGCATCTAGCAAGGGATTGTAGGCAAAACAAAAAAGTAATTACAGAAGATAAAGGAGATGAGGACTGACTATATGATAGTGAGGATGAATCAAGTGAAAGTCAGAAATCATCAAGAAAATTTAATAAACAGAAAACACATGTAAATGTGATAGAAGGAGTAGAGGAAGTGCAAGTAAATATGGAGGATGAAGAAAGTGAAATTTTGGACTTAGCATTATTGAGCTTAGAGCTCTACTTAGCCGACACGAAACCGGAAGTTACACTTCTGGTGGAGGGAAGGGAAGTCAAATTCCTGTGTGACTCAGGAACGTCACGGACTTTGACATACCCCTCCAAGTTACCAGAACATTCCGAATCACTTGATTATATACTGGTAAAAGCAGCAAATGGACAGCTATACAGGGAACCACTTTCCCATGATATAGCAATAACTGACCCTGTTTCAGGTATGACCCAGAGAAGTAAAATAGTTGTTTCTGCAAAGTGTCTAGTAAACCTATTTCGCAGGGACCTTATGCAGATATTTGGCATAGCAGTAGTTCCAACTGTACAAGGTATGGAGGCACAGAGACAAATGGATACCTTTGTAGTGCGAACGGAGGGTGAAACTTTTTACTGGTACAGCCAGGACCTAGTCACGACTGATCCAGGGGCAGTAACCGAGGAACTGATGAATGTAGCCATCAGTAAAGCCCCCTCCCTTGACACTGATCGACAGCATGTGTTACACTGTACTCTATACTACTGTACTACACCAGGACCTGATAGAGAATATGAGCAAGAATTGTTTAGAAATCGTGAAACTAGATTGGTTTTGCGTACTTTGCACTGGGATACTGAGGGGAACAGTGTAGTTAGCTGTTCATTACCTCAAGAATTCCTTGCATTGTATAGATCAAATCGGCTACCACATGTCAGCTTGACAAAGAACAAAAGTGTCAAATGGGCATATTTAGGAGAAAAAGTAACAAGATGGGAGAAATAAACGTCATCTGTGCATACCTCCCCCCTGGAAATAACATCCCCACTCTTGAACAAATTCTAGAACAACTCTCTAATAAACTCCCACAAGAAACACTACTCCTTGGGGACTTTAGCATTGATTGGAAATCTTGTAACAATGTTAACCCTACTTCCCATTTAAACCTTTATGGTTTCAAACAACTAATTGATAGTCCCACTAGAATAAATAATAAAAGCAAAAAAGAAACCATCTTAGACTGGATTCTTACCAACTCCCCCCTACAAACCTACCAAACTGGCATCCTTCCTGATGACCTTAGCGATCACTCCCTCACCTACGTCATTAGAGCTAAAACTAATCTAAACTTATATTCAAAAAAACAATTTAATCCTGAACAGTTTCAAACAGAACTTTCACAATACAACTGGACCCCTCTAAAACACCTCTCACTTAACAATGCTGTTGACCATTTCAACTCAGCTTTCCTTGCAATCTTAAATCAACATGCCCCAAGTCGTACCATTAGAACAAAGACCAAAACAGCACCCTGGCTAACCTCTAATACTAAACAAAAAATTATACTCAGAAATAAATCTTGGAAAAAAATGGCGTTCCTCTAGAAACCCAACAGATCATCAAACCTTTAGAGAGCTCAGAAACAATACCAAAAAAGCCATCCTTTCAGATAAAAAGAATTATTACTTTGAACTTCAGCAATCCACCAAAAAAGAACCAAAAAAGTTCTGGTCTACTATCAATAATCTACTTACCCCAGGCAAAGTAGTTACACCCAACCCACAGAACTTAGACCCTGATAACTCCTCTTTAATAGCCAATAACTTCAATACTTTCTTTACTGCTTCCATACAAAGTCTAGCTAACCACTTATCTCCTGATGCTTCTCAACTGCTCTTAAGTACCATCAACAACTCTCTTCTTCCCCTCCAACTTCAACCCATACCCACCTCCTATATACAATCTCTTTTACAAAAACTTAAACCCACTACCCCCTCAGCAGATAAGCTTCCTGCTGAATTCCTTCAAGTAGCAGCTAAAGCTATTGCCTACCCTGTTTCTATCCTAATAAACCGATCCATAAAAGAAAGTACCTTTCCAGCAATCTGGAAGATATCACACATCATACCCTTACACAAAGGAGGTAAATCCACTGACCTTTCTAACTTTCGCCCTATAGCACTATTATCTCCACTAGCTAAAATCATGGAAAAATGTATACATAAACAACTACTTAACCATCTCCTCCATAACAACCTACTAGCTAACACTCAACATGGATTTAGACCTTCACATAGTACTACCACAGCACTACTTTCTTTTACCAACACCATCAACTGTAACCGTAACAACAACAAATTAACCTCTTCTCTTTTCCTAGACCTGTCAAAAGCCTTTGATATGGTCAGCCATACACTTCTTCTACACATATTAAAATCCCTTACCTTGGATTTCTCTTCCTTAACCTGGTTCTCATCCTATCTTGAAAATGGACAACAAGCAGTACTCTGGAAAAATTCTCTATCTGCTCTACTACCTATCTCTTTAGTAGTACCTCAAGGATCTATACTAGGCCCACTCTTATTCTCTATCTTTATTAATGATCTCCAATCATCTATCCAAAACACTATCTGTATACAATATGCAGATGATTCTACCATTATTTGCACAGCTTCTTCTCAATCTGAGCTCCAGTCACTTACACAATCTACCTTTTCAACCGTCGAACAGTGGTTCTCAAAAAGATGTCTTCTCCTCAACCCCAAGAAAACGAAACTATTACTATTCTCACCTACCCACAAATCTTCTCACCTAAACTTCACTATTACTGCAAGTGATAATTCCCACATCTCCCCCGACTCTACTACCAAACTGCTTGGTGTTACTATTGATAATAATCTTAACTATGATTATCACATCAATAACACTATAAAAGCAGTTAATAAAAAGATTGGTTCACTATATAGAATTAAACCCTTCCTTACACCCGAAGCACGGACCACCTTAGCACAATCACATCTTATCTCTACCCTACTGTATGCTTCCTCTATTTACACTAATCTCTCTAAAAGCAACCTAAGGAAACTGACTACATCCTACCACAATATAGCTCATTTTGCCACAGCATCCCAGTATAGAACTCACCACTGTCTAAACTTAAAACACTTGCACTGGTTGGAACTTCCTAATAAGCTCATCTATCAACAACTTTTAATAACACATAACATTCTATATCAACCATCAAAAACACCTGCTCTTAGCAACCTCTTGACTCCCTATAATAACTTGAAACAGCTGCGCTCTGCCAAAAATCTACAAGTCAAAACAACTAGAATTACAAATTCTGCAGGTAACTGCCTTTTCTCCAACTCAGTAGGCAAAATATGGAATAACCTCCCCTCACACATTACCTCTCTAGCCTCCTTTCATCTTTTTAAAAAACAACTTCTTTTACACCTGAACAACTTCCGGCTCTGCTCTTGTACCAATCCTGACTAACCTACTTTCTTCTTTCTACTATCATATTTCCTTATTTCAAAACTGCAGTCTTTCTCTGTGATCATAAATGACTTAATGACTCTACTGCTACTACTGTTCTCATTCTTCAAAAAAAAAAAAAAAAAAAAAAAAAAAACACCGGTACAAACAATGTCTTTTACAAGTATGTATATACCCCATCCTCACATATTGGTACTGTAAGTAGTTAATGCCTTTCTCAATACGGAGAGGGCACTATTTGTTTTTTATTTGTTTTTTATTTGTTTTTTATTACTTGATCTAGACTAATATGTATGCATTGTTGCTCACTGTCTGTGTCATAACCATTTATTGTAAATGTTTAATTTCTATAACCTTGTTTTAATCTGTGGAGCTTTTCTCCCCGGGCCTCCACTGAAAATGGACATTGATCCAGCTGGACTAGCCCGGTCAACAAATGTAAAATAAATAAAATAAAATAAATAAAATTTAGAACTATCAGAACAAGGGATACAAAAACAAAAACTGAACTGGTTGACACAGACACATCCAGCTGTACACTTGCAATCTAGCGAGGACAGCTGATTAGCATTTTTATTAGAAGAAGAAGAAAAGACCTTATGTGAAATTCCAACAACTCTCTGGTCAACAGGCAAGTCAGATGTAGGACTTATTCGAACAGCAGGACCAGTTACAATAACCCCAAAGTCAGCTTTCAGACCACAGAAAAGACAATACCCTTTGAGAAAGGATGCAGAAATAGGAATTAAGCCTATAATAGCAGCATTACTCAAAGAAGGAGTACTGGTAGAATCTCCTGATTCACCATGTAATACACCCCTATTTCCTGTTAAAAAAGCAAATGGGGAATGGCGGATGGTACAAGATTTACAAGCTGTAAATAATGCGGTAATACCTAGAGCACCCAAGGTGCCAGACCCACATACTTTGTTAAATGATTTAGAACCACAACAGAAGTATTTCTCTGTGGTAGATATTAGCAATGCTTTCTTTTCAATACCTATACATCCTGATAGTCAATATTGGTTTGCATTTACATTTCAGGGTAAAAGGTATACGTATACTCAACTACCACAGGGATATTGTGAGAGCCCAACAATTTTTGCACAAGAAATGGCTTGCAATCTGGCAGGATTTACCCCACCGGGAGGTAGTCAAATTCTAATTTATGTAGATGACATCTTGCTAGCAGCCCCCACCCAGTAACAGTGCAGGGAGGATACGGTAGCATTATTAAAATTTTTAGCAACACAAGGACACAAAGTAAACAAAAGTAAGTTACAACTTTGGAGAAAACAAGTTAGATACCTAGGATATGTAATATCCAATGAAGGTAGAATACTAGATGAGGAAAGAAAAACAGCGATTTTGCAAGCACCCAAACCAACAACCAAGAAAGAAATGATGTCTTTCTTAGGTACAACTAATTTTTGTCAGAGCTGGATACCAAATTATGCTTTGGAATCTGCTCCACTGACTGATTTGATATATAAGACACCAATGGCAGCACAAGATATTTTACAATGGACAACAGAAGCAGAAACGGCTTTCTGCAGGTTGAAGCAGTTGATAGCTTCTTCATTAGTTTTAGGACTTCCAAATTATCACAAACGGTTCTTTCAGACCGTAGATTGTAAGCAAGGATATATGACGTCAGTATTGACGCAACAACATGGGGACAAGCAACACCCCATAGCCTACTATTCATCACAGTTAGACCCAGTGGTGTGATCTTTGTCTCACTGTGTACAAGCAGTAGTTGCAGCTGCAATGGCAGTACAGGCTTCGGCCTCAGTGGTGTTATTCCACCCTCTCACACTGAGAGTGCCTCATGCAGTTGCAATAATTTTACTGCAAGAAAAAGTGGCATACCTTTCTCCTGCTAGACATCTTTCATGTATGACTATACTGCTGAGCCAACCTCATATGACAATTGAACGATGTACGACATTGAATCAATCAACATTACTTCCAACTCCTGTGGAGGGCACACCACACAGCTGCCTGCAGGAAATTGAACAGTTAGCTTTACCTAGACAAGATCTTACAGATATGCCCTTGGATAATGCCGAGGTGACATATTACGTGGACGGCTCATGCAGAAGGGGTCCTACAGGGAAGAATCTGGTAGGGTATGCAGTAGTTACAGACACTGAAATTTTAGAAGCTCAATCCTTACCACACAACTTATCTGCACAAGCAGCTGAATTGATAGCTTTGACGAGAGCATGTACTTTAGCAAAAAACAAGTGTGTAAACATATATACTGACAGTCAGTATGCTTTTTCTACAGTACATGTATTTGCACAACAATGGAAAAATAGAGGAATGATAACATCCAGTGGAAAACCTATTAATCATGCACAATTTATTTTGGAGTTATTAGAATCTATTCAGTTACCTACCAAAGTAGCTATTTGTAAATGTGTAGCTCATACAAAACAGCAGGATAAGATTTCGAAAGGCAATGCATGAGCTGATGCAGCTGCAAAGCAAGCAGCCTCAGACTCAGAAACTTTACTTTTAAATGAGGAATTACAACCCTCTGAGATTTTAGATTTAGACATGTTAAAAACAATGCAGACGCTTACTACAAAAGCAGAAAAACAGAAATGGTAAAACGAGGTGCAATTCTTGAGAATGGACTGTACATTTCCAAAGAAAGAAAGCCAATATTGCCATCTAATTTATTTAGATATGCAGCTTTGTTGAGCCATGGGCAGTGCCATGTCTCAACAGGGGGGATGGTACAGTTAGTAAATCGAATATTCCAAGCATACGGATACACAAATTACACAAAATAATTTTGTGCAGCTTGTCATACTTGCAACAAGCATCATGCACAAGGAGCATTTAAAACCAAGCAAGGAAGTTTTCATATACCACCATACCTGTTCCATATTATTTGTATGGATTTCATAGAATTGAATAAATGTGAAGGGAAGAAGTTTTGTTTAGTTATTGTAGACATGTTTTCTAAATGGGTAGAAGCTTTTCCAACCAAAAACCCGGATGCAGCAACAGTGGCGAAAGCCCTGATAAAAGAAGTAATCCCTAGATTTGGCATTCCGGAGAGGATTTATAGTGACAATGGCATGCATTTTGTGAATCAGATGATTCACCAGCTTGGGAGATTTTTTGGTATCTCCTTGAAGAACTATTGTGCTTACCACCCACAGTCAGCAGGACTGGTGGAAAGGTACAATGGTACCCTAAAGAATAAGCTAAGGAAGCTAGTAGAAGAGACCCAAAAGAATTGGATATACTGTCTGCCTTTAGCACTGCTGAGTATGAGAATGGTTCCAAATGCAAAGGGTTTGACTCCCTTTGAAATGATTTTTGGGAGAGCATATTATGCGCCTCAGTGGAAAGCTCTCATGCCTGAAGAGCAGGAGGCTGACAGTTCATTAGCTAGTTATACGAAAAAACTGTTAACAAATAAATCTGTTTTGCAGTTTAACTCTTTTTCAGATAAGGAACAGACCAGACCAGTAGAAGCAGTCTTGGCTCCTGGGACATACGTCTGGCTGAAAGTGACGAAAAGGAAGAATTGGGCGAGTCCAAAATGGGAGGGACTGTACCAGGTTCTGTTGGCAATGCCTACTGCAGTTAGAGTGGCTGAGAGGACGTCCTGGGTTCATTTAACGCATTGTAAACCGGTAAAGAACTTTCAACTTGATAAAAACTTTGATACTGATACACAACCAGACCGAGATGGCCAAAAACAAAGCAAATAGATGTTTAGATGAACCCCAGAGATGTTGCATAATCATTTTGTTGTGTGTACATTTATTAACTGTAATTGTGACAATTTTCCTCTTGCTGTGGTTTATCCTACACAGAACCACACAAGTGAAAGTGGGAAGGCGTGATGAAACGTCTATAGACTGGCATCCAAATTTTAACACATACCTGGCCATGGAACGTGTGTATGCAGAGACTATGAACATTTCAAATTGCTGGGTTTGTACAGCTATACCAACAGCATATGGAGGACTGGTAATGTCTGCTGTCCCTTTGGGGATAAATGAGACTTGGGAGAATTTACTTTTCAACACAGGAACTGTGAGATCACAGGACAAAATAGCTTTATTTTTACCTGTCACACAAAAAGGAGTTGTATGTTTCTATAAAAATGACACTCTCCAGGTGGGCTGGAGCAATTGCAATATAACCATATCTTACCGATGTTATATTAAGAATAGTAATGGCAATACTTTTTGCAATACTAATTATGACTCGTATTTAAACTCATTGAAAACAACTATGAGTGACATTCAAAAAAATCCAGTTTTGTTTAAACAATTGTCAGTAATAGATCAGAAAATGTTTCATGCAGGGCTGATGCGTATTAGTACTAAAGTAGAAAACTGTTATTTTATTTGTGGGAAAAAGGCATATAAATGGTTACCTGAGAATTGGTCTGGCAGTTGTTTTTGGGTTATTTGGTTCCGGCAATAAGACATACTGCAGAATTACCTTTGGGTGAGATATGATACGTAAGGGAAACAGCTCGAAAATCCGAAGGTCCAGTTAAGAAACCTGTGAATCCAGTTGGGAAGATTGAAGCTGGTTGGAAAGACCATAATTCAGTAAAAGACAAAAGTGAATTGACTCATATGGACTTGAGTGACAGTGTTATATCCTGGGCAGGAATACTCCCAGCCTATAGAGCAGTCAAATCGATCTGGGAGCTGAGGAAGTTGTCGAAACTTCTCGAAGTAATGAGTAATGCAACTTTTTCCACCCTAGAATTGGTGACTGATGAACTGAATGCAATGAGAACTGTTGTGCTACAAAATTGGATGGCTCTTGACTTCACCCTAGCGGCAAGAGGTGGTATATGCGCGCTTATCAAAGAAGAATGCTGTGCTTTTATTCCTGACAATCGTCATGAGATAAATAATCACCTAGAGGTAATTCAGCAAGTATCAGCCATGACTGAACCAGGCCCAAACCCACTGATGGACTTTTTCCAGAATCTATTTGGGGGGTGGGGTTCCATCCTAATGAATATTCTAATTGCCATTTGTGTGGGTATACTCCTAATAGGAGCATGTGTTTGCTGTGGAATTCCCTGCATGAAAATATTAATCAAAGATTTTGTTGATGTATCTGTTACTGAAACTTTCTACCAAGATATTGAAATTGAAAGATTGATTTCAGATGCCGCTTTTTCTGAAGTATAGATTAAATGACTCACCTAGCTGAAAATCCTGAGCGGAAAAGGCTAGGAGATGAAATGACACTATGCATACTTCAAAATAGAATAAAAAGTATTAATAGGGGGAAAATGTTAGAAAAATGTGTATTTGAATACATGAGAAATGCTAGTTTAAAAGCAAAGTAGTATATAATGCATTTTATTCTATTAATCATATAGTAGTAAAATTAATTCATGTCTAAATGTGAAGTAGTTTTGAAACTGCAGTGTGGCTTGAAGCAAAAGCTGATCCCTGACCCTGACAGAATGCTAGCTTAGCAAGTTTTAATGTTTATGCTTTTCACAAGTGATTATCTGCTGGGTCAGGAAATTAAATGTGTGAAATAATGAAATCTTCTGCTCTTTCCTGTCAGAATGAGATGGCCTTGTATATGTGTTACTTAGATATCACGCAGCTGTGTGAGAAAGTGTAACAGAACAAAGACATGCATTAAAAGACTGAAGCTGCTATTGTATTCGAACTGATATGAAACCTTGAATAAGTAACTTTACAGAAAGACATTATGACTGACCAGCTGGATAGCAAGGCCGTATTGTATCTAAAGGAAAAGTTTTTTTAAAATGTACAGCATCAGCAGACTTAATGAATGTAGAATTGTAAGCTAAAGTGATGTAGATGCCCTGTGACATATCACTTCAGAAAGGTGGGCATAGCTAAATGTTAAACCTATATAAAATTGTGTGCTTCCTGTTTCATGCCAGACAAAATTCTGTACTTGTACGTTTTTTGCCTCCTTGTGTACACTAGTAAACGTTTGAATCTGAACCTCCTGTGTACTGAATTCTTAATTTTATTTAACACTTGTTCAAGCTGAAGAGGGAATTCTTCTTCTGCTGAGTCAGTTACCTCTTATTCTTAGACATCGGTTTATTTCTCTTATTATATAACCTGTTTATACTTGGGGTCCTCCAGGGTGTCTTGCTTTTTTCAGAAGGACCTGGTTTTGATCCATTCAGGTACAGCTGAGACTATACAGCTGCTAAAGTATTTACACAGGGCATCTGAGTATAATTCTGCATAGGAGTCATTGTTGTCTGTGAGTGCATGGTGGAGGGGGGGTACAAAACTTTTTATACCATCTCTTATTACTCTGAAGTTAGCTTTGGAGAAAAGTTCTTCATTATTTTGCTCCTGTGGGGGCATCGGGCCCAACAGTTGTTTTGAATGAGACAGCTTTATGGCCCAGCATTTCCAGGGAAGACATATGTACAGTGACTCTCCATGTTGGTGAGTACTATGTCTAGGACTTTTGAGCACATTGTTGGGGTGCAGACTATCTGTTCCAGAGCACTTGAATTTTACAAAGTCCTGCAACCTCTGGGTGAGTGTGCTTGTGCTTGTATTTGTCAGCCAGTTGATGGAAGGATAGTTGAAATCACCCATGACTAAGGTGTTGGGTTGTATGTTGAGTGAGTAAGTCCAGGTAGGCAGTGTGCTTTTCTTGGTTCATGGTGGAGGACCCAGAGTTAACAATGATGTGGTAGGGTATTTTGCCTAGAGTTAGACATGGAGTAATTTGACAGAATCATACTGTCTGACCAGTCTCAAGGTGTATTTGCATTTAATGAAGATGGATGCCCCTTCACCTTTGGTTATTTCACACTCATTTTGAGGTCTGAACATTTGGAAGGCATTGTACCCTTACACGATCAGGGTTCTCTCAGCGGCCTTGATCCATGTCTCAATGACTGTACAGATGTCAGCATATTCCAAGTTGAGAACTGCTTCTGGGGAGTGCAGCTTCATGCTTAGACTTCTAGCATTAAGAGCAGAACCTTGAGTTTGTCTTGGGTGGATTTTGTTATTTTGGAAATTTTGTTGTTTTGACATTGCCATCGAAAGCCTAGAGGAGACAGGTGCAGACCATCTCTAGCAAAGCAAAGTGACCTGTATACCATGTCATCCCAGGCTGACAGATACTAGACCCCCCTGGACTGACAACAGAAGTTAAGCCAGTTGTTGAAGTCAATCATTTTTTGTTTATACTGTAGCATCATCCTGAGAGAAGGTAGAATGCTGCTTAGGGCTAGGGTCATACCTGCCTGGGACTCGTGCTCAGAGAGTCCAGTCATGTCTCACTTCATATAGTCCAGAGAGGTACAGCTCAAGTCATTCATCCCAACATGAAGTATGACTGAGTCATAACAGTACTTGTTGTTGAGTGACTTGAGTGCATGCATGATGTGATAGACCCTGGCACCAGACAGGCAGCTGACTGTGACTGTCCCTTGTCCAGCTTGTTGAGGGGAACATCTGTGTGTCTCACTATGAAGTCACCTATGACCAGGACATATGGTTTAGAGGTGTTTTGCCTTAGGGACCTATTTGATGAGATACATTTGTATGTATTATTATGTATAGTGGTTTCTATTTGCATAACAGTGTTTGCACTTTGTTTACATTTAGAAGGTTTCTGAACTTTTGTTAGACTTCTAGTGAGTACCTCTGCATATGTGGGCCTATATGCCATATCTTTAGTTTGTATGAGAGGGCAAGAGTGTGTACTGTCAACCTTTTTGGTATCCTATGTGTTGTTACATGAGAGAAGTGATTTCAGTTTCATAGTATACTTACATCTCTCACATAGGGTATTTGTTTGGTGTAGGATTAAATGGTTGTCAGTATACATGAGGCAATTACTAAATTGGCCAAGGCTGCATCTACGCTGTATTTCCACAAGGATGTGGGGAGCCTCTCTTAATGTAAGATGGCTAGTTTATTGCTGGAGTGTAACAGAAGCATGCTAGATTCAGCAGGTCTGAATCTAGACTATGCTATCTAGGCTGAAAATATAGTTGAAAACAAGTGCAGAAAATATGTAGTTATAACAATAAGAAAGCAGAAAAATGCAGTGATTAGATACAATGCATTTTTAAAAAGTACAATAGAGACACAAAATACACTTATTTTCTTGATGCACAGATCTCAAGTGTTTTCCCAACCTAAACAGACCAGGCTACCTCACAATGCACTAGATAGAAAACCCACTGACCTCTTGATGTAAAAACAAGTGTTTTCTAGAGTTCAAGAGCACTACCTTATCCAACAGCTAGCTAGAAAATGAATTTAGATCAAGTAAATCAGTATAACAGACGAGAGGCAAAATGCACATCTCCAATACAAGAACAAGGAAAGGCAAATGAATAATACAATATTTTCAACAGCAGTGTAGAAAGGGAGGAGCTTATTAAGCTCAATTTACAGTAGAGGTGGGCAGCTTAAAATCACCAGGTTTAAAGAGCACATCAATATATGGTAGGGTGGGTGAGAAACGCTAGCAGGCAATCACCAGCTGGGGTTTACTTTATGAAGGCTTGCAATCTTTTCAGCAAAAGACAAAGACCAAAAATGTATTGTGTATTTAAGTATCACTCAAGAGACAATTAACCAATGAAAAAACGTGAAATGTGCAGCTTAGATAATTTAAGTGTCTACCTGTCACACAGATCAAAAACACAAGGCCAAACAGATTTCTTAAAACAGAAAACAAAATGCAGTAGGCAATAGAGAAAGCATCTCTATCAGTCATAGACAAAAATATAGCTTTATTTTCCTCAGCCAGCAGGAACTCACCAGCAGTGGCACCTGTTTTCTGAGGATGTGCAGCAGGCCCTAATCGAGGCAAGAAAGCCTGCTACCAGAAAGTCATATATCAGCAAATGCAAAAGGGTTTCTGGTTAATGATAACAACATAACCAGCACCCATTTAGAGCTAGCTGTTCTCTGGTTTTAATATATTTGTGTGAGTTACTATCTTATGGCCTTTTTTATTCCTCTTTCAAGGTTCATTTATCATACATTTCAGAATGTCTACCCACGGATCTTGCCCTTTGAACCATGTCTCATGTCAAAACATTCTTGAAATGTGTTTTGCATAAGAGGCTCCCAAGTAAATTGGTGACTCCTCTTTAGGATCTTAATTTTGTGTAAGGGAAGCTAACACTTGCACCATTTGATCCAGCTAATCCATCTGACTTGAGGTTCTTAACATGGAAAACAGTTTCTGACCTCTGCAAGAAGGATATCTGAGTTGCAATCTTTCATGGCGAATTAACACTGCCTCATTATCCACAGGGACAGTTTTTTTTTTAAAACTAATCCTTCCTTTATGTGTAACATGGTATCAGAGTTTACTTTAAGACAAATTATATATCTCTCCATATTATTTCATGAACGTGAAAATGATGAAGAAAGGATACTCCACACCTTGGATGCCCACAGACAGGACAGGTACTATCTTGACAGAAATAAATCTTTCCAATCTTTGGATCAGTTATTCATGTCTTATGGAGGTAAGAAGAAGGGAGAACCTGTGTCAAAACAGACTATTTACAAATGACTGTCTAAGACTATTACCTTTTGTTATACTCACCATGTCAAACTTATTCCAGGCAGGGTCAAGGTTCTCTCTACAAGGACCTTGGCTTTATCTATATCTTTTTGGAAATCCTTGGATTCTAGAAGTATTCTAGAAGCTGATACTTGATCATTATTTTGCAAAGCACTATAAGCCTGATTCCTTCTCTAGGTCTAGATCAAGCCTTGTTAGTACCATTCTCCAGGGGTTTCTCAACTCTTTTTCTTCCTCTTCAAAAATATTGTTAGCTATGGTAATCTATCAATGTAGTTATGGCTACTGCAGCAGTGATCAATATGAAGAATATCATACAGTTGTGTAAGTTGAACTTACTATTAGCAGTAGATGTTTGATTGTTCACTGCTGCAATAGATACCCCATCCTTATATTCCCTTTGTGTTTTGGTGTTTTCATGCCAGTATGTGGACATTTATTTTTATTTCTAGCTTTGTTCTGTTTGCTCACAGGAAATGCATGAAGGGCTTTGCACCCAAACTTATAGAAGGTGCCCTGAAGCTTTGGAAACTGGTTAGCTGTTATATCCTTGGAAGGATACAACCTATATAACAAAGGCTATTGCAACAGTGATCATTCAAGCATCTGCTGTTATGATAAGTTCAGCTTACACAACCTTACTTTACTGTATTAAGCAGTAAATAATTTAAAGTATATAATTTAAATTCATAATTTCCCCACAACTTATTTTATTATCTCCTGCAGTGGTGGACATGGTTGTAAAAATGAAGTATTGGATGTATGTTATAATTATGTTCTATCTATCTAGAAGATATAAAGCTAGGGAATGCACTGTTTCCTTGCTGGTTTACCTCAAAAACTTGTCTGATTGAATAAGCTCATAGGTTCATAGGTTGGTACTAGGCTATTGGCCCTTAGGCCTATACAAGCCTAGCCATAACAATTCCATGGCTATTTCTTCCCACAATATTTTCTTCCCTGTCTTTTGAATTGCATTGAGAGAAGGTCTGTACATCATTCCTGACTGGAAACAAGAATGTTACAGAATAAGTGCCCTGTAGCAGTAACAGCAGAGCACAGAGATAAGTGTTGTTAGTCTTGCATACCTCCAAAGATAATGTTAGAAAAAAAATGTGCATTTAAGGGAAACGGGCCTTCATTTCAGGTAGCAGATTTAAAGAAAAGTGGAAGTACAAAGCAAAAAAATGTTATCATTTAATTTTAAAATATGTACGTGTGACAGCTTCAGTACAGAGAATGTACAAATGTATTGTTTGCTGTGATGGAATTCAAATGTAATGTGTAAATATGGGATAACTACATTTCATTACTATTTCATGAGTGTGTTACTGCTGCATTTTAGACATTCTGTCTTCTCCATTAAAAGTTTGGAAACATTTTATTTTTCATTCACATCACTATAAAGACATTTTGTTTATCCTTTCAAGTCACTATAAAGACATTATGTTGATGTGTGCACTTTGACAATTGTTTGCTCCCTATAATACTTTTTCGGGTGGAGGAGATAGATGAGATCTTGCAGCATCTACACCTTTTATAAATATTGTTGTGTGTGTGTGTGTGTGTGTGTGTGTGTGTGTGTGTGTGTGTGTGTGTGTGTGTGTGTGTGTGTGTGTGAGAGAAAGAGAGAGAGAGGCAGAAAAGCAGAGATAGTGAGAGAGAGTAAGCGAAAAAGACAGATACTAAATTGCCATGCCCCTGTATACAATGACACACTTAAAAAGAAGAATAAAAAAAATCTAAATTAAATATATGACCCTGCCTTTCATACCTACATGCAACACATTTTCAATACACTACCACTCCTCATTCATTGCTTACACTATTTTCTCCCCCAAAATATGAGTAAACAATTTGTACTTGGCCAAGTTTCTGGAGATTTTCTTCCCAGACTGCCTCTGAAAATGGCATTTGATTAGTTGGACTATCCCAGTCAATGAATGTAAAATAAATAAATAAAAATAAATACTTTAAAATACTGATCACCATCATTTGAAAAGAAATTAAGTGAGGCTTTTATCACATTCAAGGTGTCAGTTCATATAGATTATGCATAAAATGTTGGAGATTTTTTAGTAAGACGTTAAAGCTAAAGGAGCACTTTCTGAGTGCCACTAAAGTATTATGACCTTTCAAAAGTGTGAGAACTAATTACTTTTGTAATGTGATTACTTGTCTAAGGTGAGTGTTATAGTAATTTGACAAACACTTGGCTCTTTTATTTTAGCAGTTATTTATTTTTTAATGCTGTGGTTCAACTGCCTTTTGTTTTCAGTGCATATTACTACAAAAGTCAGTTTTGAAATGGAGAATTGATTCTGAATCATAGGTGCATAGGTTGGTACTAGGCTATTGGCCCATGGGCCTACACAAGCCTAGCCATAACAATTCCCTGGATATTTCTTCCTATAATATTTACTTCCCTGGACCCCTGTCTAGCAGAGCAACTGATGTGATCCCTGGGCTGAATTTTCTATCTCCCATCCAATTGTCAAGGTTCCTTTTGAAGAAGGCCAAGGAGGCACTCTGCTTGACATATATGGGCAGTCTATTCCAGACTATGGGGAGTCTCTGGGTCAGGAACCTATCCCTCCAGCATGTTTTGTTCATTGTGATGACAAGGTTTAGATCCCTGGAGCATGTGGCTCTGAGGGATTGGGATTTCTTTAAGTGGAGCATGTCCAGCAGCTCAGGGTTTGACATGGCCTTGCATGTTAAGCAGAGATCGCCTCTGAGTAGACAATATGCCACAGAATATAGCTAGAGCTTTTTTACACGGTCAGCATAGGGCATCTGCTTTAGGCCTGTGATTTTTTTAGTGAGGTACTTCTGTGCCTTTCCAGCTGTTGCAGATGTCTTGTGAGGTACATACCAAATGGGGCGTTGTACTCTATAATGGGTCTAATGAGGGATGAGTACAGTGGGGCAATGACCTCCTTTTTTCTGGATGAAAAGCTCTTAGTGATGAGGTGTGCCACATAGAAGGATTTCCTGACTGTTGTGGCTATGTGGTTATCGAAGGTGAGACCACTGTCCATCTGTGTCCCTAAGTCTCTCATCACACTTTCGGTGTTTAGTGTACTGCCACCTATGTGGTAATTCATGGGTACATGGTTTTTCCCAAAGGGGATAACTATACATTTTTTGGCATTAAGCTTGAACCCATGGCTTTGTCACCAAGCATCTGTTTATGTAAGGCCCGTTTGTAGAATATCTACATAATTTGGGGATTCAGTAATGGCTTCCAGTTTGCAGTCATCTGTGACCCTTTTAGCCAGAGTCCCTTAGTGTTGGCCTGTACTTCAGAGAAGTAGATGCCAAACAAGAGCAGTCCCAGGACTAAACCCTGAGGTACTCCACTTGTCACTTGTCTGGAGCTGGATTTGGAGTCGGCTACTTTTACAATCTGGGTTCTGTCAGTAAGCCAGTTGGCAACCCATCGAGTGACATAAGGATTTATGCCCAGCTTAGTAAGTTTATCTATGATTCCAGAGTGGGGGATGGTGTCGAAGGCCTTGGTGAGGTCCAGATAGGCTGTGTGGGCCGCCTTACCCTCATCCACAGCTCTGGATACTGATTCAAAGAAGTCAATCAGGTTCAGGAGACAAGATCAGCCCTTCACGAACCCAAACTGGGTGGGGTCCAGTGTTTGAAGGGTGCCAATGTCTTTGTCTATAAGTTCCATGATAATGTGTTCCACGCCCTTGCAGATCAGGCTTGCCAGACTGATGGGACGGTAGTTCCCGGGATCCAAGGTGGATCTCCCCTTGTGGAGTGGGATAACTGTAGCTGTGTGCCACTCAGTGGGCACGAAGCCTGAGGTGAGGCCTTGATTAAACATGGCACTTAGGTGAGGTGCTAGTTCATTTTGTAGTTCATGTAGAACACAGCCTGGGATGTCATAGGCCATTATTCACATTTTCAAGTACTAGTTTTGCTTAATATATAATTCATATTCAAGCAATTATTGCTGTGCCTACATAAACAAATATAATAGAATAAACACATATTTACCAGCTATAACTCTTTACTTCAGACCAGGTAATAACCAGAATTAAACCATTTGACCTGTGGCAGGAGCTTTAATTAACTTAATGTCAAAGCCAGTAATATAAAGAAAGAAAAAGATAAACACCAATCAATGTCAAAACTCAAACTAACTATTTTGTTGCTAAGATCCTTCATTTGTAGCTGTCAGACTTCTTCATAATGATGGATGTCTGCTAATAGAGCTACTTAAGTAGCACAATATAGATCATATGACCATTTTCAGAAATCAGTAATGAGGGACATCTGCTAATAGGGTTACTTAAATAGCACAATATAGATCATATGACCATTTTTACAAATCATTGAAGTGAGGTGTAAAGTTCAGTGGCAGCAAACGTTAAACCTTTTAACAATCTTCTGTATCACTAATGACAACCTCTACCTACAAGGATGCCCACTTCTGGACACATTTGTGTTGTCCATACAATAAGGAGTGCTGCTCCAATTACCCAACCTTCATTAGGTGCCAACATATCAGCACAAGCCACAAATGCCTGGCACAGCTGCTGGCATTTTAAATGCCATGCTGTACTGCATAGCTGTGGAAATTAAACACAATTTTGTTTTGTGCTCTGCCATAGCCCTGGCATTCCTACAGGGCACACCCATGAAATTTACTAGCATAGTGCAAGATGCCCTTCAAATCAAGCAACATGGCTGTAACATTTAGAAATAATGCAGCCAAGGTATGATAGCCTTTCTACTCATCTGATGAGTACTTTTGGTTGTCATGCATATTACTACTGAACTGCCAAATGCTGAATGCTATGTGCATTTTGGCCAGTGCATTCTGGTGTTTCTCTGCCCCTTGGGAATGCCACCTATTTGTCCTAAATCATTCCTAAAATTGCCTGACTGTCATGTCCCTCCTTGCCCCTATGTCATAATGCATATAAGTACCGACATTGCAACAGAGTTTTCATGGCCCCTGTTGTCCCTCCATGAGCCAGATGCATTTGACTCCCACAATCACACGGATGTATGGGTAAGATGCATGACTCATGTACCTTGTGGCCAAATTCCTGCCATTTTACTTCATTTTACTTCATATTATAGTCTACATGAACAGGCATATTCTCCAAATTGCCATTGCATTCCTTACAATATATTTTTATTTCTCTAGGGACCTTTATGCCTGTTACTAATGCACTGACCTGATACTAATGTTTTTCTCTGTTGTGTCCATCTGTTTCTCTCTACCCTTCCTTTATACAGGTTTGATGTTTGTTGTTTTATTTCTCTCTATTTGTGTTACCATTCTATGTAGTCAACTACAGCCGTGTCCTTGGTGTGGCAGCAGTCAGCAAATGATGACAAATCCTAATATCTATTGCTGGGTCTCAAGCTGCATCCAGGCCTGCCTTACTGTGTAGTGATATAGGTGATCCAGCAGAAGGGTGACCTGATGGATCTCTTTGTGTCTCTGATGGCCTGTAAATGGTATGTGTATTGTACCCACTGGAGAATCCAGTGGTAAGTCCCACTATGTTTTGCAAGAGGATGGGGTGAAGATGGTGATAGTGGGTCTGTACTGGTGGTTTGGTGTCTGCACTGACCACCTGGAGAATGCTCCTGTGTGACTGGCATATTTACACTGTTGGCTGTCCCTGCTCAGCATGCCAACATAGGTAGGACCCACCAAATAGGCATTAGACGAGGGGACTGACCTTGGCTGCGTGCTGCCCTGGGCAATGTGAAAGGAAATCATCACCTCATCCTATTGCACATCATTCCAGACCAAGGTCTAAAAAAGGTAAATAAACAAAGAAAGAAAGTGTTTTGGATATCACATATACATTTTTAATGACAAACACATTACAAAAATGAATGTATTTTATTGTTTTTTTTCAGTAGCATTATTTATGTATGTAAATGTCTATATATAATTAAATGTGATTATTTAGTTGTAAATTTATTAGTCTGATGTAAGTAACAGGAAGTGGCATAATTTTTTAAAAGTTTATCAGTCTATTTCTTAGCTATATTTTATTGTCTTTTTAGCTCTGTTTTTATTCATAGATAAATGTATGTATGTACAAGTAACTTTAAATTAGTTTTAAATGTGTGATTATTAATTATGTGTAGTACTTACATGCAAGGATGTGATGTATGGAACAGGAAGTGATACTTGAGGAAGGTCTTGTGACAAAAGCTTTTTTTGTATGAAGCTTGTGTTTATCACTAAAAATTCATCCATGGTATCCAGGCACTTTTTTTTTCTTCTTTGTTTATTTACCAGCACTGACTCATCAAGGTCATGTGAGGGGTATGCCAATAGTACTACTGTATGCATTGTACCTACACTAGATATGTAACATGTTCTGCCGCAGACACTGAAGTGGCTCACTGGTGTCCTGAATCCATGTTCCTAATTAACGTCTTACCATAGTGTTCATATGTTCATATGCTCATAGGTAAGTAGTAGACAATTAGTCTGCACACCTTTGGAATCCTAGCCAAAAAAAGTATTCAAAATGTTTCCTTCTAGCTTCAAGGAGGGCAAGACAAGATAGACCAGGAGAGAATTTGAGGCTACCCATCTAATTATCTAGGTTTACCTTGAAGGTGGCATTGATGCTACTCTGCTTGACATGTAGTGGAAATGTGTGCCAGAGGTAAGGAATATGTTGAGATATGAAGCAGTCATGCCAACATATCTTATTTATCTTCTGATGAAGGTTTAATTCTTTTAATGTAGTATTTGATGAACCATTAACTCTGTGAAGGAATAGGGGATCAAATAGGTTTTGAACATTCAAGGGACAAAAGGCTAAACATAGATCTTTATGAGGAGTCTGTAAGAGAAGGATTATAGAGAAAGTGCTGTACATCTCTTGTACTAAGATATTTTGAGGCTACTGATCTTTTTTGTTATGAATCACTGAAGTGTCTCAAACTGTGGGATATGTTTAGATAAATACTTGCCAAAATATGTGCTATATTCAGTAATCAGTCTGATAAGATATGAGCAAATGAGAATCAAGACTTTCTTGGTCTAGTGGAGATACCTTTGTAAATTAGGTGAGCCAAAAAAGGGCTTTCTGAATTACCATGAGAACATGATGACAAATGATAAGGAATAATTAACAAGAGTACT
The DNA here is from genome assembly GCF_019279795.1 of Protopterus annectens. Taxonomy (NCBI): domain Eukaryota; kingdom Metazoa; phylum Chordata; order Ceratodontiformes; family Protopteridae; genus Protopterus; species Protopterus annectens. The sequence continues at coordinate 1,364,805,876 of NC_056733.1, forward strand.
TAGATCCTTTACAGCAGTGGCTAATTGGATGGGTGCATTTCATATACGGTAAGTGAAGCAGTTTTGTTTCCCAAAAAGAACTATGCTACATTTTTTTTTTTACATTTAATTTTAGACAGTTGTCCTTGTTCCCATTGTTAGCATGGTCTAAACTGTGTTGGAGCAATTTTGAGTCAGCTAAAGATCAAATAACTACACCTATTTTGCAGTCAAATGCAAACTAAGCTAACCATAAGCCATACATGCTGGACTGAAGGTCTGAGAAACATATGTCAAATGGGAGAGGGCCCAAAACTGAGCCCTGTGATATACCGCTGGTACACGAAAAAAACTCACAAACTGATAAGCGAAAAAAAAAAGAAAAAAACACACCACAAAGTGAGTGGGCCAATAGATATAATACAGCCAAAAAAATAATCAAAATAAAAAAAGTCCAATGAAGCAAAAAAAATGAATAAAATGAATAAAATAGACTTTTTATTTTTTTATTTTCTGAAGGAAGGCTTAAGATCCTTCCTTCATCAGAACAAAAAAAAAAAAACAAAAAAAATGTGCATATAGCATATTAAATAGAATTACCGCTGGTAACTGTTTTGCTTTCAAAAATGGCACCTGCTACTCTAACCACATGGGTTCTGTCAGACAACTAGCTAGCCATCCAAAGCACAATACAGGGATTTATATTCATATTTCCAAGCCTATCAATAATGCTTGAATGAGAAATAGTATCAAAGGCCTCGGCCAAGTCTAGATATGCTGTAAGCACTGCATAAACACTAGCCACTGCTTCTGTTACTTTTTCAAAGAAATTAATGAGGTTAAACAGGCAGGACCTTCTTTTGATAAAGCCAAATTGATGAGGATCCAAGGTTGAGAGGTTTTCAATGTCCAGATTAACTCATTCGAACTAGCATATTTTGACGCCTAGAGGCCAGTAGGAGTTGACCCGAGCATGCACCCTGGGGAGTACGGATGTAATGAGTTAATAAGTATGAGGCAATATGCTTAATATCTTTACATACAAGGCTAGCTGGACTAATGGTTATATAGTTACTAGAGTACATGGTTGGTCCACCTTTGTTTAATGGCATTGCAATAGCTGTTTTTCATCCCTCAAGAATGTAAACAGTCAAGAAGCTTAGATTAAGAAGGTTATGTAGAGTTTCACAAAAGCCATACTTAGTATGACAAAAGAAGGTACTGTCAGCACAGCTGGCTGGAATTTTGTAAATAATTATATGTCATTTGTGGATATCAAACTGATTTATACAAGATGCTTGTGTCACAGATTTATTAGAACTGTATGTCATACAAGATGGTGGTGTTACAAATGTATTAGAACTGTATGTTATGAGTATATCAAACTGATTTGTACAGAAGTTTGTGTTGAAAATGTATTTGTAAAGTGCTTGTGTCTGAAATGTATCCACAGTATGCCTTACTGGAGAGAACAGAAATGTTCATGCACTATTATAACTGTTTAAATGTATATGTTTTAACAGAGGAACCTGGATGGTTAACCTCAGTCCAGCAAACATAAGAAAAATATCTGAAATGACTTTATAGGCTAGACCATAAAGATGATATCTTACAGGTTTCAAGGCAGTCAGAGACACAAATTCTGTACTAGGAAGCTTTCTGTATTGTCTTTGGGGTGAACTAATTACTACTCAGGAAGCACAGCAGTAGGAAATTGTTTTATGACTTCCAGTGCCTGTTACAGATCTGAGCAAAAGCCCTTGTGTGTGCATTTTTACAGGCAGGTGCTAAATCCTGCCAGCTTCCAGCAATGGGGATTTGCCTGGGAACTAGAAGTCAGATGACAAGAAGTGATGTCATTCTGCAAGCTATCCCACCAGTAATATTTTAGATATTATTTTGAGAAGTCTCTTAGTGAGACTGAGCATTCTGTATTCTGTCTGAGGCCTGACAACAAGAAGGACCATTCACCACATCATCTGATTTGTTCTATTAAATAAGTTATTTGGGAATAGCAACTTTCTTAGATACAGTCAGGAATATAGTGAAGCTTAGTTTAGATATTGTTTTTCTTTTTTGTATGCACCTGTTTTTCAATGTTATTTTAAATATTCCCTGTGTTTTGAATGCTGATGTCATTGTGAATATACAGTTAGTATTTTCTTGTTCTTTTACTATTTATTAATAAATATATTTAAACCTTTCATTGTTGCTGAGCTTTGTAGAGATATTTACATTTTGAGAGTACTTGCATATGTATTTGGTGACACTGTGTGGACCACTTCTAATAACCTTGCTCTTGGTCAAACTACCATTTGTATTAATATTAATTTCACAAAGTATATTGGGCACTCTTTGTGTAGTCTTAAGGTAGGAGGAGTGTATGGTGACAGTTGTAACTTCCTTATAGACAAGGCAGAAGGGGGCATAGCTAGAAAACTTGTGCCAGCCTTTCCCAGGTGTGTGTGTGTGTGTGTGTGTGTGTGTGTGTGTGTGTGTGTGTGTGTGTGTGTGTGTGTGGGTGGGTGTGTGTAAATAAAATTTCAAAGAGTGTGTGTGTGTGTGTGTGTGTGTGTGTGTGTGTGTGTGTGTGTGTGTGTGTGTGTGTGTGTGAGCTATTTGGGCAGGGACACAAAGCACTGGTTGGACAGAGAGGGTGCTGGAGGCCTTGCCTTGAACACTCAGCTGAAATCTCAACTCTATAGTTGTGGCAGTGGAGAGTCTTATTGGGGATCTGGGGAAAGAGAGAGAAACTAGCCCAAACTGACTGTGGTCTCTGTGTGCTCTTAAGGGAAATTGCACTTGATGCAGAGAGCTGCATCTGGAAATACTTTGTGTGTACCTGTTATCCTCCTAGTTAACGTCCCCCACTGTTGCTACTTTAAAATTCCTAATGGTTCCCTTAAGGTATCTGCTAGTTTGCTTTAGTGTGGTGTTAAGGTAGGTAAGAATTAGCTCTCATATAAGCATTAAGCAGTTTCTTTCTCTTGATATATTTATTTATTTAATATTTGTTTACCCAGAAAGTCTGACTTGGAACTAAGCCGATTTTCAGTGGAGGCCCAGGGTGAAATGCTCTTAACGCATGTCTTTGTAATGTGGAAGGAAACTGGATCACCTGGAGGAAACCCACATGAATGCAGGGAGGACATGCAGACTCCACACAGAAGGCACTCCAGCCCAAAATCAAACAGGAGAACCTCTTGCTTTGAGTTGACACGGTTACTGCTGCACCACTGCGCCATCCAAATTATATAATTTATTTATATGGATTCTACCACAAGGGTTTGTTTTTAAACTTCTCACACTTCATATTTGTTATGGATAGGGACTGCCTTATCAATACAACTATTTAAATGGGAAGAGAAGTCAGAGGCATAAGTAGAAGCTTTAGCAGTAGGATCCTTCAGAGGAGAATTACAGTAGAATTTATTTAAGTTATCAAGTAATTGAAGAAGGTTTGCTTTTGAGAAATCTTTAAACACAAAGCTACTTACAGGTGAAGTACCAATAGCTTAGCTAGGATGCACTGATTGGGGCAACTGTCCAAAGCAGAAAGCATTGGTGGAGTGATAAGCCAATCCTGATCTCTCTTTAATGTAATACTGGCTTTTAAAAGCCAGTATTGCATTTGCAGGCATTCCTGAATACTGTAGCACTCTCCCTGGGATTCAGCAAGCAGCCGTACAGGAATAAGTTATTCCTGCATGGCAGGGAATGCTCCTGTACAGCACAGCAGCACACCTTGTATATTCATGAAGGAACGCTGCCCGGGCTGTTAAACAGACATGGAGCTGTGTCACACTCCCCTGCACTCTAGAGTTGCCTTTCTGCAATTAAAATGAGCGAGAATGCTCATAACACCCCAACAAGTCAGGAAAACAAAAGTGGTGAAAGGCAAAAGGGACAAATGTCCCACCACCACCATGAAGCAAAAAGCTGATAAAAGTTTAGGGTTTAGCATTAGCAGGGATATTCTGAAGGGTATAGTTAAAATAACACAACAAAACTTTTTTTATAAATGTGATAAAGTTTAAGCGTAGCTCGTGGGTGTGCCTATTGCTTAGCTATGCTTAGCCCAGTTTAAACAGCACAAAAAGTTAAATAGCAAGTGACATCCAACATAAGCAATATTGTAATAGTGTAGTGGTTAGAGCGTATTCTTTGTGAGGAGCCATTGCCTGTTCGATCCCCTCTGTAACGAGTTCATATTTTAAATGTGACAGCAGTGCATAAACAATTTTCTTTTGCATGACCTAAATAAACATATATTTGTAAACTGGAGTATGGCATTAGGTCCAGATGTGAGGTGTCAGTTTAATAAAGTTGTGAAATCACCATATAAACACAAGTACCCCATACAGTATAGACACACATGAAGAAATGTAATGAAAGCAAATTGGGGGATGTCAGGGAGAGTAAACAAATGTATAAGATGTAATGAGTGATGAATCAATGCCATACAGCAGACAGTCTATAAAATAAAAAAATAAGCAATGCTAAGCATTGCACAGCTCTGCTTACCAGGTGTAAGTATCGTGTAAATATGACTGCTAAACAATGAGTAGCCCAGCTAAATGGATTTGCCCATTAGTAAGCAGTGCTGAACCTGCCCCTTTAAGCAATGCCAACCTTAGCTAAGCAGGTTTGTCCTTAGCTTAGCTTAGCTCAGCATATTCAAAACTATCCCATCATGGCAAATGGCAGGAAATTGGCCGTATTTAAACTCTACAGACAGGAATACAGCTCATAACTGGTTGCAGCTTTCCACTGTTGGCAGAATGGCTGGAGTCAGGGAGGGCATGCACTTCCATGCACAGCACTGCGGCATCCAGGAGTCTAAGATCATGGTAGGACTCCTGGTAAGAAAACATGATAAGAGACTGCTGCAAGGCCAGTACCAAGGCTCCCAATATAAAGCAGAAGCCTGGGACCATCTCGCCAGTGACCTCACCAGTACCACTGGTATCCCTCGGACTGGTGTGCAGGTCAGGCACCACTCTGCTGACTTGAAACAGAGAAAGAGGGAGCTCTTGGACCAGTGGGTCCAATAATCAAGGCAGAGGGGTGATGTCCCAGCAGTGTGTAAGTACTCATACCAGTAACTGTTTAATAATGTCCAGCCTGTGTATATGATGGATAGGTATGGCTAATTTTTTTTCTATTTCCCTTACAGCTGCAGCTGAGTGGGCTGTGAATCAGGAAGCCCATGTGAGTAGGCTGCAAAGGCTGCATTGTGAGGCTGGTGAGTAACAATCCTGCTTGTAGTAGTCTTACCAAATAAATATAAAAGTAGTAGAAAGTCAGCTATCAGTATGAAAACTGTTTTGTGTGTGGGTTGTGCTGAATAAACCAGACAATATGACAGTAATAGTCCAGTATAGGTTGTATTTAAATAAAACTTTAACTGCCTGGCAATAAAACTCTAAATCCTGGACTGGTTGTGCTTACTCTGGTATTGTATGGCATTTTAGTGTTGCATTCTCTGACTAGTAATGTTGTATTTACCACTGTTACCCACACTGTGCTACATAATACAAAATGTCTAGGATTATCTGTATAAGACTGTTGTAATTACAAGGCCAGATTGTACAAACAAGAGAGAGACTTAGATAGAAAACACTAAAGAGATAGACAGCAATATCCAAACAGCACACTGCTGAAACTTAAATTGTTGCATTTTTATCAGATACAGCCATGGTTCGAATCCTGGGAGTGGTAGTAAGCTGTATGCATAATCATACCTCTTAACTGTACACATTTGTTCAGAATGTCCAGATAACTGGCTCATATTTTCTGCCTATTTCCCTGCCCCCCTGGCAAATCAGTGGGATGATCTCAGAATTTTAGTCAGCAAATAATGACATACATCTGATTTTCAGACCTCAAAACCTTCAGAAAATGTATATGAAAACAAACCTGTCACTCTAGCAACTCTCCATGTTTATGAGAGCAATAGACAAAATATGTCCCTATTTCTACCCCCATGTTGTCAAGCTATGACCAGAGTGTGTGCATTAACAGATTGAGAGGTATGTGCATAATATTAACTCAGTCTCTGGGAATATGTGTAGAAACAGTCAGGTAGTGTTAACAGACATTCCCTCCACAGGTCTGTCAGGTAAGAAAACTGTGCCTGCCAATAACGATTGAAATCCTGGACTGGTAGTGTTTACTCTGGTATTGTATGGCTGACATGTAGCATTCAGTAACATATGATATCAGAATAGTACTGTTGTGTCAACCACTGTTTCTCAAACTGTGCTACATAAAGATATGTCTAGGAATGTCTGTATGAGGCTGTTGTAATTACAAGGTCAGATTGCATAACCACAAGAGACTTAGACAAAACACATTGAAGAGATAGACAGCAATATTTAAACAACACACTCTGTTGACACTTAAATTGTGGTATTTTTATCAGACACAACCATGGTTTGAATCCTGGGAGTAGAGTAAGCTGTATGCATAATCATACCTCTCAACTGTACACATCCTTTCAGAATGTCCAGATAATTGGCTCATATTTTCTGCCTGTTCTCCTGTCCCCATGGCAAATCAGTGTTATGATCTTAAATTTGTAGTCAGCAAATAATGCCATACATTTGATTTTCAGACCTCAATACCCTCAGAAAAATGTATATGGAAACAAATCCTGTCATTGTATCAGCCCTCCAACTTTATGAGAGCACTATTCAAAATATGTCCCTAGTTGTACCCCCATGTTGTCAAGCTTTGACCAGAGTGTGTGCAATAAGAGATTGAGAGGTATGTGCCTAATATTAACTCAGAATCTGGGAATATGTGTAGAAACATTGAAGTAGTGTTAACAAACATTCCCTCCACAGGTATAACAGGTAAGAGATGTAGAATTTAGCTATAAGACACTTGAAGTATACACTTGTTTGCAAACATACCACTGGCCAAACCAAGGCCATAGGGTAGTGTAATAATACCTGTACCGTAATGATTAGAACAATGATCATTAAAGTTGTGAGAACTACAAGAATATATAAGTTGTTAATTGATATTCCCCCACCATATCTGCAACAATAATCTAAATACACAAATCAATGGGTATGATTACACCAAACCTACTGTTGGGACATATGTCCTATTGTTCAATAAATATTGAAATGCATTTCTTTTAATGTTCCATATTGAAACACTATCATTTGTGGCCTCTTGCTATCAATGTAACGTGCATGCCATTGTAATGGCCACTGTGGTTCCATATATGCATGTGTTCTGTTTGCTATACAACTGTTCCAAATTTGGTGTTTTGGGTTAACTGGAATATCTATGCATGCTGTTATAACTAATTCTGGATTGTGTTGACTATTACTAACCCACATATGTTTTAAAACTGCAAAACCATAACACGTTTGGGAAGGCTGGTCCCAGCGGACTCACATCTCCCACATCATCTGGCCATGGCACAGACTCCAGCATGTCTGGGACCCACCCTGGGACCTCCTCATCTGCTGGTCCTGCATCACCTTCAGGTGGAACCACCTCAGGAGATGGGGCTTGTCGCCCTGTGAGCGGGCATGGACAGGAAACTGTCACCCATAGTCAGGTCCAGGGATTGGTGCATAGTGAGCTCTGAAGCGAGATTGGTGATCTGCTATGCCAGCTTGAGGGCCACAAGGCACATTTAGAGGGTCAGCCTGCCCCTCCTACCCAGCCCCAAGCACAGACACCTTTGGGGCCTTGAAGGTGCAGTGGTGACTGCCCATGGGTGGGGACCTCAGTCACACTGTTTCTATTTGGGGGCTCATGGGCTTCCGATTTCCAAACACCCATCTCCATCCAAGGTGTTTACCCCCCACATGTGCCATATGTGTCATGCTGTCTTGTCAGTCTTGTCTGTCTTCCTACCCAAACTACCTCCCCAAATATGCCTACTATCCTTCCCCAACATCCCACTCTTACCTTAAAAAAGAAACGGGCAATCTGTTGCCAAAAAAGAATAATTTCACCCCATACATAGCTGTCCATTTTGCACACGTGTCCACTGGACACATGTAATCTGGTCTAATTGGCTTCACAACATATTATTGTTGTCCTCAAACCTCAATCAGGGTTTTGAGTGTCCAAATCTACATTCAAATTCAGTATATATGCAGAGCTGTTGCTGTAGAAGAAATGGACAGCTATGGACTTTCCCTACACCTGTCCTGCATATACCTAGCTACTTTCCCCTATTGTCTTTCCCTCTGCGTGCCCCCTTTTCCACCACTTTCCTATCACCCATTTTTTTCTTTTTTTTTTAAAGAACTTAGCATGGAGTAAGCTGGACTAAGCACTTTTAAGTATTAGTAAGCAGGTTTAAGCCTGCTTGAGTGGCAGTAAGCAAAGGCAACACAGATCAAGCACTTTTATGGCTAACTGTCTGTAAGCATATTCAATCGGCGTTAGCATTGCTTACCATTGCACAAACCCACTTACAACTGCTTAAATGTGCCTTAATCACTCTGTATCCAGCAGCCCTTGTTCTGCCCAGTAACAAAATAATCAGCCCTTGCTAGTCTTGAACCCTGCACACCATAGCCACAGTGATTTACCACTAAGCCATTTGAGCTGTACATAAATGTGATGTTTTCTCAAACATATCATGCAGCACAGTCATTCAAAAGTAGGTAAAATGTATTTATATACGTAGATGTAAGTATGTATGTATATATATATATATATATATATATATATATATATATATATATATATATATATATATATATATATATATATATATATATATATATATATATATATGTATATAAATATATATATAGCTATAAATGCATATTGCATTCACACATTGGATCCACACTCTGAACCTCTCACTGCAAAACATCTGACCAAACGCACTGTTAATGAGGATGAAGGGGCCCAAATTAGGGATCTCTTGTAATTATTGCCATTTGCCCTTCTTCCACAGCTGAACAGATATGCCTTGCAACACAATAACCAGCACTTGCAAGTCTTGAACCCAAGACCCTGCATAACATACCCACAACAAGTTAACAGTAAGCCAACTCAGCTGTAAGATGTCAGGATGATATCTGTAACATATCATACAGAACAGTCAGTCTACATAGGGAATGTACAATGTGGAATCACTTGACATTCCAATGATACATATACACGCACGCATATATATATATGGATCTATCTTACAACGTCGACAAGTCACAACGAAACCGACACCACATAACCGACATTTCACAAACACGAAACCTCACATGCCCGACACACCATAATCCCGACAAGCAACAAACAAAAAAGCACACACACAACACAAGCACACCAAAATCTTACAAACCAACACTAAACCTCACATACACAACTACCTACAACCTTAACCCAAACCCTAACCCTAAGGTCCGCCACACTCACCTAACCCTAACCCTAACTCCTTAACCCGCTAACCCACAAACTATCACAGTAAACGCCTGTCACTACGCACATCCACAGCCTTTTCCCATGTCGATGTTCTCAGCGTTTTGATGACTTGTCGGCGTAGTCAGATAGAACCATATATATATATATATATATATATATATATATATATATGTATATATAGATTCATTTTATAATCTCAAAATACTGAAATATTGAATTTCAGTATCTCGAGACTATAAAACTGAATCCACAAAACACCGACACAATAAAAACGCGAAATTCACAACACCGAAAATACCGCACACACTATACCACACATACACCACAACACCCACATCACAACATAAACAAAAAAAACTACACACATACACAACTCAAACACATAAGCAGGGGGCTTCACCCCTGCACCCCATAGGGGGCTTCACCCCACACCCCCCTACTTATATATACTAACTCCGAGATCGCACAAACACAAAACAAAAGCCAACTCACGCAAGCACATTCTCCGACCACTCACACACACATCAAACACATCAGCACACTCACACACACTCTAACTCCCACTCAAAACCCTTAGAAAACACTTACCTGACATAACACCTGCATCCACACATGGCACCGCGCACCATCAAAACACAATCCCGGACATTATGCAGTGTAAGGTCATAACCGTGAATTCGACATATATTCAAGTTCGTGATTATGACCTTTTGCTATTTTTAACATTCGGCTTTATAGTCTCGAAATACTGAAATTCGACATTTCAGTAATTCGAGGTTATAAAGTGTCTCTCTCTCTCTCTCTCTATATATATATATATATATATATATATATATATATATATACACACACACATATAAAGATATTACTACTTATAGATATGTATAAGAAGGGTATATATAGAGGGTGTACAGCATATCAAACAGCCATTATTCCTACATTTGCCACCTTTTAAAATGGCCAGTGTTGGATTCTTTCCTACAAATGAGAATTATTGCATAAAACATATACCCACACACAATGCAAAGGACATGACACCACACACAAATTTGCATATATAGAAATGTTTATTTGTGTGCAATTTCAGTTGTTTATACCATTTCTTATAGCAGTTAGTTGTTTGGAATACGTAATAACTGATTAATGCAACTCTCAAACAAACATTTGATACAGTAATGTGAAAAATATAACATACTTTGCTGTCCAGGCTAAGGCCTTCAGGTAGTACAATAGTAAAAAAACACTTGCCTTGAAGATAAGAACCAATTAACACTTAATTACAGATGTAGTTCAGCAGCCACCAATTGCACTCTGTACTTTACCCCTAGGGGGAAAATATTAGGTTTCACAATGTAAATGTATCTGTTACATAACGATGCTTAACTTAAAAGTCACTATCACACTGACAAACAGAACTGTGTGTAAGACAGTAAGCTGTAGCCCACCAATGTTCACATCATACCTCCCAACCATGCCAATTTACTCGTTTTTTACCAAGTTTTGGGGTCCAAATGAAGGGGTGTCATGATTCTCTAGTGGCACCCTTTCATTTCCGATTTGTTTCCCTTTTGTTTTTAATTTTTGAGCTGTCAGCACTGATATCATCATGTGCGCGATGTTGTCTGTGCCATCAAGGCTACCAGCCATTCTGAATTTTGCTGAGGGAGCTCACATCATTTCCAGCTGGCCGCAAATGCGAGTGGGAAGGGTTTTATGGAGTATATGCGAGAGAAGAGGGAATTGAGCTAGTTTTATGGTGTATATGTGGGAGAAGAGGGAATTGAGCTGAAGGAGTTCAAATGCGAGCGGGGAAGAGTGTTATGGAGTGTGGAGCTTTTTGGCAGAACTTGTTTGGTCACAAATGCAAGTTATGGAGCTAACGGCTCTTCTATTTGAAATAAGGTAGGAAGCTTTATGGAGGTGTGTGTGTGTGTGTGTGTGTGTGTGTGTGTGTGTGTGTGTGTGTGTGTGTGTGTGTGTGTGTGTGTGTTATTGGCAGAAAGCTAGTACAGACTGCTATTGCTGCCAGAGTGCCAGTTCCCTCATTATTTAATGCTAAAGACAGAAATCTATAGGCTATAGCTCCCTCATCATTGCTGCCAGTTCCCTCTTTATGTTGTGCCAAGTTATTGCTGCCAGAATTCAAGTACTGAGTTATTGCTGTGTCAGTAATGGCAGAAATCTAGTGCTGACTGAGTTACTTCTGCCAGTAATGGCAGAAATCAAATCTAGTGCTGAGTTATTGCTGCCAGGAATGGCAGAAATATAGTGCTGACTGAGATATTACTGCCAAGTTTTATCTAATGCAGAAGTAAATCTAGTGCTGAGTGTGAGTTATATCTAGTGCAAAAGTATGTGTGTGTGTTATCGGCAGAAAGCTAGTGCTGATTTATTGGTGAGAGGAACTGCAGAAAGCTAGTGCTGAGTTATTGCTGCCTAGTTGTATCTAGTGTATGTGTGTGTGTAAGTGGACTGTCTAAAGCAGGTATGAAGGAATTTCACATACTTGAAGCAGGATACAGAAATTAAAGAGGCAATAACTGGCAGAATGCAGTGTGATAAACAAGAAAACAACTGCTTGTGGTTAAAGATGGTGAAATTAGTCTCGTGAATATGTCAGTAAAGAGCTGTTCATTGAACTTCATTCCTAAGCAAAATATGTTTAATAAGAATGATGTCAGAGCCTGAGGCCCTTAAAAACAGCATGCATTCAATATCAGTTAATCCAGTACTAAACATGCATGCATGCATGCATGCATGCATGCAATAACAGTTAATCCAGTACTAAACATGATCTATTGTCAAATACCAGAGAACTGCAGACAGGAAAACATGATGGCATGATCTATGCCCTACCCTTACTGGTGTGTGCTATAATTTGTAACTATTATACTTATTATTTAATTCCATCACCTTGTTGCTGATGAATTACTTAGGTAATCTCTAAACTTTGTAACTTAAGTGTTTTTGTATCCTTCTTCAGAGGTGTGACTGTTTAAGCTGTATCAGCCACATAATTACATTCCAGACTCCAGCTGGTTTATTTTAAGGTTTCATTGACCAGAGCTCACTTTGACTGAGAAGGGGGACTGAGAAGGGGCAGAAGAAATAAGCAGGTGCCAATGTTTGATGATATCCTGGCATAAATTTTAGTAGGAAATGATTTTAATGAACAATAAAATGCATGAGAAGGACAGTGTAGGGACTCAGACTCCATGAAACTTAATGAAGTGGTTGAAGCACAGCACTGTACATGTTTACGCATTGTAATGTTCATGGAATACAGTCCAAGGCAGCTGACTCCGGAACATAAGCTTTCGCAAATAAAGAATCTGCACTAATAGACTTTGATAAACAGAACGATAGTGATAGACTTTGGTACTTTCTAATTGCCTTGTTTTTTTCTCTAGCTGTTTTGATTCAGTTCTAAGATGATAGCAGTCAGTGGGTCACCACAAATGATTTTCTGGACACTTCTTTTTTTTGGGGGAGGGGCACTTATCTTATGCTGAAACAGGAGTTATTTCTGCTGTTACAAAATTTCAATGGAACTGAAGTGTGCTTGTTGCAGGATGCGTTTGTATTGCCCTAGTGCACCTGTGATATGGGATGTCTGTTTAATGATCACAACATGCATCTTACTGGGGTGGATGGCCATATTTTGGTTGTCTGTTCTTCAGTTTGTATTTGAAAGTTGGTATCCCATAATTCCATTGGAGTGGGTAGGGTTACATAATTATGTATGCAAATTTTATGTTAACCAGCGCACAGATTTGTACCTATTCATCATGGCCTTTGTCCAGATTTTTGATGTTTCCAGTTTGAGAGGTATGGTTCCCATGCTGAAATGTATGAAAATGTACAGCCATATACCTTAAATGCTTCTTACTACTGATATTACTTACGTGTTGTAACAGCCTAGATTAAAACCATTTAATACTCCTCCACCATAAATGTCTTACAAGGGCATATAACAGTGTTTTCCATACACTGACCAATGGACTTTACAAGGTCATACATGTTTTGACCAGCTGTTGCCCTCATATATATGGACCCTACCCCCACAATTTGTTGCACTGACCTCATCCGTCATGCCTGTCATCATGCTGCTGCAGTTAGGAGGGACCAGCTAGCCACAAGTGGAGGTCACGCCATCCAGCCCCCAATGAAACATGTTGAGGAGCTCCTCGCCAGCCTTGGGGCACCTGCCCACCAGCCAAGTCAAGAACATGAAGATAGCATTGTAGAGTTGGGTGGTACCCATGCAATGGATGTGGAGCATGCAGGTAAGGCCCTAGGGCACATTAGTAAACCACTCTTGTTTATCCATCTTCATCTGTAAAGTATCACCATGCATATGTCAGATAACATAGTCTGTCGCTGCAGTGTAGTAATGAACAGATGTGCATAATTTGTAGTATTGTGGATTTGCACTGCTGATGTACTGAAATGCTGCTCTCACCCTGTACCAATATCACAGGTGTGGCTACTGGCATCACATCTCTCACAGAACTATGTAGGTCCCACTGATATACCTCTGGGGCAGCATCCTGTAGCTGGTGAGTATAGAGGTCTTTTGTTCAGGTTTTCCAATACACTGGCCATGTTATGGCAATGGTATTTGCCATGCACACATTTAACACACCTACCCATAATGCATGCTGTACATGTTCACTTATTGTTGCTGTTAACTGCACTGCATCACAGTGGTCACCATGGTGGCATATTTGAAGGGTATGTAAGAGTCCTGCATTATAACTAACAACCTGTCAGTGCAAGATGTGTGGACAGAGATAAATGTAATGGTGGGACAAATGGCCTACAGTAGGGACATGTCTGAAACATTATCCTTATACAGTGACTGCAACAGTGTATATACCAGTATTACAATGGCAACTGTTCCAGATCTACACAACGGCACATCACAATACTACATTCCACAATTTTACAACCTGTAATGTGATCCTAACATGAGCAATGAATGTGTAATATGGAATCCTATGTTAGGACAACAAATAGGGGGAATACATACTTTAACAAACACTGGAAGCATATGTGTGCACACACTCCAAATAACATATCATGGAAGCAGCTTTTGAGGTAGTGCAGCATTCACTCATCTTGAGTATGTACCTTCCATCAAGTACGGGTCCTCAATGTCACACCAAGTAATGGTCTGCTGTCCAAGATGTATGTCCATGACATTTGCCCATTCACCTGTAACAGTGGCAGCCATGGCTTGCACACATCTTACAAACCATGGAATGGATCCCATATCCAAAAGGTAGCACTCAGGAGTGGGAGATGTAGCCTTACCTCACCATTGCATATACTATGGCAGAGAAGCATGTATGTGACGATGAAGTATGGGACACCATTAATGTAGAAAATAAACATATGCCCATCCAAGACAGATGACAACACATGTTGCAAACTGGTCATACAGGCTGCCCAGAAACATGCAGCAACACTGAGGGACTTGCAGGAATGTCTAGCAAGTACTGCCTGTGCAGTACCTGTGTCAACAATTACCTGGACTCTGCATAAGTGTGGCTTATGGATTAGTTAATCAGATGGAAGAGTTGTTGCACAGGATACATCATTCAAGGCTCTCTGCAGGTAGCATATGCATAACATCAAGTCTCCCAAAGGCATGTGTTGCAATGTGTAATGGTGTACCGAGACTAAGGCTGAAACCTACAGACAGTATTAATAAAGATACATGTGCTGCACAAGCAGCACCTCACTCCACCACAGGCCCACCATCCCCATCTGTACCTTGCTGGTGCCAATATGCACCTTTAGATTTGCTGTTCACCAGCAGGAACTAGGCAGGTAGACATGGTGTTCTGAATTTGGGACACTGCAAAATGACACTCACGTGTGGCCCATAGTTGTCAAGCATCTGCAAAAAGGCTGAGAATGGGGAGAGGTGTCATCCTGAAACACAACAGTGAACTGAAGCATACATCCAAAACTCACTAAGAATGGCTGTATCTGAACAAAGTCAAGGTCATGCATTGTGCCAGACATAACCCTGACTCCACAGCAATAGTGAAGGCACTGTGTGACCTCCAAGGGCTGTGCACATGAGCTGAACTTGCAATCTGGCAAAGTTGGGGGACATTTGTAGGGCAGAGTGACCAAATAATGGTAAGAGAAGATGGGCCATGCTAGTATACCCCTTCCAGGAATTGTGACTGCTGTAGTTCACTTAACAGGTGCTACAACAATCCATCATGTTAAGGGTGTGCACACTTATGCAACCCTCATATTGTATGCATCCCAATCAACATCTGCACAACTAACACATTTGTTTAATACTGCATTTGATTGCACAGGTCGTTTGTCACATATCAGGTTTGTGCAATGTTAATATATGCAGTATTATGGCCCCATGGCATATCAAGGAAGAGGGTGGCATGTGAATAAGGGTGTGTACACTCCTTATAGTCACAGTAAGCTTTGAAAGTTGTCAGAGTAATTGGATTTTATTGCTCATACATGCACTGCTGATGATGAGATCTGCAAATCAGACATCAGGCATTCACTATTGACATCTGACCTCATATCAACCCAGGTATGTGTCAGACAAACACATAGGGGCTGTGAGCAAAAGAGCAAACATAACTTCCACACATATACACATTCAGCAATGGTGTGCACACTTGTGAGGTATGGTGCACAGTACATGGCAGGGTGCTGAACAGGTGCACAGCAATACTGTGTATATGGATGCAGTGTGTTCTAGGAGAAATAGCATCACCTTCTAACACAACGCATGCATCACAGATATGTATAATGTTGGTAACAGGGATTGAGTATAGCTGCAGTGCATGCTGTTGAGTGCCATATGTCATGCATGTTGACAGTTGGGTAATGAAAGGTCTGTGTAATATCTATGTGTTACCTCACCTTTAAGTGAGTGTGTGTGTGTGTGTGTGTGTGTGTGTGTGTGTGTGTGTGTGTGTGTGTGTGTGTGTGTGTGTGTGTGCACATGTGTGTAGAGGTAAGCAATGATGTGCAGGTCTTAAAATATGTTTTCTGTTTTCCCCTCACAGGTGGCAAGGTGGATTTGAGTCCTTCCTGCAGGCAAACTGATGTTAGTGTCTATACAGACTCTGACAATGATGATAGGTATGGTGAGGCATAGGCGGGGTTGTCAGAGGCTAAGCTGTGCCATTGGCTGACATCCCACTGTTATAAACCCCATCCCCACACGCAGTCACATCGCCTATACATACTACATCATCAGTGGCCATAGATGAGGGACATTTGGCAGGTGGGGGCATGGGACAGGACAGTGTGGTGACTATGGCAAGTGGAGGGTGGCTTAATGGCTAAGGTGTTTGCCTTACAAACCCAAGGTTCAAGGTTTGAGTCTTACAAGGGATAATTGGCTAGGCTTAAAATGGCTCGCAAGGGCAGTTAGCTTAGTAATAACCTATGAACCTAGGTCTGTACAGAGCAGCTATAGCCGGATGAGCGCCGAGGTACCAGACAGGCAGATGCATAGGGGGGCTCATAGGAGGGCTGCTGGCCATCATGCCCCTGGCAGTAGTACCACAGCAGGTGTCACCAAACACATGTTTCGGGCCAACATGGAGGCACAGGCATGTATGGAATGTTATACCAGACAGGGTCTGAGGCTCTAGAGGGCTACTCATTCTGCTGTTATTGACAACATCCGTGATCTTGCAGGTGCCCACCATTATTTTGCAGATGTCCTAGATAGACGGTTGGGTGAAATAGTGGGAAACCTCGACCATGAAATGCCTGTGTTAGAGCATATGGTGGGAGTAAGGCGACAGCTACATGGACGTAGGTCAGCAACACCAACAGGTGGAGGTCTACGTGGATGTGCAAAAAGTCTGAGCTGCTCCCGTAGTGGCAGTACCAGCACCTGTACTGCAGGGGCAGGGTGCTGTCCACATCCCAACACAGCAGGCCAAGTGCACATGGCCCTGGCTGGTCCCAACAGAGACCCAGATCCAGCAGACATTTGTCATCATTAGGGGAGAGTACCATATTTGGCCTTGTACACGGTAGTGCCTGTGAACCCCTGGCAGGCACAGTTATCGTGTTCATGTTCGGAGAAGGTGAACTGCACACCCTGCCATGTTTGGTCTGCAGCTGTCCAACAAACCCCTGTATAAAGCATCCACATGGCCAAACTGTGTGCATACATACACACATACACACATCACCAACACAGCTAGGGCACCTCCATACCTACACACACCAAATCTGCACAGCCCAATTAATAACAACCCCCAACACACAACCACTTGATGTCAACCAAAGGGCTCAATGTAGGTCTCTGGCAAACCCACAACACACCCTGTGCATATGATGATACCTATGCCACATCCGTGTCATCCATACCATCAATGCAGGGACAGGCTAATATGGTTCTGATGCACTGGGTGAATGTACTAAGGTGTAGCAATGTTATGCTGTGTAACATGCTTTTAGCAGGAAAGTTTAATGCTTACCTGTCAGGATGTGTAGCTGTCCAGCCATGATGCATTTTAGCTGTTATTAACACTGACTGATAATGGTCTCCATAATGTATTCAGTTTGTGTTGTAGGTGTTTATGTGTCAGCAGGATTTTGGTCTGCTGTTGTGTCCTACAAGGGGTATGGCACTGTGGTGACAAAATGACTGTGTCATATCCTGGGTACAGCTGAACACAAGTAACAGGTCTGTATAACAGTTACTGCATGTGCCACATGGCTGATAGGTCTGAGGGGTGTATAAAGGTAAGTGCATGGTGGCTGATATCAGCAGCCCTTCTACAGTGGACAATGGTAAGTGTACTGGGTAGCACACACCACATGTTTGTGCATAACACACACACAAACACACACACACACACACACACACACACACACACACAAACACACAGGCATGCACGCGCGCACGCACGCACACACACACACACACACACACACACACACACACACACACACACACACACACACACACACACACACACACACACACACCATCCACCACACAAACACACACAATCACTCTACTACATGAAAGCAGGGGGGCAAGCCCCCCTGCACCCCCACACTTAAATATTCTCAGTCCGAGGTTGCACTACATACAAACATGCACAAAACACCACCACACAAGCTACTTTCTCTTTGCACACACACATCACAGCAACAAAACACACTGACACACACCACAGCCCCTACTCAAACCCCTTAACACACACACACACACTTACCTGAATACATGACCAGAGCGGAACTTTAGAAGCGTGAAATTCAAAACCTCCGGTATTCAAGGTTTTAAATTTCGCACTTCTAAACTTTCGCTATTATGTAGATTTGGCTTCCTGGGCTCGAAATACTGAAATTCGAGATTTCAGTATTTCAAGTTTCTGAATGGAACCCGTGTATGTATATGTATATATAGATATGTATGTATGTATATCTATGTGTGTGTGTGTGTGTGTGTGTGTGTGTGTGTGTGTGTGTATATATATATATATATATATATATATATATATATATATATATATATATATTATATATATAAACATATGCCCATAACATGTACTGGAGTTATACCTCAGCACCAATAGTCACAATCTTTTAGTGCAAGGAGATGTCATGCAAGTATTGCAGGTATAAATGTGGAATATTGCGACAGTAACAGGGTTTGTGTTAGCAGACATGTGTGAGAAGTCACTTCTGATACTGACATGTATGCCATCAGTTACTGGCAGACATCATAAGATCTTCATAGTGAAGTACCACACAATCACAGTAATGATCCTGTGAAATACAGCAGAGATATGACCAATAAACATGGACAGTCTGACATAATCTGGTGAGTGCAGAGGTATACGCAGAACTCCTTAATGCAAGATGTGTGGAACAAGCCTGACAAAGTGGATGTTTACAGCCATGTAAATTGGGATATCACAAAAATACTGGAATAGATAAGCTCACACAGTTGATGCATTCAAACACTCCTGTCTGTCCTAACACATATTAAATGGAGGAGCAGAGGTCCCAAGCCCGCATACTTCACACTAGTTAGTGACGTACATCTTTACACCATCCCACTGCTTTTCCAGAAATACATAACAGTTATGGTGGCCAGGCAACAATACATCTGACAAATATTTGGATATAGCATCACACTAGGTATATACACTGAGCTGCTAGGCATGCTACAAAGCATGTCACAAAGCACTGTGCAAACTACAGGCAGACTGCCACAACACTGGCCCAAGTTTTCTATGGGGGAATACACATGTACTTGCAAATATACCAGTCACTACAGGCATGTAACAGCATGGAGTAACAGACACCAGTGTGAAAGTGCATACCCGCAACCAATCTGAACACAGTCACAGTCACATTATGGTAAGCCTAAGTAATATTACAGTATATGGACTGTGTGAACAAAATCACTCTCATATGAGCCACTCACACAGTAACCCTACATATACTGGGCCAATACACAGTGTAGTCTGATGCCTGATTGTGGTATGGAACATGTGTCAGTCTGGCCCTACAAAGATGTATACGGATAGGGTACCATAAACTGGAGCAGCATGCAACATCAGATAGAACAGGACCAAGATCAATGACATCTACCACAGTCTGTACACAGGACAAGTAATGTATTCACAATACACACTATGTAAACAATCACCATAAGTACACAGACCTCACTACTGTACACACTACAACAGAATGTCCAGGTTTTGTCCTCAAATATAAGGCCTACTATACATAACATGTCTAACAGTATGATATCTCACTGACTTGTTATAAGGTATGATGTCAGTAAATAATGATGTACTGTACATATGCACCTCTTACTGCATGACGTATGGACAAAAGGTGACAGACTTGGTGGACAGAGGCACAAACACAGGGCCAATATTGACATATTGCTATAATAAACTGAGAAATTTCCTGGTGTAACAGGGTTTGTTGTGACATATCTCTTCTGAGGGATATGAAGTCAGTAACTCACATGGATGTCACCATGTACTGACTGCAATAATCAGAGTATGCTACTGCATATCTAAAGATAGGAAATGTGTGAGTAACACAACACATGTAAGACTGCAAACTCTGGACAGTCTGCAGATAGCCCTACAGGTGAGAGTTTTCTCAACCACATAACACTGCCATGCCAGACTTGAAATCATGTAGAACAGCCATATCCACACAAACCATGTTAAACCAACATTACTTCAAATGTAGAACAGCAATACTTACATTCTGTCCCGATGTCTGGAACATCCCCCTCCTGTTTTTGGCCTGTCTCTACAGTGTATGTTGTAAGAAGTATTTCCAACTACCCTCTGTGATGCTGTTTGTCAAACTCCCACATGAAGTCCTGCTCACCGTGAAGGAAAAGGGCCAACACCTACATGAAGTGCTTAGTTATATGAGTGTGTTTCCATGCAATTGGCTATAGAAATGATGCCACAGCTGTTCCACATGGATTTAGCAAGTGGGGGACTGCAATTTGTGCACAGGCAATCAGCTGATCATGACCATTCCTTACAAAACTCAAGCTGCTGTCTATGCAAAACAGATGTACTTTTCCACATCTACCAGGGAGAAAGGGAGAGAGAGAAAGAAAGAAAGAAAGAAAGAAAGAAAGAAAGAAAGAAAGAAAGAAAGAAAGAAAGAAAGAAAGAAAGAAAGAAAGAAAGAAAGAAAGGGTGCAAGATAGTAAGAGCCAAGAATGTTTGTGTATCATCAATGGGTGGAGAGTGGTATCTGAGTATTATACCAGTTGCTTATATTGTTTACTAATCCATACTGTCACATAGTAATTGCACATAGCTGTACACATTTATGGCTGAGGATTATCTGCAACTACAGTGTTTGAAAACTGTTGGCCTTGTAATGTGGACAATGGTACATATACGTCCTCAATATAATGATGTAGCAAAACCCCAGACTGCAGTGGATCCTGTCAGGACACACTCACCCCAGCACCCACACATGATACTGATGACACATGCACCAACACACACTTACTAGTATTGAGGTTTCAAACCCCTAGGTATTGCTATTACAGTGTAATGCAGTTACTGCAGGCGCCACAGAGCTTATATGTTGGAGAGTTGTCAAAAGGTATCTCTGAAGGTGAGTGACATCAGCAACAGTGCTAAAGAAGGGATAAGGAAAGTGTAGTACATGTTAATGTCCACAAAAGCAGATGCTAATGGAGACACACTCATTATCACAGTTGGCAGGATCAAGATTAGAACCCCTACCTAACTAGTTTGCTACATTACAACATTACACAGTTATCACAAGCACCACATAGCTTATATGGTTGATACATGGCAAAAGGGTTAGTTCAAGGTGAATTGCATCAGCAGGCATGCCAAAGTAGGCCAATGGAAGGTGTAGTGATTGTGAATGACTTAAAAATCATTAATCTCCACACATATATACACACACACACACACACACACACGCACACACACACACACACACACACACACACACACACACACACACACATGTCAGTACTGAGATGCATAGGTTCATTACTTCGCAGGCGTGTAGTAGGTGAATGGGCCTGACTGCTGTACAAGGCTAGGCAAATGGAATACCTTGGCATCAGGCCACATGACAATGGTCTCCAGTGTGGCTGAGGGGTGTAGTCCCTGGAGTGGTCCCCTCAGGTGGGTATTGTATTCACCATCCACTCATCTGGGTTACTATTGTGGGTGGCCAGTGATGTGCACTGGTTTCCATGAAGGTGATCTATATTCCATAACATGGACAGTATTTGGGTTGTGTACATGTCCCACACGCATGTTTTTGACATGTGGATGTGTACTTGAGGTCTCTGGTGAATGTTGTGTGTACAGATTGTTATCTTCTGATGTAGCATTCCTGACCTCATTAGGGGAGAAGTGGCTATGGAACTGAGGTCATGCTTGCACCTACACTGACAGCATGATACAGGTATTCAGTGGAGTTAGTGGTGTCTGACCATACCAGGAATGTGTATAAGGCATGGTATTCCCTTAGTGGGTGACATTTGCATACTCTACAGTTGTTGCAGGTGTCCAGTGGGGAACATAGCAAAAGGAACATTGTAAGCATTTATTTGCCTACTGTAGGGGTGGAACAGGGTGCCATGTCCTTTTTCTTGCTGGATAACACTCGCTCAATCAGGAGATGTTACGCATTTCAGTACTTTCTGATGTCAGTGCACTGTTGTGGTCAACAGGCATGTAGTCCACTGCAATCACACCATGGTTACTATCTGTGAGGCAATATACAGGAAACTACAAATATAGTGGTTGTTGCCTAGCCAGGTGTGTTTGTGTATGAGACATGGGTGGAGAGTGTTCTCTGAGTAATACAAGGGTTGCCTCTCTTGTTCGGTATATATTTCTCGGAGGTACAGGCCAACACGGAAGGACTGTGGCTGACCAAGTTCGCAGATGACTGCAAACTGGGCACCATAATCGACTCTCCAGCTGACACAAGCATCCTACAAAAGGGCCTCATAGAAACAGACAACTGGTGTCAGAGCCATGGCCTCAAGCTAAACGCCAAAAAGTGTATAGTCATCCCCTTCGGCAAAAACAAAGTGCCCACAAATTACACATAGATGGTAATCCATTAAGTATGGAAGAAGTAATTAGGGACCTGGGGACCCAAGTTGATAGCAATCTCTCATTCGGCAACCACGTGGCCAAAGTGGTTAGAAAATCATTTTATATAGCCCACCTAATCATGAAGGGATTCACATCTAGATCAGGGGAGGTCATCGTGCCTCTTTACTCATCCCTCATCAGGCCCATAATTGAGTACAATGCCCCTTTTGGGTTGTACCTTACCAGACACCTGCAGCAACTGGAAAGACCCCAAAAGTACCTCACCAAGAGGATCAAAGGGCTCAAACAGATGCCATATGCTGCCCGGTTAAAGAAACTCCAGCTCTACTCAGTGGCATACCGCCTGCTCAGAGGTGATCTGTGCCTGACGTATAAAGCCATGTCCAACCCGGAATTAATGGACATGCTGCACCTCAGAAAATCCAAGTCCCATCGAGCTACGCGCTCGAGAGACTTGAACCTCAGCACTGAAATAAATAGGACATGCTGGAGGGACAGATTCATAACCCAGTGGCTCCCTTCACTCTGGAATAAAATCCCAGTCCAGGTTAGGCAGAGTCCCTCATTGACTATCTTCAAGAGGAATCCTAATGAGTGGATGGGAGATCGTAGATTTACTCTGGGTATCACTTCTGTGTCACTGCTAGACAGATGCACAGTATACTAACCTCAAAAAAGGGCATATCAAAATTCATTTTAAAATGGGTGGTGAAAGCCAAACACACTCTGGCTAGGCTTGTAAATGCCCTAGGGCAGATAGCCTAGTATGAACCTATGGACCTATGAACCTATATTGTTAACTGATACAGAATGTCACATGTAGGTCTATGGATTGCCTACACCAGCCTCTGTGGTGTTTGACATCTGTTATCCTTGTAAGGTGGACATCATGACATATAGTAGGTCCTCAATACAATAATTTAGCAAAACCCACCCCACAATGCATCCTGTTATTACACAATCACACCAACCTCCACACAGGATACTGATGACAGACACACACACACACACACACACACACACACACACACACACACACACACACACACACACACACACACACACACTTACCAGTACTCAGATTCAAATTCCTACCTAGTTATGCATTGCTACTACAGTGTACCACATTTATCGCACTCACTATGGATCTTATTGGATGGATGCTGTCCCAAAGTACTTCTAAGGTGAGGAACATCACCAGCCCTTGTAAATACTGGCATTGGGTGATGTAGTGGGTGAGAGATCCCAAAAGTAATTGCAATGGTGTGCCATGTGGTGTGTGTGCACAGACATCTGCAACTGATAGATATGTATAGTCCACTATTGTTGTCAGACATGGGCTTCATTTCTCTAAATGTTGGTGCATGCCCAGTATGACATTCTGTATTTCGTTGTCAGACATGGGCTTCATTTCTCTTAAGTGTATGAGCATGCCCAGTATGACCTCCTGTACTGAGTGTGTGAATCCATTCCAGGTAGGTTGTACTCCAGTGCAGGATTTTGTGTTCTACACCTACAGCTAGCAACCTGTTTCTGATGGATATCTGTAGATAGGTTGACAATATGGCGTCACAATGGGCAAAAGATAGTGGGATACTGTAACTATTGCTGTCTGTGCAGTTTGTGTTACATGGTTGGTGTTAGCAGAGATATTCAGACATGTACTGTTTTACACTGTGATGTATTATGTCATCAACTACCAACAGATATACTTATTTGCTCATAGTTATTTCCTGGGAAATACAAGATGAATGAAGCTGTGTCCAGTATTGTGGTCTGCAGCCTACATATTCTTGTACACTCATGCCATTCTGGAGGGGTAGCTGCAAACACTTGCTGATGGATCTGTGTAAATGGTCCAGCACCTTGGTACTGTGGTGGCGGAGGATCACCTGCTTGTACATCTATCGACATAACAGAATGGCCATATCCTGCTGTGGCCATAACTTTCAGCTGTACAGATTCACCCAGGTTACCCAGAGGCAGGGCTCATATATCTGGTCAGTTCCCCTTCACATTGTGGTTTACAAGCGGGTTCATAGCCACCCATTACTGGGTTTGTAGACAGAGGTAGTATGGGCACACATCAGAATTTCAGACCACACACTCCATGGCATCCATGCTTCTACACCCCCCCCCCCCCCAGAATACAAAAGTGACCACCCCTTTCAATCCATCTTGCTGTTTTAAAAATAGTAACTCTCCACTAAACCTTAACTTTTTAAACAGGTAAAACTTAAGTTACCTACTTTCACATCTAACTTCTCTAGTGCACACTGCAGTGTGCATTTTTTTTTCATCTTACCTTTAAGCATCCCTGTGACTAGCACTTTCTCTAATACCTGCTGGAAAGCACCAGGAAGCCTTAAACTGATACAATCACTCAACTATCCTTGTTAATAAGGAGAAATTACTAGTAGACACTAAACAGCCTATAATTGCAAAGTACCTTGCTAAGGTAATGGAAAACAGCTCCTGCACTTTACAAAAAAAAAACAAAAAAAAAAGGCACCAAACTAGGCATGTCCAAGGGTCAGCTTCTAGTGATTTCTCCTGTCCACCTGGTGAATCTGGGCATACTGGGGCAATGCAGCAATTGCCTCATGTACACAGACAACCCTCTCCTCCTACCACCCAACACTACAACCTGTGAGAGATGCACTTACATAGCCAAAATGGAAGCAAAGCTCTCTCTACCCAAGATTGTGCTAGACAGTCAAGAGGAGAAGGTTAACACCCACACTACACCTCAAGCAACACATAGCCCTTCTAAACCCACACCACCAACACCCACATATAGCAACACTAAATCCACATATGCAGAGGCCCTTAACTGTAACCTGCCCAAGCAACAAGGACCTCTGAAGCTGAAACGCAAACACCAATCACAACCAAAGTGTCACATAGTTCACAACACCAGTGTGCCACCCAGCAACAGCCCCTAAGGCAAGACAATGTACCAAACCGTTTAGTCATAGGTGACTCTATAGTCTGGCACACTGATGTCCCTCTCACCAGGATGAACAAGGAGAAAATTACAGTCAGCTGCCTGTCGGGTGCCAGGATCTGCCACATAATGCATGCACTCAAGTCAGTCCACAACAAGTACAAATATGACTCTGTCATTATCCATGTTGGAGTGAATGACTTGAGATGTACCTCCCTGGACTACATGAAAAGAGACATGGAAGAGCTCTTGGATCATGTGGCCCAGGCAGGTATGACCCTAGCCCTGAGTAGCATCCTGCCTTCGCCCAGAATGATACCACAATATAAGGTCAAAATGATTGACTTCAATAATTGTCTAAGCTTCTGGTGTCATTCAAAGGGGATCCAGTATCTGTCTGCCTGGGATGACATGATTGACAAACCACGATGCTTTGCCAGAGATGGTCTGCACCTGTCGCCCCTGGGATTCAGGCTACTGGCTAAGGCTCTTGCCACCCCTATAGTGCCTTTTTTAGGCAAATTTCAAAGGACAAAA
Source organism: Protopterus annectens (assembly GCF_019279795.1). Lineage (NCBI taxonomy): Eukaryota > Metazoa > Chordata > Ceratodontiformes > Protopteridae > Protopterus > Protopterus annectens. The sequence continues at coordinate 1,364,832,381 of NC_056733.1, forward strand.
CCACCATCGTAACAGGTACAAGCATGCAAAATCTGCAGGTAATGCTACTCAATGCTAGAAGTCTAAACCTCAAAATGCACTCTCTTGAGGCACTCCTAAAATGGAGAACATCGATATCTGTGCAGTAACTGAGACCCGGTTCAAGGCTCCAGAGAGCACCCCTGCAATACCAGGCTACAACTCTTACCACACTTTTCCCCCACCAAACACTAAAGACCGAAACACTAAAGGTGGGGGAGTGTCAATATTCACCAAGGATATTCACACCACCAGGCTAGTTGCCCAACACAATGCATCTGAAATTCTCCAGGTGCAACTAACATTAGGTAAGCCTGCAATTCAAACTGTAGCTTGCTACAGATCCCCACCATACCCCAAGATTCTCACTACACCTTTCTAAACATACTGGAAAATATTAAGATAGACCCAAACACCCTAATACTGGGTGATTTTAACTACCCTGCCATTAACTGGGAAAACTACTCATGTACCAACACCTTTGCAACAATGGTTCTTGGAATTCATACATTTCAATGCCCTGGATCAACTAATCCATAGTCCCACCAGGGGCTCCAATATCCTAGACCTGGTCATTACCAACATGGGAAATCAATGCTCCACACCTATGGTCACCCCTCATTAGTCAGGTCTGACCATAAGCTAATCACCCTTAACATCCACATCCCACCCCCACCCCCCAGTAAGGAAACCTCCATAAAATACTTCTCCAAAGCCAACTTCATGCTACTCAAGTCAAAAGTGTCAGACTTCATGACACCCATGCAGACAGGAACTGAAAGTTCAACTGCTGAATCCTACACTAAGGCACTGTACAAGCACATCCACTCATGCATGAATTGTGCCATCCCAAATAGAACCAAGATGCTCTCATCCAAAAAAAGGAAGCCAATCTGGTGGTCCCCTGCCATAAACAAACTTTACAACAAAAGGAAGAAACTGTTGCAGAAAAGAGGAAAATCCCAGGATGCAAAAAACTCCCTTACCAGCCTCAGTAAGAAACTGAGATCCCTCATAAAATCCTCCAAAGCTAGTTATGAAAATAAAATGGCCAAAGATACCAAAGACAACCACAAGGCATTCTATAACTATGCCAAGAATCTAAATAGCAATGCACAGATCTGCTCTGAGCTACAACAGAATGGCATTAAATATACTGATCCCAAAGATATTGCCAATATCCTGGCAGATCGATTCAGTGCCAACTTCACCCCCCTCTCACCCCCTAAATGGCCCATTTCAATACCAGAAGATTGCCAAATTCCGGTAATAACGACCACACAGGTAAAAAATGCACTCTCCAAAGCTAAGAATATAGCATCCATAGGACCAGATGACATCCCGGGCTGTGTACTACAAAAACTACAATATAAACTGGCACCTCACCTAAGTATCATGTTTAATCATAGCCTCACCTCAGGTTTCGTGCCCACTGAGTGGTGCAGAGCTACAGTTATCCTACTCCACAAGGGGGGATCTACCTTGGATCCTGGAAACTACCATCCCATCAGTCTGACAAGCCTGATCTGCAAGGCCATGGAGCGTATTATCATGGAACTTATAAACAAAGACAATGGCAACCTTCAAACACTGGACCCCACCCAGTATGGGTTTGTGAAGGGCCGATCTTGTCTCCTGAACCTGACTGGCTTCTTCAAATCAGTCTCCAGAGCCATGGACAAGGGTAATGTGGTCCACACAGCCTATCTAGACCTTGCCAAGGCCTTTGTCACCATCCCCCACTCTGGAATCATAGATAAACTTACTAAGCTGGGCATTAATCCCTATGTCACCCAATGGGTTGCTAACTGGCTTACTGATAGAACTCATACTGTAAAAGTAGCCAACTCCAAATCCAGCACAGCCTTTCTTTATGGTCATCTACACCTATCTTGCTGGTTGAGGCTATTGTTGGGTATGTGAACCTCACTGACATGCATGTGTGTGTCCTATGGACATCAATTTGGGCCACCAGATGTACTGCAGTGGGATTTGTCACCTTGTCTAGTACTGCCTACTTTGTTGACACCAGTATTTGTTATGGATTTCATGCTGCCCATATAGATGTCCAGAATCTGCTGCCATTCCATTCAGCCACCCAATTCCCTTGCATGCTCACATCCATACGATAGCTACAACTAGCAGAACATACTACTCCATTCAGCAATTGATAGGTAGAGTGACTTACTTGTGGCTGTGCCAGTATTGAGGATAGTGCTGGAGGGCTGACTATGTCGATTTCACATAGTACACTCCCTATACATGGTACATGGTAAAGCATAGGTAGTGTCATGTTTGGCATCCCTTTTACTGTATATGCAAGTCAGAGAGAGGTGTCATTCCCTGGGTTCCTAACATGTCAGTGTATGTGCTATGTGTTGCCTCTTAGCCAAAGCCTGGGCATACTGCCACACCTCCTTCTGTCTGCATGGGCAGGCTCAGGTTGTTCCTCCTCCAAGTCACTCTGTGCCTGTGCTGGCCATGGCAATAGTGGGGGGCTGTATGGCCCTGCCCCGTGCTGTTCCTGCTGCAGCTGTTTCCACAGGATCATATTATGTAGCATGGCACATACAATGAAAATTTGTGTACATGTAGCTGGAGAGTACTGCCTACTACATTGAATGCATGCTTTCTATGGAGCTGTCATGCTTCCATTTTATAATTTGCCGAAATGCATTCAGTTAGTAGCCGAATACATTTCTGCAGGTTACACTATTCCTGCACAGATGCCTGCATGCTTCCTGGATTGGTAATTCACCTCATTTGCATGGTTTTCACCTGAAAATGGGGTAATTAGCATACAGGAGCTGTGTCCATGCAGGAATAGTGTAGGAGCGTTCATGCACATCCCCGGAGCTCATTCCTGGATTGCTCATTGGCCATATTGCATGCAGTAGCTGTCATTAATCTTTAGGTCTCATAATTTGCTCATTCATATTGATAATTGTCCATCCAGGTAATTGATTTTCCCTTCATTCATCTTTTAATGCTTGCCTATGAGTATCTCACAAAAGTATTCCTTGAAGTTTTAAATGGTCCCCCTAAAAATTCAGCTGAAACATGAATCGATCTACATAACTTTTAATAATATATAAATACCATATATAGATATATATATATATATATGGTTTACCTTTAAAATATCTATCTATATATACACTTGTGTGACTCTTTACTTACCCGACTTAAAATGTCAGAAACTGCAAAGCCGAATGCTCAGAAGAGCGAACCTGGTACGCAAAAAAAAAAAAAAAAAATTCGACAAAGGAATGTCGACTTTGTGCGAAGCACTCATCACTTCCGGATATCTCTGATGACCGTTATCCCCCATGCACCCTCACACCCCCTGCTAATTATATATACTAACTCTGAGATCGCATTACAGTGAGGGAAAGGGTACATGTCCCGATCCCCACTGTAGTGTGACCTCCACTCAGAATGCCAAATTCACAACAGTGAATGCACACTAACATTCACTGTTATGAGTTCATCATTCTGTCGTTCACTAATTTGAACTGTTGAAAACAGATTTTCACTTATATGAGCATCGGAAAAGTGGACCTCGACATTTTAAAGGTAAAGCACACACACACACACACACACACACACACACACACACACACACACACACACACACACACACACACACACACACACACACATATATATATATATATATATATATATATATATATATATATATATATATATATATATATATATATATTGTTATTCTTCACTTGGGATATGAGATGCTGGTTCATAGTATCCTGGAAGCATTCCTTAATTGCTGTACAGCACTCTGACTTGACATTTCAACAAATGTATATCTCTGTCAGTGCATGAATATAACAGAATATCTTATTTTGCTGCTAACTTACCTGCCTCTTTTTGCAACTGTCGTATTCTAAAGAATTTTTGCTGTGTGGTTATGTAAAATAAGATCTCATACTATTATCTGCATTTGATCAAATTTTTCTCATTCTTATTTATTAAAAAAAATGGAAAAAAAAGGCCTGGTTTATCCCATTAATGCATTGCCATACTTCAAGATGAAGTCTCCAGTGTGCCAGACAGCACATCACATCATAAGGTAGTCTGTGAAATAAAAAACAGGTCTGTTAGTCATATCTTCCTTCCTTCTTGGAAAATCTCCCAAATAATACTAGGCAGCTTACCTCACTTTAAAGAGAGTTGTTACAAAAAGTCTGTATAATGAATTACCTAGCATTTCTCAATCTTTATTATGAAGAGTACAGTCCAGAGCAGTAATCCAGTGAAAAGAATATAGCAAAACTGGAAATACATCATTCAGCTACAGTTATACCTTGAGCTGTATCTGGTGTCCTGTGGTTGTAACTTATGCATATACTGTACATATAAATCTGTAAGGTATTTATATTACTTGTTTATACATGCATATCAGTACATATTTGGGGGTTTAAATTTTACATATGTGTCATGCTACTCTGATATTGATGTATTTATCTAATACTGCTCTTTTGTGGAACTTTGCTGTGTTGAGTAGGACCAATTATGAACAAATTAATGAAAGAGTAAAGTAAGAATAAGCATTCAATCAAAAAACATGAACTATCTAGCGTCCTCTCATATCCCAAAACAGAAAGACATTCCCTCATATCCCTAAACATTATTTATTTTCCTCCTTGGTTTACTTTTGGTTTATGAGAAATGGCCCTAGGCAAGCTTTCCTTCAGAACTGCCTCTTAACTTTATTCTTTGTACTGGTCACCTTCTGTCTTAGCCTTTAATTATTGCTTGAAATTTGTTAGAATATTATTTTACCTTCTAGATACCATGTGCATTTTTCTTTGTTTGGTCCAGCTGCTTTGTCTCCAATGAATGAATGAATAAAGACAACAGCAAAACCCAGGACTGGGACTGCCCTGGCCTCCGTGTGATTAATGCATTTCTGAGATGATTAGATGATTCTGGTGCTGTCCGATGTAAAACTCTGTTCTAAGACACTCGTGATACTGTGGATGACCATATTATTATGGAATTAGGAAGCTGCTGTTGTGCTGATGTCGGGTCCCTAAAAATTCTGGATAACAGATGTTGCATTGGAACAATACCAAGGTCATTTTCTCCTAAGTGAATCACCAAAAGTTGAAGCTGTTCAGCCTAGAGAAACAGGAAATCTTAAGATGGCAAAAATGATCTCAAATCATTCCTGCAAAACTCTGTCATATTACCTGACCAAAGATGGAGTCAAGGCCCAAATTCTCACCATTTTGCCATACTGCTACTTACTCACCATGCTGCTAATTACTGCCCCTACTGAAACTCACTGGCCATACTGCTACTTACTGACCACACTGCAACTTACTGGCCATACTACAACTGACCATACTGCTACTCACTGGCCATGCAGCTACTTACTTATAATGCTACTTACTGACCATACTGCTACTCACTGGTCATACTGCTACTTACTGACTGTACTGCACTTCACTGTGCATACTGCTACTTACTGACCATACTGCAACTCACTGACCATACTGCTACTTACTGGCCATACTTCTACTTACTGTCCATACTGCTACTTACTGGCCATACTTCTACTCACTGGCCATACTGCTACTTACTCACCCTGCTGCTACTTACTGAAGATACTGCTACTCACTGGTCATACTACTACTTACTGACCATACTGCAACTCACTGGCCATACTGCTACTTACTGACCATACTGCAAATCACTGGCCATACTGCTTCTTAATGACCATACTGCAAATCACTGACCATACTACTTACTGGCGATACTTCTAGTCACTGGCCATACTGCTACTTACTGGTCATACTTCTACTCACTGACCATACTGCTACTTACTGGCCATACTTCTACTGACTCAGCGCCACTCAGACAATAAAGGCATGGTCAAAAATTAGAATGTGTCTGCACCCTGTAAAGTAAATGAGCAAACTACAACTCCAAGAGCTAACAGCTACCTAATATAAGTCATAAAAGCTCTGGAAGACCATCTACCAGTTCTCTTGATTACTTCTACTGATCAGGCTTACATTGACAAATCTGGCCTCCTCTGTACAAAATGAGTGGAAGGACTAACCTAATGTTGGCAAACCTTGGACAATCAAAACCTTGAAACACATCATGTATAAATCCTTTGAAGTCATAGGCCAACCAACTATCAATTCAAATTCTGTCTCATCTATGTAAGCACCCTGAGCCGTGCTTTCTAAATATATCTGACAAGTTTTGATACCTTTTAGTTTTTTACAGGTTGGTCATGCATTGCAAGCTGCCTCTTGTCTGATAGAGACAAAGCTACTAGACCACAGGTAAATTCTGATTTCCCCATGCACACTACAAGTTATATTTGAAAAGAGTTAGGGAGGAACTCTGCTTCACATGGGTGGGAAGCCTGTTCCAGAGAAAAGGTATTTTCTGAGACAAATACTTGTCACTCCAACATATCTTATTTATGTTGCAGATGAGGTTTAGGTCCCTAGGTCTGATAATTCTGATACTATTTGTTTTGCAGATGCATAATAGGTCCATCAAAGTGGGATCAGAGGATGATTTGTAGGCCTGGTATAGATTGCGTCTCAGCAGACTATAGGTCGCAAAATACAGGGATTGGATATTGAGACAGTCTGCATAGGAGATGCTGTTTATGTGCTGTATTCTTTTTATGAGAAGTTTCTGTGGATACTCTAGTTTTTGCATTTGCTTGTTACAGATACATACTGAAGAGTGTTGTACTAAATGATTGGTCTGATTAGGATGAAGTACAGCCTAATAATGACATCCTTGGACCTAAACACCATATCCTTCCTTATAAGTTGCACAACACAAAATTACTTCCTTCCTACTGCAGACATACGATGGTCATCATCTAGGGTATTGTCTCCCAAATCCATGACCACTGTGTCTAATCTTAGAAGTGTATTATCAATATGGAAGTTCCCGGGTTAGCCATCTAAACAAATGATGCTATTATGCATTTCTTGTCATTTAGTTTTTGACAGTGTCTCTGGCATTAGTTAATACTATGTGTTAGGCCTTCTTGGAGGGCATTTATATCATGGGGGGGGGTCATTAAATGCTCAACAAGGATTTGTTCTGAGGATGTTGTTGAGCCCTGTATCTGAAGAACTCTAAAAGGGCCCTTCTTCAGCTAATCAATCATAACTCCTAACCAAGAGTCAGTATGCTGTTCATCTCACCTTAATGACTTATTTACAGACTTCAGCTTCTGAAATGTCTGATAATACCAGAGCCTGAAAGATACATCTCCCAAATGCTGATCTTCATGTAGAGACAAAATATAAGTCAAAAGTGGCAAAGACTGATCTGGGTCCATCACTAAAATTGCAGCCATATAATGGATGAAGCTCACAACCCAGTTATTTCAATTGCCAAACATGAAATTGCCCAATTGACTTTTTCCTTATACAGTCAGCATTCAGGCTATGTCTTTTGTCTAGGCTTTTCTGCTTTTAACATGTGCTGCATTCTAAACGTATCAACCAATTCAAAAACTTTGATATAGTCTCCTACCAAATTTTCTCCTATTTGAAGATTATATATGGCTAGTGATATAAACTAATGGACTAGTGGGATTAGCACCTATTTTCCAATGTCACTAACAATGACCCCAGATATAAATTCACAAAAATGAGGCTGAATGCTGGGAATAGGAAATTACAAAAAGATGATGCACTAGGGCCTAAAATGTCTCATGTGGCACTTAGAGTAGTCACCTGTGATGAAACCCCTTTAACCCCCACCTTCTTCTAGCAACATCATACATTCCATCTACTCTCTCTTTCTCTTGGAAAAGTGCTACAATAACGTGTCAAAATTTGCTTCCAATCATCATTATAATACACATCACTGTCTGACCTTAAAAAAAACTTCAGTGGTTAGAGTTAAGGCATTATCTTACACTTTCCTAACTAGCCACCTACCATAAACTCATCTTTTACCCAAAGAAATGCCCTAGTTTGAAAAAATATTCTACAACTTTATAACCCAATTAGACAACTGAGATTTACTAACAAAATTATATTGCTACAAAATCTAACAACTCAGCTATTGCACTCCACTTTTCTGGCCAAAATTTAGACCTCCCCTCCTTTCTCTCTCTGTCTCTTGCACTTTCTCTAAGAAACCCAGTAAAAAACAACTTTTAAGACACAAATAGGAGAAAACCTAAAAGATATCAGGCTCTGTACATGCTCACCTCAAGGATGGTAAATGTCCTGCCCTTTACTAACCCTTATTTATTGGTCCCCTGTCTTTTCTTTGTTCTCTACCTCTCCTTCTTCCTTCTACCTATCCTAACACAGTGTCTCTCACCTCTTAATACTATTCTTCCATTTCTTCCTTTTCTGTCTTTCTACCATTTTTTTTTTTCAAATATGTTTCTTAATTCCTTACATGCGTACTTCTCTTTACTTTATTCTTTATGTAATTTTTTTTCAGAGCTTTTCTCCCTGGAAAAAGTTTCACAGCTCATTACATGATGCTGCTGTTTATCAATGATATTGTTTTTAAATTTGGTAAGTTTGCCAATCGCTTGTATTACTCTGTTCTCTATTCTCTTTATGTAATGTTGGAATTTTATTGGAGTTTTTCTCCCTGGGCTTTTGCTGAAGAGGTAGCTTTCTGTCCAGTCATTATATCCAGGTGAACAAATACAATAAATAAATAGAAGCTCTTGCAAATATTCCTCAACTGGTTTGCCTAGAAAGCCTCTATCTTTAGAAACATCTGAATGAAACATATTATCTGGTTGAGTTACTGTATACTACTCTATGACTGATGGCTTCGAAGCACCTTTACAGAAATGTCATTTCACTCTCTCTGAAGATGGTTCATTTCAGTGAGCTCTGCCCTATGAGATGTGCCCTCCTCTTCTTATTCTGACTAGGCCTAGATCCCTCTGATTGGTAAAATTAATTAGAAATGATAATAAAACACTTACTTTCTAAATATGTAACAGAAAATTAAACTACTACTAATGCTAATACTAATACAGTCACCCACCAGGTATAAAAATCCTTAACTATGCTTGCCTAATGTATGATTTTTTTAATAATTATTTTCAAAAGCTTGCAGCAAACAAACAAATAAATGAAAGAAAGCCCATTATACACATTCTTGTTACAGACTTGTACCCTGTTCACTAAGTTAACAAGCCTGCACAACAGTGTGAAACAAGTTTAGAAAAGACATAAACCACAGAAAAAAATGAAAGGCATGACTTCTTACTAAGATTTCTTGTTGATTTATTATCAATATTTACTATGTGTAAGTGGTAAGATTTGTTTTAAGGGAAGGGACCACTACAGAGCTGCAAAGAGGAAGAATCACTTTACAGGGATGCAAGTTGGAGCTATTAGAAATTGGCAGGATAGAGAACTAGCATAACAGAAAAAATGGCTTCACAGAAATCAATTGAAGGCATTATTATGCCCACAGATGGAATAAAACTGTCAAACATAGCCGGGGGAATTACCAAACTAGAAAGGATATACCTGAAGAAGCTACATCTTCTGAGAACTGATAAAACTACTGCTGATGAGAAAGACTAACCAAGGCTGAGAAGGAAATAGGGGGAAGGGGACATAAAAGTGGAACTTGATACTATAAAACTGGGGCAAATAACTATCTTGAATGGACAGATAAGATAACAACTACCAACAACCAGCACAACAACTAAAGTGAATAGAATGCTTATGGGCAGACGAGGCTTGACCTCATAACAAAGTTAAACAGAGCATGACACAAAACAATGCCAAACCAAAGAAAGCAAAATCTCTAAAAGGTTATAGAGTGAACACTAATTCGTCACATCAAAATGGTGTAAAATGGTCTTATGGATCAAGACTTACAGGGATTTAAAATAACATAGTAATTGATACTTAATGAGGAGTCAAAACATAGTGATAAACCAGCCCCTAGCAATCTGAGCCTGTCTCTGGTCATCCAACTTTATAGAGTCCTCAGTGAAATTAAACACTGAAAATGATAAATAATAAAAGCAAACATAGGAGTTGACAGGGTTTACCATTATGTTGAAACATCCGTTTGACTGACACTTACGCAAAAGGCTGATTTCAAGGTTTTGTAATGTTGGAAATTGTTTTACCAAATCTGCGATGCTGGAACTCTGTTCCCTTTCTAGATCCCGGATGGCAAATGGGTTTTTGCACAAAATTTCCAGAAATGGTGAGTGTTGAACTCCAATTTTACCATGTCTGATATCGGGATATTGAGGGGGAAATTATTTCAAATTTCAGTATTTAAGTTTGTCATTCTGAACACTCGCATGGATGCATTTCAACATTTTGATGGTAAAGCAGTTGACAGGAATACATCACACCAAGAGCATGAATGATAAAGCATGCTACCATTTGATTTAATGCTAAATTTATGTATTACAAAAAGACCCAACCAGGAGCCTAGGTTGCTTTGAATTAACCAGGGCACAATCTAAAAGATTACCTATTAATGTGATTCATCCCACTTCACACCCTTTCTATGTGCTGTCAATGAGACAAGTACATATCCTTGAATACCATTGATTATTATTGGTTTCATACCTGGTTCAGAATGGGTTGGGGGGGTGGCTAGTGCACAATTCATTAGTTTAGCATGAAAGTGCCAGTAAAGGGAATTAATTCAGAACAGGCACATGACTGACTAGCTGTTTCAAATTAAGCAAAATTAACATCACAATGAGTGAAAAAAATGTCTCCAGAACTACATAGCCTGTGATTTAACAGACTTGGTTACCAGGTTGAAAACATTAATGAGAACAACGCATCAAATTTTTACCAGGGATAATAATAAAACCCCATACCTTTACCACAGGTAGCAGAACCTTAAACCACAACGCTTACTCAAACCACTGTCAGAATAGGAAAATGTTAAACTTTTATTAATGCAATTCCATTCTGAATTGGTAACTCTTTAAAAAAATCTTACCTGAAAGGATTCTTACAATCACAGTCACAGGATACATGGACACTAATCCAAACGAAAGGGAAGATCAAAGAGCCCACCATCTGGTCTGCTGTGTATGACACCAGAGTACAGTGGTTCTAAAATTAAATACCCTTCTGAGTCAGAATTATGGCAGCATGCATCCAGGCTGTGAGAACAGAATCAGATAAAATCAACCATACATGAAAAAATTGTTTCTATCTTATTTTCTTATATATTGTCTTGTTTCATTTAACAACATTTATAATTCTTACAGTATCTTATGTCTATAGTTTTAATTACATTTTGAGGCTTATGCACTGCAATTACTCTAATTTGATAAAATTAGCTTCTATTGGCTCTAATTGCTCATTAGTTGATGTTTTTATCCATCATGTAGCCTTTATCAGAATTAAATCCACTGATCATACTTTTCCAGCAATTATGTAGTTCATTCATTTTCTTGATTCGACCTTATAACAACAGAATGTTGATAAGAATGTTAAAAAATAACCAAGACAGAAGTTGGTTCATAAGTTAAAAAGATACATCGTGGATAATTTTATGTGAGACTTACTAGACACACATATCCAAGAGAGCAGCCTTGCTGAGCTCCATGATACATTTTTGTGCTATCCAGGTAATATATTTCATTTCCAAAGTTTTTTTTTCTGCTTCATACCAAATGGTGAGTAACTTTTTTTGTCTTATCTGAGCTGCAAATCAAGTCATACAATACTGCATGTTAACCACTGTAGACAAACCAAATAAGTTATAAGCCTGTAGTCCAAAATGATTATCAATATATTCTTGAAAGGCTGAAGGGACATCTAAATGGCCAATAAGTATTGTTTTAGACTAGAAGAGTACTAAAAGCAATTTCTTCTCTTGGTCATTACCCTTACATAATGCACGTAGCATGGAGATTATGCTCTGATGTTGTGAAAAAGACAAACCTGTTAAGTACTTTTGTAGTGCAAGTCCCAGTTGTAACAATTATTAAGCACCCCTACTTAAACTTTTAAGATTGGGTATCACACTAGGCAGAAATTCCTGCCAGTATTGGCCAACAAATGATAGCAGCAGAATTTAAAACAAATTTCTTTTTGCCTGTCATCTGTGCCAGTAATCTATCCCTTAACTTTCCTTAGCATAGCATAGTGTGCAACACTGTCTTTCTAACTTTGTTCGCTAAAGCATGTTCACTTTCTCACAGCACTTGTTAAGTACTTTTATGGCTTTGAAAGATGTCAAAGCACTTAGCTCTTTTTTTATGTCCTATAGCTAGTAGTACATGGAGCTGATAATGCTCCTTGGACTACAGAGAATTCTGAGCGAGTCTCTAATCATAACTATGTCATTAACTGTTCTCAACATGGATTCCAGGATTCACCTCTCAACTTCATTTTTGAAGTGAAATTTTTGCCATTCATGTCTTGAACACAGAATAACAAGGTTATGATCAGAGATTTGCTAATAATCCTCTATGTTATTTTTCGATTTTCTTTGCTATAAAATATTTTACCAAGTCCATTGAGGCCTCTAATACTGATTATGTACATAGTCTAGGTCTATCATGGATGATATTGCACTATCATGGACCTTATCTGTTGTCAAGTGCCTTAGTTTTATGCTCTGTTTTTAACACATTGCTAATATATTTTGGCAGCAAATGTGGTATAAAAATGTTTTGCCTTTATCATTAAATGAGATGAGAACTATCAAATCTGGAACTTCTCCTTTTTGATTTTATATAAATTATAGTTACATTTTTTTATTTAATGTCAATAAAATTTCTGTAATACTTTGACTTTGTTTCTCTTTGAGTAGTAAAATGTACAACTGTACCTTCCTTTTATATTTAATGAAGGTGACATGTATAGTACATTTTTTTTCTTTTTTAATATATTTTATCCTCGTCTTCATATCTTGGCAGACTTGTTCCATCTGTTTCACAAGAATTGTCAGCTATAAACTGTAGTACAGAAACAGTTCTCTTCATAAAAGTGATATACTGAATAATGGAGCTGCATTCACTTTTCCATGTTTTTATTTTCTGTCTTCAATACATATGCAAACATCTTTGGTTTCAGACTTATAGCCATCCTATCACTACTCTCAAAAATTGCTTGAAAAATGCATCCATAATGAGAAAGAAGATTCTGTCGATAGGGATGACTGCAATTAGAGATACAGACAATTGGCAAGAGGGGTTAGAATTTATAGGAGAAAAATGGCAAAAGACCCAAGGCACTGGGAGAAAATATTTAGAGAAGGAAAGGTAATTGAATAGGAATAGGCCAATAATTTATTTGAACTGCAGGCTAGAGAGTGCAATCCCTATCAAGATTTGATATTAGAGTATAGACAAAGAGAAAAAAATAGGAGGATCATAAGTGAAAGAAAAGGACTGGTAGAGATTTTATAGATTCCAGAACAGAAGCTGCTGTTAAAAAAGGAATAATTAGTAGACCATACAAAATATTGCATGACAACTATACAAATAAATCAGAAGAGGTTGGAAAGGATTGGGAAAAGAGACTGGATAAACAATTCACAAAGAAACACTGGGGGTATATGTATGTCTCCAAAATATGCAACAAAGTCTAGAAGATTTAGGATCTTTACTTGGAGGTGCTTGCATAGGTATTTTTATACCCCAAGTAGACTCCAAAAAATGTTTCCTCAGGTAGACAGCAAGTGCTGGAGATGTGATGGGGAAGAAATAAATAACTGGGAACATATTTTCTGAGATTGTAATGAGTTGGCAGAGTTTAAAGATTCCCTGCAGGCTGCTATGCCAGTGATATTGGATAAGCAAATTGGTGTAACTTAGGAAATTATTTTTTGAGCAATGACGCAGAATCGGAATTGTCTAGATACAGTAAGGTATTGCTGTTTCTAATTATGATGGCTGCCAAAAAAAGCAATTACTCGAAAATCAAAATCAAAATGTAAACAACTAGAAGTAGTGAATATAGTAACAGATATAAAACAACTAGAATTGAGATGTTTAGGAAAGTGCAATAGCAAATTGCATAAAATATGAATTATGGGAATTGTGGGAACAATGCATGCAGAGGAAGAACAAGGTTTAAAGAAGGCAGAATTTGAATGAGCTATATAATATTTGGCTGACAATGAATGAATGAATTATAAGTGTTGTATAATGTTTGCAACTAAGGTTATGTCAATATGTTTGTTTTTTTCATTTATATAAAATGTATGATTGCCTATGTCATATGTGATAATTTGATAAAGATGTTTCTTGTTTAAAAAATGCATCCATAACCAAATAATACAGCACCTAACCAACAAAATATTTTTGTCACTCAAACATGTCTTTAAGCCACAGTAAAACCATGAAACAGCACTGCTGTCCATCACAATTTGTGCTAAGAACTCCAAAATTAGCAACACATATACTATAGGTATATTTCTGGATCTCTCCTAAGGTTTTGAACCTGTATCTCACCCTTTACTTCTTCATAGACTAGCCAAAATAGAACTTAGTCTGAATACTGTTAAAAATGGTTTAAAAGGTACATCTCACAGAGATATGAAACAGTCAAGTGGTCTAATATCTTCTTAGACTTCCTAGCCACTAGCATCCGAGTTCCATATAAATCTATACTAGATTCCCTTTTCTTTAGTAACTTCATTAACAATACGTATACTAAATACCAACAGGAGATTTACTTTAAAATGCTGATGACTCAAATTGGTTCACCAAACTGCTTACAATAGCATCTATAACATACAACACAGCAAATTGTCCTTAAATCTGAAAAATGAACCATGGACTTAGAACTAATTATTGATTCTAACAAAAGAAGACTTCTAGCGTTTGCTTTATGTGACATCATTATCAGATATACTAATAATACAATAAATGATCAAATTATCCACGCCAGTCTTCTTTGAGTTCTTAATGATAATCAGCTCTAGTTTAACAAACACATTGACTATGTAACTTCAAAAACACACAAAAGCTAGGCATTGTCAACAGGTAAAAACACTGCTTAACAAACACAGTTAGGATTAATACAACTCAATCTTTTCTGCTGCTAAGTTTTCTATACTCATCCTTCATTCATACTAACATGCAAAAAACAGCCCAAAAGAAACCTGAAACTACTTGCAAAAAACGATACAAAATTTGCAGCAAGCATCCTAAACATTGCCCACTGCCACAAAGTCTTACAAAATAGTAATAATAATGATAGTTATAGTAATAGTAATAATAAAATGGTTAGAATTTCAAAAGTACTTGAACTTCATGGGCCAAATCTGAGCACAAAATGCAAAACAAACCTGACCTATGCCTAGCAAACTGCAAACTGGTTAGCAAGTATGTTCCTTCTAGAAGTCTAAGGTCACAAGCGTATAACCTTCTGTAATTAGCTAACTCGAATAACCCACAAGGTGACTCCCTTTATAGTGTCCATGCTGCAAAACTATGGAATGCTATCCCACCACCTATCAGAAATGAAATTAAACCACACATTTTCTTTGAGCAACTAAAACAACAATTTGCTTATAAATGGGTAAAGCTAAATGCCTGGCTAGTCCACTTACGAAATCTCTAAATTCCTACAACTTTCTAATTACACAAACATTTATCTTTCTATTCTAGACCTCATACCCATCCCTACATCATTCTATATCCCCTCCTTCTCTTCTCTACTCTTCTCACATCTTCTTACCACTCAAACTGATTTTTTTTATTTTTACTATATATCACAATTATCTCTAGCTATACTTCTTCTAATACATTTACTCCCACCTTTTTTTTTCTCTTGCCAGTTCTATTATACTTCTCCGTCTCTTTTAATAGCTTTGCTCATAGATGCTTACTAGGCTAACAACCACTAGGGCTCTTATAAGCCTTGCCATGCAACCCAAATGTGACCTACAGATTTGATTTATATAGGAGGTGATTTACTGACTTCTTCTGTCCATTATAAACATAGGCACTTGAACAAGGGTGAATTTCCGATTACCCATCCATTAGTCCAAGTTGTTCTTAAATAATGTTAGGGTGGAACTCTGCTTCACATGGATCGGGTGCTTGTTCCAGATAATAGGAATTTTCTGAGAACCATATCTGTCATTCCAACATGAATATTTATGTCACAAGCATTATTTAGGTCTTTTGATATAGTATATGAGGGATGGGTGGCATATTTATTAACTAATGGCTGATCAAATATTTCACTTTTTGGTCTTTTACCGCTGGCCTCAGTTGAACATGGGCTCTGGCTTGATGGCTGCCCAGTTAACAAACGAAAAAAAATAAACACATAAACAAACAAGCAAACAATCAAACAAACAAATAGACAAACAAATAAATAAATATAGGCCCCCTGACCTTGTACATGTTTTCAGTTGTTTCTTATGTGTATAGAATACTCAGTAGACTTAGGTTTTCTAATTATTACTCACATTTGTGAATTTCCTTAATTTGAGTATTAATCCTCTCTTTTTCCATACAGAGGCAAATAATAGAAATCCAAACAAGTTGAACATGCATCATGAGAGCAAACATTAATGCTCATCAAAAGTACCTGCTAATCCTTATTTCCAAGAGTTGATAAATCATGTTAATAGTCATAAAACTGACCAATAGCAAAGTGAAATATAATGGCTAATACTCCAAATATCAAACCAGTAATTTTGTAATGATAGATTAAGTGCTTCGAAAATAGTTTTATTAATCTTTGTGAAGCAGTAATAGAGACTAATATTACACCAGAAGCTATTGTAGCAAACGTGATGAGCAAGACATTTTTCTAAGATGTTATGCATATCACGAAGAATTGTTTTGTAATTATCCCTCACTCCACACACACACACACGCACACACACGCGCACACACACACACACACACACACACACACACACACACACACACACACACACATGCGTATGCACACACACACACACACACACACACACACACACACACACACACACACACACACACACACACACACACACACACACACAGGTATACAGGACAAGCAAAGGACAAAGAGCACTAGGTGTATACGATACCTTAACTTGGTTAATGTGATCATTCAAGCCCTTCTTCATAGGAAACATACTGTTTAACATAGTCCTTCTGGTAAACATTCATAAGTTCAAAATGACATCTGTCTCTGTTTCTGTTGAAAATACTCCTAATGTAGCTGCTCTTAAAGTATCTGAAGTCAACACCATCAGTTTCTCAGATTTTGTTGCCCGGAGGAAGTATAATGGTACTGCTGCCTCCACTTGTTATACAGCAACCTTTCCAGTGTTACCAGCAACTGTAAGAACTTTGGATGCCTCAAGGAGGTATTCACAGAGAAGAAGGAGGCAAAAACAGAAAGCATCCATGGAACGACAGAACAACAAGGCCAAAGTGATAATAAATTGACTTTAGCATATAACATCTTTTCTGTTGTGTTATCTCAAGCACAACTTTCTTTGTTAAATAAAGGTCTTTCCTTTATTCCTGAAAATTGCTCTGACTTATCTGATGCCATTTTTAACTTACAGATGTTTGCCAGAAGGACTATATTAAACATTATGCCTCCTATGATGGGCTTGAATGATTACACTAACCAAGTTAAGGTATCACATACACCTAGTACAGTTAATACTGGTCTTTGTCCTTCCCATGAGTCTTTTTTAAAATTATGTAAATCAGACATATATGAGATGTTGAATACTGCATGTTCAAATAAGTTCTATGATTTAACTAGCGATGAGCAAACTGCGCTTCAGGAATTGAAAGATAGTACTAATATACAAATATGACCAGCCAATAAAGGGAGCACAGTTGTTGTGATAGAGAACTTACTTTATTTGGATACTATGTACAAACATTTGTCTGATTCTGAGAGTTATTCTCGAATTACTAAGGCCCATGTTAACATTATACTTAATGTGCATAATGAGGTATATGATTTACTCATGAATCATTTAATAACATGAACACTACAACTTTTTACTTGGAAATGAGCCAAGCATACCAGTGATACTTGGGCTTCCTAAAATTCATAAAAATTTAATGAGACCACTCGTGTGCCATATTTTTCAGGGAGCAGTTTGTTGACAGAGTCTTCATCTGATTTTGTAGAGGCTAAATTCAAGCCTGTTTTAGCAAAGGGCCCTGTAGTCTTGAAGGATACTAAGCATTTTTTTTACTTCTTTGTTTGACTGTGTAAATGAATGTGGTGATACTTCCAGCCGTATATTAGTAACTATGGATGTACAAACATTGTTCACTATTATTCCCAAAACTAAGGGCATAGATTTGGTTATGTTGTTTCTCTGACATCACAGTAATTATTCCCATAGTATGATTTCAGTCATTCAGTCTTAGAATTAATACTGGAGAATAATGTATTTGTTTTTGAGCATAAATATTTTATTCAAAAAAAGGGGGTTACGATAGGTACTATTTGCGTGAATAGCTATGCTAACCTATTGATGGCGCAGTGGGAGCAAGAACATGTTTTAAACCTTCATGCTTATACTCCTTGTATCAAGTATTATGGCAGATTTGTGGATGACATCTTTTTTACTGTGAGAAAGTTCAACAGTAGCTTTACAGAATTGTGTGCAGTACATAGAAGCTAGTTCTACATTCTTAAGATTCACAGTTAGTTCCTCTTCTGAGACTATAGATTTGTTTGATGTATGTCTATCTAAAGCTAGAAATGGTCAGCTTGAAACTGCATTGTTCAGGAATCCATGTTGGAAGAATGGCTTCTTACACAGTAGTATCACGGATCCTAAACACATGTACCCTAATATTCTAAAGGGACAATCTAAGTGGATGCCTAGGCTACATACAGATGGTGCCAGCCTGAATATAGCTCTAAAAGGGTTGCACCTAGATTTAGTAAATACAGGTTACTCTAAAAGTGAACTTGATGAAATTGATACAGTCTGGTGACAAGGAACATATCCCTATTTTTGCCTCTTATAGAAGAGACTCTGCAAAACCTAAACATCGTATGAATGAATCAAGTAAAGTAGTGTTCACATATTCAAGTAATGTTAATATAGTATGTGATGTGTTGAGAAAACAATCATCCCATTCTCATGACTGATGATAGTATCAGGAAGGCAGTGGGTAATAGACCTAACTTTATATTTAAGAACAATCACTCTCTAAAGAGACAGCTTTGCTATGGACATGCTAGCACTGGAAGGACCAATAGGAATATGTCCGATAGACTGGGTACGTATCCTTGCCATGAATGTAAAGCCTTAATTTTATTTCTAAGTATAAGTCCTTCACTCATCCAGTAATGAGCAGGGTTTTTACTCCAAGGTTTTATGAAAATTGTTTTAGTAATAAATTGGTATATCCTGCTATTTGCCAGAAATGTTCAAGTTTTTATGTTGGTAAGATGACTCATCTTTTTAAGGAACAAATTTTACATCTTGGTGATATACACAGATGTAACACTTAAAATGCATTAGCTCAACGTATTGCACATAATAGAGATCATTGTTTTCATTTTTTGATGTTACAAATATTGTATGATAATATTTGTATGGGAGATGTTGCTAATAAAGTAGAAATGACTGAACTTAAATGGATAATAGCTCTGTGAGCTGATGGGACCCTGTGATTAAATAACAATATTCATTTAAAACCAGCTCTAATGGCCTATAAATTGTTTTATTAATTAATCATTTGATTAAATTTTCTAATTTGATGTTGATTGATGATGCTATTTATATACATTATATTTTACTCTGATTTTTGATGAAGTGAATTATTCCATGAAAGTGCTTACCATTATAACTTTATATTTCATTCTGCTTTGTTGGTTGGTTTTCATTTTTTTATTTTTATTTTCATTTTTTATTTTCATAGGAAACTACTGTCTGTACCTAATATACCCTTTGAGATGGATTAAAAATCAGAAATAATGCACATGGTAGGCATGATGCTTAACCCACAACCATTGGGCAATAAAACTTGACAAATAATTTCCAAGCTGCATTTTAATTTTGCTAAAAGATGGATGCTGAGGAAAGCATACCTCCTACATGCTATAAAATAGAAAGGAAAAATATTAAAGTATCTCTCAGGAATATTCCAGAGCTTTGTTTTTGAACAGATCAGGATATACTGAGATGAGGAGGGAATTAAAGAAGCTGGCATTGGTTTTCTGAGTGGTGTACCCAGTAGCTCTTGTTTCGATAGGGGCAGCCAGAAAAGGAGAATTAATTCCCCAAAGAGGCATTTGTGAAGAAAATGCGACCAGATAAGTCATATAGAGACAGTCCCACTAAGTAGGCAGTAGAGTGGCAGAAGTGTCAGTCCAGACAATAAGAAGTTATGTACTTACCATAATGTTCCATGTTAGTTGTCTTCTTCTCGCCTTCTTTCTTGCTGGTTGGGTTCGGAGCCAATCCTTGGCTCCGACTCAGCCATCTTCAAAAGCTTGAGAGCTGCTTACTGGCTCGAGGCCCCCCTATGTCCCATGATGCCTGGCACTAGATACCCAGATCTCATTTGGTAATCTAACTACAGACATAATAATAACAATTATAATAATACAGTAAATTTAGCAGGATACAGAAACCTACTGGAGAGACTGACAGAAGTAATAGCCAGAGAAGACTCAGCCAGTGATCAACAAACCTAAGGAACTCTTCTCAGTCTACTAGGATAGGGGGATGGAAGGTGGGATGCAAGAAAGAAGGTGAGAAGAAGACAACTAACATGGAACGTTATGGCAGGTACATAACTTATTAATGTTAAGTTGCTATCTTGCCTTCATTCTTGCTGGTTGGGACAGCATCCCTAGCACCTCAATCCTGGGTGGCTCATCGGAACAGACTCTTCAGAACAGTGGAACCAAAATCAGCTCTGCTTCTGGAAGCTGTATCCAGTTTATAATGTGAAATGAAGGTATGTGGATTAGCCCATGTAGCTGCCACACAAATAGTTTCCATTGGCAATCTGGCCTGAAAAGCCACAGAAGTAGCTAGAGCGCTGGTGGAGTGACCTTTGGGTTTAGCAGGAAGCTCTTTATTTCTTAACTGATATATAAAGGTAATAGTAGAAGTCAACCACCTAGATAAGTATGCCTTGTTTTCCCTCGGCGTAAGACAGGAACAACTGGTCTGATTTTCTGATTTGCTTGGTTCTATGCAAGTAAAAGCGTAATTGTCTATGGATGCCCAGCTGATGTAACTTGTATTCTGCCTTGTTGGAATAATTTGGAAAGAACACAGGTAGTTCAATGGACTGATTCAAATTATAATCAGAAGTAACCTTTGGAAGAAAGGAAGGGTTAGTCCGAAGAGAAACTCTATCATTGTGAAAAACTAGGTAAGGAGAACGAACACAAAGTGCCTGAAGTTCAGAAACTCTTCTGGCCGACATAACTGCGACCAGAAGAAGGGTTTTCCAAGAAACAAACTTCAAGGAACAGGAAGCTGCCGGTTCAAAGGGGGGCAGTATCAGGGAAGCTAGAATCAAATTTAGATCCCATGGAGGTGGGGGATCTCTTAGTGGGGGCCTGACTAGAGTGGTCCCTTTAAGAAAGGCTTTACAAAGCTTATAGGACATGATGCTGGAATCAGATAGGCCTGCATGAAATTTGAAATTGCAGCTAGCTGAACTCTAATTGTGGCAGAAGAGGATCCTGTTCGAAAAAGTTCTGCTAGAAATTCTAAAATATGGTGCACAGGGGCTGAAAAGGGATCTATCTTCCTGTTCTCTGCCCATAAGGAAAAAAGTTTCCACTTGCTAGCATAAGTTTTCCTAGTGGTCGACTTATGCAAGGATAAGATGATTTCACACACCGAATGAGAGATGTTGGGAAGCCAGGCTAAGGTTGGAAGTGGAGAAACCAAGCAGTGAGCTGGAAAGATCGAAGAGATTGGTGCAGCCCACCCAATTGATGAATCAGGAGTTCTGGAATTGGGTCCAGGGTCCAGGGCTGCTTCAGAAGGTGATGATGCAGGAAAGGGAAACAAATTTGTCGAGGCCAGTAAGGGTCAATGAGGATCATCTTGCATCCCAATGTGGTAGCTTTCTGAATTAGTTTGGGAATCAGGGGAAATGGAGGGAATGCATAAAGAAGTCCCTGGGGCCAATCGTGAACTAGAGTGTCTCTGGGGAGGTGTCTGGGGAGAGGAAGGAGAGAGAAGAAATTGTCACACTTGCTGTTTAAGAGGGTGGCAAAAAGGTTGCAGCAAGGCTGACCCCATTTTCGCAAGATTTTGTCTGCCACAGTCTGATTGAGAGACCACTTGTGAGGCATAAGAATTGCTCTGCTCAGCCTGTCTGCTATAACGTTGGACTTCCCAGGGATGTACACTGCTATCAGAAACCATTGGGAAGAGATCGTCCACTGCCAAAGTCTGAGTGCTTCTCGACATAAGGGGTACGACTTGGTCCCGCCCTGCTTGTTGATGTACCATACCACTGACATATTGTCTGTTTGAATTGCAATGGTCCTGGTGGGAAGAGAGTTCTGAAGAGCTTGCAACACTAAAAGCACGGCTCTCATCTCCAAGACATTGATATGCAGATGGTACTCATGAGGCTGCCAGGTGCCTTGGACTGTTCTGCCCTGAAAATGCCCCTCCACCCAATCAGGGAGGCGTCCGTGGTCACCGTAGCTACTGGAGGAGGAAGAACGAATGGTCTGCCCTGGTGTAATGATGGGGAAACCATCCACCAAATACGTTGTTTTTTGCATGACTGTGTGATCATTATCATGTGAGACATTGGGAGTTGCTGGAAGGACCATTGTGTGAACAACATCCACTGAAGAATCCTCATGTGAAAACGTGCAAGGGGAACTAGTATTATAGCCGCTGCCATGAGACCCAATGTTTTTAGGACAAATCTGGCCTGAATCTTTTTGCAACCTAATAAGACCTGCACATGTCGTCGAATGGCTAACACTCTGTCTGCTGGGAGAGTTGCTGACATGTCCTTTGTGTTTAAATTTGCACCTATAAAGTTGATAGATTGACAAGACGACAATGCAGACTTTTCGAAATTTATTGTGATGCCTAGAGTAGAGCACGTTTGGATGGTGTAGTCTCTGGCTAGCAGCAGCCTGGTGGTTGCAGTAAGGAGCCAGTCATCTAAATATAGAAATACCTGGAATCCTTGCCATCTCAAGTGAGCGGAGACTACTGCCAAACATTTGGTGAACACCCTGGGGGCTGTGGTGAGACCAAAGGGCAGTGCTCTGAACTGATAATGACTGGCTCCCAGCCGGAAACGGAGGAATCTTCTGTCTGTGCATTTTGATATGGTAGTACATGTCCTGAAGATCTATGGAGCACATCCAATTGTCCTGACCCAGAAAGGGTAAAATGGACTATAGCGTGACCATCCAGAACTTCGTTCTTTGAACAGACCTGTTTAGTCTACTGAAATCCAGAATGGATCTCCAGTCCCCTGTCTTTTTTGGTGCCAAAAAGAACCTTCAGTAAGTTCTGGATCCTTGTTGGTCTGCAGGGACTGACTTGATGGCTCTTTTTCTTAGCAGTTTTGAAATTTCTTGAATTGCTTGATCCCTTAGATTGGGTGGAACATCTGGAAGGGATTTGCTGGAAAAGAGTGGAGTGTGAAAGAAGGGAATGTTGTAGGCTTCGGATATGATAGAAAGTACCCATTTGTCTTGTGTTATACTTTGCCAGGCTTTTGGGTACAGCGATAATCTTTCCCCGACTGCCTCCGAAGGTGGACAGTCGGGCAGCACTTCAGGGATGCTGTTAGGGCTTGTCAGAGAAGGATTCTCTTTGGCCCTGATTTTGTGGACTCCCCTTGCCCCTAGGGCAACGTCTATTGTTGTCCCCTCCTCTGCCCCTGGAGTGGAACTCTTCACATGTGTCAGGCATGGCTCCCTGGGATTTCCAGAACCACATCTTCCCACTGTTCTGACCCTTGGAATATGGTCTTGAAGGAATGGAAAAATGGACTCCAACAGCAGAGAGAGTCTTGCCTTCCTGCTCACACCTGGTAAGGGTATCCTTCACCTGTGGTCCAAACAGAGCAGAACCATCAAAGGGGGTGTTGGTGAAAGACATCTTGAAGGGTTCCACAAAGTTGCATAACCACATCCAAGCGTGTCTCCTCAAAGCCACACCTGGGCCTGCGGCCCTACTCGCTCCATCGGCTGCATAAGAGATGAGCTGCATGGAGGAGTTTACTACAGAATTTAGAGTCGCCAGCTGGGAGGCAATCTTAGCCTGAGCCCCCGCAGCTGATGGATCTTGAAGGGTATCTCCTAGCTCTTTAAGGTGATCCCTTTGAAGGTGAGTAAAATGGCACAAATAGTTCAGAGACCTCATGGAAAAGGTCGCTGAGGAAAACATCCACTTCCCATATCTGTCCATTGTCCTAGAGTCCTTATTAGGGGGAGGGACAGACGAAGAAGTTTCAGCCAACTCCTTTTTAGTGGCCACTGCTACCACCATGACATCCACTGGAACACCCTTGGTCAGAAATTGCTTGTCTTGAGGGGCAGTGATGAATTTTGTGGGCCTACGGGGAGTTGGTTCCATTGAGTCTGGAGCTGACCACGCCTTTCGAGCCACCAACGACATCAGTGGATCGAAAGGTGGAGACACCCAGGAGGTGGAGGGTCGGGAACCAAATGCGTCCAGGAATACCGACTCATCCTCGGAAGGGTTAAGGGTAGTCCAGTTCCCCCTCTGCCTAAGGATTTCAAGGATGTCTGAGAAGGAGACGTCCTCAGAGGGGGATCTTGGGGACCCTTCCAACTCTTCCAAGTCAGTATCTGAAGTGACAGACTCAGGGGAGTCATCATGCTTCCTCTTGCATTTCCTCTTTTGAGGGGGCTCCTCTGAATGAATGGGGGAGGCCTTGGAAGAGGAAGATACACCCAATGGGGTGCCCTGAAGCGCTTGTTCCCCATGATTGGGGTCTGGAGTAGAGGCAGAGGCAGGAGCAGGCACCATGGGAGGAGGAGCCAATGAGGCTGACCGTGAGGCTGACTCAGATGCCAGCACACTCCTCATGACCTCGAAGGTGCCCCTTCTCAATACCAGTGAAGGCTCCGGCTCATAAGAGACTGTAATCCTTCCCGTCACCGAGAGAGATGGCTCCGAAGCCGATGTATGAGCCAAACTCACCTGCGCCGAAGCTCCGAGAGGGAGAACGGGGTCGGAGAAGGGTCCGATGCCACTCGGAGCCGATGAGGGAGTCCCAGCACCCAGATCCCTCCAAGGAAGGCACCATGGAAGAGATAAGAGCCGACAACAGAACCGAAAGGGGAGGTATCGGTGCCGACGGACCCACGGTTCCTGCCACAACATGCTCCAGCTCCGATCTCAAGGGATGAGTCGAAGGAGGAACTATCAGAGAAACAGGTAGAGCCGAGCCCTGATGAGGTGGGCTGGATAGCATTTTTGCCAGGGCCTGTGACTTTAAAAGCCTGCTCACCACTCTCTCCAAATCATGGTCAGATAACCTAGATGACCGAGAAGAGTGGGACCGATGACTATGCTCAGATTGCAGTAAGGGTGACCCTGGAGCCGAGTGTATCGTCTCCCTGATAGTTCTGACGGAAGAGTTGGGGCCGACTGGGAGATAGGTACTCCGGCTCCGGTTGGAGCTGAAGTGGACATAGAGATAGGTGCTTCGGTTCCAGCCGTAACCAAAGTTGAAGCAGAAGCCATACTCGGTGACGGCTCCAAGCTGGGAGCCTACGGCTTCGATGGCCTAGAAGGTTTCACTGACTGAGTCTTGGCCAGTGATCCTTCAGGTTTAAGCAAGCCCCTAAGGATAAGCTTATTCCTACGATCCTGCAGGACTCTTGGACTAAAGGTGTGACACACTGAACAAGAGTCCTGCAGGTGTAGGGAGCCCAAGCAATAAACACAAGAAGTGTGACCATCTGTCAGAGACATTTTCTGACAGCATGAGTCACACTTCTTGAATCCCAACACTTTTGTGTCTTTAGACATTCCTGTGAAGGAAAATCAATTACAAAGAACAAGTATAAAGGAGAGTAGGTAACTGGAAAAAAATATACACAAACCACTCAAGTTACCACCCCCTAACAGCACACACACACACACACACACTATATAATATAAGACCTACAACTACCACAATTTCTAATGAACTTTGTCTACCTTAAAAAATAAAACAATGCTACGCCTCTAACTAAAATGGCTTACTTTGAAAAGGTAAACGGGAGTGGGGGAGGGAGAGGAAAACTCTCTAAGGAGTAAACAAGTTTTTAAGGGTGGGGGGACACTAACAAACTACCATAGAACCTACAGCTAAGCTATGACAATAAGCATATATTCAATAAAGCACAAAAAAGTCCTAAATATAGTGAATAAAGAGAAAATATATGACCTGAGCCATTAAACACAACCTCATAGCAGAAGCGGCAAACGAGATCTGGGTATCTAGTGCCAGGCATCATGGGACATAGGGGGGCCTCGAGCCAGTAAGCAGCTCTCGAGCTTTTGAAAATGGCCGACTCGGAGCCAAGGATGGGCTCCGAACCCAACCAGCAAGAATGAAGGGGAGATAGACAACTTAACATCTGGACTTCCTGTGAGAGAGCAGTAACATGCTACAGAATGGGCAGATGTCAAGAGAAGAACATGGGAGAATGATGGAGGAGAAAGAATGGAAATAATCACTGCCCACAGAACTTTGGGACTCATTGAATCCACATACTCCATATCTTCAAAATTCTAAGGACTCTGCCTCCATTGTTATTTGCTGAGTCACAAACTCAAACAAGAATTGGAAACCAGGAAAACGACAGGAGACATACACCTGTAGAAAGATTGAGGCAGAGACATCAAGAGCAGAATGCACCCAGGCAAAGGTCTGGGGAATTAAGTTCAGGAGGAAGTGTGGAAGACAGATATCTATCAAAGGTTATTCAAACAGAGTAAAATAAACAAGGAGGAAAGCAAGGCTAATGGTTACTCCACCAGACATGAAATACTCTCTGTGATGCAGAACTGGTTAAATAATGGGGAAAAACATTATGTGGTCTAAATATTACATTTGTATGCTATGTATTTGCGAGTACTGAAAATATTGGTAGAAGCCTTCATATGGTATATGAAAATGGATGATATAGCATACCATTCTATGTCCTGAAGAGACATGATGCTTATATGTTATTACCCTTTAAGCAACTTATTTTACAAGATACATAGGAATAATGCATTATGCATTATGATTGCCAAAAATCTAAAAGCTTGAATGGTATGAGCCAGTATTGTGCTGGATCATGGTAAAATGGAGACGGGTTTTACCTCTTTTTCCACTGTATTATGATCATGGAGATGGCATATATAATTAGAAGATGTTGTGTGTGGGGGTGGGGTGGGCAGAGATTATGTGCTTTGTGGCATACTATTCGAGCTTCTGGGTTTTGGCCAATCTGGGCTCAATGTTTTAATGTTCTTTCTTTTATTCATTTGATCTTTAGTCAGGGGCCCATATATCTATATCTATCTATCTATCTATCTATATATATATATATATATATATATATATAGATATATATATATATATATATATATATGTCTATATATATATATATTTTAATCTATGTATATATAAGGAGAGATACACACACACGCACACACACACACACACACACACACACACACACACACACACACACACACACACACATGTTTTTAGATGTCTGTGCACTAAGTAGTTGTTCTATGACAGCCTCTTTATGGTCATAACTCTCAAGTAAAAGCAGCACTAGGCAAAGTTAGGAGGTTGGCATCATGTCTTATAAAAGATATACAGGAATGATGCACATTAGCACTTTGGCTTGCAGGCCGTCTTTAGCAGACTGGTATGTGATAAGAGAGCTCTTAAGTTATTATATTAAGGCTGTGATTGCAGCTATTGCAATTTGATGTAATCTGGTTTCTGGACTGAACCTAGTCTATCAGTTATTTTCAGATTAGAAATATCTACATTATCAGGTGAATATATACACAGTTCTATCTGCACTGCTAAATACTGTAGCTATGACAACCAGTTTAGGGCCAAAGATTTCAGGAAAGCAGAAGGAAACCATAAACCGCTGAACGTGGGTGCAACCCCCTCCATTCGTCCTCTACTCCGGGCTCAATCCGCTCCCCTATCCTATCCCCATTCCCAGCCACCCCCACCTCCATTACATTTATACTGCTAGAAACTCCTCCCTTTACTTTCACCAACCAGTAACAACACACATACATACAACACCACCCCTTAATTCACACCACTCACTTATCCTAACCTACCCAATTACTTCACAATACTATCTACAGCCCCAAAATATAACATATGTGCATTCTGCCAATTTCTCCACCCACAACCATAACAAAATGCCCAAATCTCTGTCATATTTCTTTTTGTTAACCATCAACATTACAACCATCCTCACACTCTATCACACCACATTCCCCAGCACCTGCATACTCACACCACCCATAACATCCTGTACCCTAAGTACTCCATTCTTACCTTACACACCCACCTACTTCAACATCTCACTCTCCCTATTTGTATGGAACCCCTTACATCTAAAAAAAACTACACTCACCCCGAAGATTACCAAACTTAAACTAGCCAACTACTCCTTTCTACAACCTCCTCTTATACCTCACACCACCCATTTAACAATACACATACTTCTTGAACTATCAAAATGTAGTGATGTACAGCCTAACCCAGGACCAACAAATAAAGCATTCCCCAACCAAACAGTCACTAACCAAGACCTATACATAATCACAATAAACACACATAGTATCTGCAATAAAATTGCTGAATTTCAAGCCTGGCTAGCTCATAACTCCCCAGACATTGTAGGAGTAACAGAAACCTGGCTAAAACCTCACATAGCTGATAATGAACTCCTCTCACCAGAGTACACCATGATCTGCAAAGACAGACTTAATAAAAAAGTGGCAGCATTGCACTAGTATACCATGGCTCCTATAATCTTACCCCCTTTCAAAAACCAGTTCCCTCTTTTAACAACCAAGAGCTACTCATAACATTCTTTCAAATAAATAGAAATAAAAATATATGCATCATCGTGCTCTATATTGCCTGGAAACAATAGTCCAACCATAGAAGACTGTCTATCCTGGATAAACCATAACTTCCCATATAAAAATATCATTCTCAGTGACACCAACATAAACTGGCAGAGTGTAATCTCAGATTCCCCTCTAAACAGCATTAACCTACACAGCTTTACACAGGTCATTACAACCCCTATTCGCTCCCCTACACCCCAAACTACAACTACTATAAACTGGATCCTTGTAACTCACCCACTCAATTTCACAAATAGTGGTACTCTCACTGACATTTTAAGTGATCACCGGACAGCTTTTACTCATAGTTGCCACTTGCATATTCCCAAAATCCATACTTATAGGACATCAAGAAATCTTACCAAATTTGACCCTGAGATTTTCAAAAACTAATTAAAATCCTATAATTATTCCCCCTTAAAACCACTTCTTCTAGAAAACACTGTTGACTATTTCAATAAACTCTTCCTCAACACACTCAATAGCATAGCTCCAATATGTACTAAAAGAATAAAAAAAATAACATCCCTTGGCTAACAAAAGAAACCAGACACGCCCTACTATCTAGAGATAAAGCCTGGAAACAATGGTAAAAAAGTAAAAATCCAACTCAGGAACTTACCTACAAGCAGCTTTGTAATAAAACCAAAAAGCTAGTTATAAACAACAATAAATGTCTACCCAACGATCCAGCCAAAGTCATAATCCAAAAAAGTTCTGGAAATTTGTCACAACCTTACTAACTCCAGGTACCATGCAAAACACATCCCCTTCACCAAATGACAACATACTTCAAATTACCCAAATGTTCAAAACACAATTTATCTCCACCATTCAAAACTTGTTCAAACCTCCTCTTCAACAGCTATCCTTAATAACAATTCCCAAACCCCTACTAGCCCCATCCAAAAAATTATTAACTCTTCTCCCAAAAATTTGACAGATCAACTTACCATCACTCCCTCTACCCCACCTTTTTCTCTACAACAAGTACAAACCTCAGTAATACTTAAAATTCCACAAAAAACTGAAACCCTGCTCTCTCTCCACTGATAATTTACCTCCAGAGTTTCTACAACTTAGAGCCCTGGCAATTGCCTACCCTGGCATACTAATAAATCCATCTATTACAAAATCTTACATCCCCTTACTATGGAAAAAAATCAGTCATCACCCCACTACACAAAGGTGGCAACATCTTTGATCTCTCAAACTACAGACCAATCTCCATTCTCTGCCCTCAACTCCTACAATATATTCTGAGCCACAACCTACTCTTCGGCACCCAGCATGGATTTCGCCCAGCCCACAACACCACTACAGCCCTACTATCATTCACAGATACTATTTTTAAAGCCTTAGTTGCAGACCTTATTACTTCTGTGATCCTATTAAAACTAGCCAAGACTTTTGACACAGTGTTACACACCAAATTACTGCAAAAACTAGAATCAATAGGTTGCTCCCCTAATGCACTTACTTGGTTTTCAAGCTATTTACAAAATAGGAAACAAACTGTAAAATGGCAGACTAAGCTCTCATACAATCTTGACAATAACACCGGAGTTCCCCAAGGCTCAATTCTAGGACCTCTTCTCTTTAATATATTCATAAACGATCTCCATAAAGTATGCCTACAAAGCACCCTTGTCCAATATGTCGATGATTCCACCATAATCTGCACTGCCAATAATTTATCTGACCTACATCAGATCACACAAACCAGTTTCACATCCATTGAAACATGGATAACTGATGCCCAACAATTATTAAACCCCAAAAAATCAAAACTCCTTTTATTTTCATCAAAAGCACAAGGCTCTGACTTCAAAATTCTCTCTAAAAACAACACAATAATAGAACAGATCAAAACAGCAAAACTAATAGGAATTAAAATTGATGCCAAACTCACTTTCCAATCACATATTCTGAATACTATAAAACAGACCCACTTCAAACTAGGCAAACTCTACCGTCACAAACTATACTAGATAAACCTACAAAAATAAAGATTGCAAGCACTCTATTAATCCCATCCCTCCTCTATGAAAGTCCCATTTTCACAAATCTTCACACATAACTGATAAAGAAACTCAAATCATGTTACCACAAAATAGCAAAATTCGCCTCCTGTATGTCAAACCGATCACACCATTGTCAAGCCACTTCAGAACTAAACTGGGGAGAATTCCCTCACCATTTACAGTACACACAGCTCACCCTTGCCCATAAACTCATCTACAAACCTTTCAACTGTACATCTCTCCAATCTATCCTACACAGCTATGTGCCAGCACATAACCTTCGCTCCTCACATAAGCAACTTCTATGTACTTCCACACCCAACAAGAGAGCAAGACAGAACCTATATTCTTATAAGATTGCCAAACTCTGGAACAACCTACCCCCTCTCATCACTCTACTGGACTCCTTAAATACCTTTAAAACTAAACTAATGTCTTATTATCTTAATAATCGCATCTTCACCTACTTAAATCACCCAAAACTCCCTTAATTATATATACATACACCCAGTCCTAACCTCTACTGCTGCACCCCCTTTCCCCTTTTCCCCTTACTGTTATTCATGCAAACAACTTATCTTAAACTTCATCAACTTCAGTCCTTACTAGTCCTACATTTCCACTTTTCTATGTCTTAGCCACCGTACATCCTCACCTCTTTACCAATTCCCACACTAAACTGTCTGCCCTCATCCCTATCCTCTTCTAAGTCAAATATGACATAGGCTGAGTAAATTTTATTGTTTTCATTGCATTCTTTGACCTTGCACCCATTTGTTGCTTAACCTTGGAACTGATGTGTGTCTATTTTCTATGTATTAAGTTGAAATTGATGTGTGTCAATACTCTTAAGTAATATGTCTGTCTATTGTATTTAATAGATCAACATTTACCTGTGAATTCATTTTGTTTTGGGGCTTTTCCCCCCGGGCCACCACTGAAAATGGGTCTTTGATCTAGTGGACTTTCCCGGTCAACAAATGCCAATAAATAATTAAATAAATCCATCAATCATCTTGGAGAAAAGGCATGTAAGGATTTCAGGAGTGGTGCCATTAGTCCTATTGCTGCATAAAGGGTGTATTCATAAATTAATTATATATCTAGCCAGAGTTTACCTCTTTATGTGTGAATATCTTTTGTAGTAGCACTATAAAATGTAGGTAAACTAAGCTTCCATATTTGTACACCCTTTACATAGAGGACTGTTATGAAAGTAACTATTTGTACAAAACATAGTAGGCTTGCACTTGTTCAGAGCAATATCACTCCTCAAGATATTTACTGGGTTACTTATGGAGGCTTGAAAATCTATGCTACTGCAGCTTAATTTATTCATGAAAGTGTATGATGAAGCATTTCTTCCAGGATTGTGTACAACTTATGCAATCAAAAACAAACAGAAGAAATGTAGATTACTTTCTAAGCTAAAACTTAATGGG
Source organism: Protopterus annectens (assembly GCF_019279795.1). NCBI lineage: Eukaryota > Metazoa > Chordata > Ceratodontiformes > Protopteridae > Protopterus > Protopterus annectens. The sequence goes on from NC_056733.1 coordinate 1,364,864,938, forward strand.
GATCTTTATATCTCTGTTAAACCACGTCTGCAAACTGGAACTTTGATCTACAGTTGCACTATTTGCTTTCTTGATTTTTGCTGAACGTTTACATGACATATATGTGTGATGTTTTGCTAATTTAGTGCAATTAACAACTACTGGATTAGAAATGTGTTCATTTTATTTACCAATATGCAGTTATCTCTGTTAGAATGATAATACAGTGAGTTGGTTAAAATATAATTGACTCAGTATGATGAAAAATAGCCATGGTGGCATGCTGTCTTTTAAGACTGGAAGCTAACATAACATTGTAAGATGTTCATGGATATTGAGGAGTTATAAGGGTCATCTTTAAAAGTTATTTTAGTAAGGCACATCTATGATTGACTGTCTTTGACTCATCTGAGGGACACATGGAAATATCTGCCCATTAATGTGTGGTATATATTGTCTGATGATAACTAATGAGAAAAGTGTAAATCTCTCCATTAATAAGTAAATTTTAATTGCAGGTTTACTTCATGGTATAGACAAGTTGTGTGCTGGACTACTTCTTGATATGAATGCAGTTTATGGCTCCATCAGGGGTGCAACCACTTTCTAATGTATTTTTCATGTAGTTCAATGCAGACTCTTTAATCTAGTTTCTGGCTGTTGACTATATTGCGTAAATGTTTGCACCAGCCTTAATATTTGAAGTTTGCCAGCACAACCCAGGGAAGTCTGGTAGCACAATATATAGAATTAGATGTCATAGGCTAGCTTATATTATGGTATGATATAGTGGGGACTAGAGGGGTACAGCAGGTTACTTGGAAGTGTAGGAGCATACTTTTGGGAACAGTAGTTTAGAACAAAGGTGGGGAGAAGAGCATGACTCCATGCAGGATGCAGGTAAAACACACCTTAACTGCTGAGGTAGTTCAGTCAGGGAGTCAAAGAAACTGGATAAATTTAGCTAAGGAAAAGGAGACCACAGGTGAGCCTCCAATCACAGTAATATTTTGTGGGAGCAAGGAGGTACATAGGAGAGATTGCTGACAGTGCTTGCACAAAATGTAGAAAAACGAGAACATTTTGTAAGTAGGGAAAGGATAATTCTGTGGTTGAGGCAAGGAAAAGCAGTCCATCTTTTCCACTGTTTTTGTAGGGAAAAAAAAAACTCCAAGGAAAATCAAAATGTACAGTGCAAAGTGTCAAAGTCAGCTCTAAAAATCAAATGTTGTGAAAAAATAATTTCTAATACAAAAATCAAAACACAGGTAAAACATAATAAGCACTTTCATTTTTTAAATGCCACACAGTACTTAGACTTCATCTGTCTGAACTTTTTGAATTTTGATTAGGAGATTGCATAGAGAAAATTGATATGTGATTTTGTTTCAAAAAACAAATCATGTACAAAAGGAAGTAGAGAAAATGTGGGACATCATGGTTTATTGCTTGCTGTAGCACAATGAAAGGTAGGATGAAATGAAGTGCAATGATGGATGTCAGGAAAAGATAAAGAATGAAAGTCTGTAATATTTAGGATATATAGCTGGGAGGTATGCTAATGCGGGATTAATGTGTTTTGAGAAGAAATTGAAGAATGGCAAAATGTTATCACGAAAATCATCAACTGCCTTTTTCCTATTTTCTACATGTATTTTGGGTGTTGTGACAATTGTTGCCATCTCTCTCGATTCATTGCCACTCTCTAACATCTTCAGCAGTCATGCCTAACTGTGTATGTATATGGAAGAGGATGCATAAAGACTAGATGCAGTATGCCTTCTCCAATGGGGAAGAGAAACAAGAAAGTAGACATGATAGGATAGTCCTTGGAGGGGAAATAATTTGAATGGTAAAGAAAATGGAAATACACAATATGAATCTTTCAGATTTTGCTTTATTGATGCTTTGGATTATTGAAAAGGAAAATACAGAGGTGGAAACATTGGTTGTGGAATGGAAAAGAAAGGAGACTAGAAAGTGAAAAGGTGCTACAAAAAGTGAAGGGGCAAAACCTAGTACAGGAAATAAATAAAAGAGACATGTGGTAAGTTGCTGTTAAGTGTATCTGGAAAGCATTGATTATGCTATTGGAGGGATATTGAAAATGGAGACAATGAGATGATGCAGCTGAATAAAGAAGAAGGTAGATGACAGAATAGAGGAATGAGGGTATTTGACTACTTGTGAGGGAAAATATGAAAAGATACTAATATTGCTAAAAGAAACTGCTGTTACAGAGAACAGACTAGTAAATAAGGCTGATTTTATGGTGGGTACATAGGAAAGAAGGTGGGAAGGATTTTGGCACAGAAGCTACAGAGGTGAAGGAAGAGCCAATGTATTATCAAGCTGAGAGGGGAGCATGGATCTGTGAAATATGACAAAGAAAGTATCAAGAAGACAATTGGGAGGTTCAACAATAAAATACATCAGGATAGGGAACCTAGGAAAGATGACAGGAAAAAAAGTGCAAGGCACTTCAGTGCACTGGCAAGCTATGGGAGGAGAGTAGCTTAGAGCTTGAAAGGAAACATGGCTGCTGAAATTGAAAAGAATATAGAGGTCTATGCAGGTGAGGAAGGTTCCAGAAAAGATGGACTATCTGGAGATTTCTATTGGAAACATGAAGAGAATTTAGCTACCATTTAGGACAGCACCTGTTTAAAATTAACTACAATAGTGTTATAACAAAGCCAAGTATATAACAGCTTTTAAAGCTGTTTGAAATCAGGCCTCAATTTCACTTTTGAAGTGTCATTTGTGTGGTAGCACCAGTTGCATTACAAATTCTGAATCTGCTACATGCTTTCAGATGCATGTCAGGGGTAACTACAGATTATGTAGCACCATGACCATTATTGTGTTTTTATGATAAAGTTAAACCCACCAAAGCACTATGAAGTAGCACAAACAGTAATTTATTTTTGTGCTTAAGTACCTTTTCAATTTATAGATTTGAGGTGTTTTGTGTTAACAGAGGAAGTTGTTATAGAATATTCCATCAGGACTTCCATTGCTTGTGTGACGTCCCCACTCTGGGCCAGAAGTCAGGGAGTCTGAATCCTCACCACTGACACTGGAGAGGGGCATTCACTTGGAATACAAATGGATACACTCAGTATTTCCAGGTGCAGACCTCAATTTCCCTTATGAGGACACAGGAAACACAGTCAGCATGTTGTCTGCATTTCTTTATATCTGTCTCCTTCCAGGGCCACTGCAAAGCACCCCACTAGAACAACAGCTATAGGGTTAAGTCCTCAGCTGAATGTCCAAGCCAAGTCCTTCAGCACCCTCTCTGTGAAACTACTGATTTGTGTCCCTGTTCCAAATAGCTGACACACACACACACACACACACACACACACACACACACACACACACACACACACACACACACACACACACGCATTGTGAAATTTGTTTTTCTCACACACACACACACACACACACACACACACACACACACACACACACACACACACACACACACACACACAGACACACACACACCTGGGAAAGGTTGGCACAGATTTACCCACCGTGCTCCCTTCTGCACAGACTATAAGGTAGTTATCACTATCACCAGACACTTCAAAGTCAGCTACCTAAGGCTCTTGCAAGAGTACCCAATTATACTGAGTGAAATATTAATACATATGGTAATGTTGACCAAACAGCCAGGCATCAGGAGTGGCCACAGTGTCACCAATATATTTAAGTACTCTCAAAGGTTAAAATATTCTCTAAAGGGCCAGCCACAATGAAAAGTTTAAATACATTTAATAATAAATAATAAAAGAACATGAAAAGACAAAATATCTATTTACAGTAAACACCAGAGTTTCAGTCACAGGAAATATTTAAATTAACACAGCTGAAAGATTCACAGTTACAGAAAAACAATACTTAACTATTCTCACTATATTTTCCTGACTGATCTACAGAATTACTGTTCCTACTTACTTAATAGAGCAAGGCAAAATGAAGTAGGCAAGGGATCCTTCTATATCAGGTTCTAAGAAACAGACTGCCCTAAGACTTCTGTCTCACCTAATATTAAAACAGTATTTCTGTCCAAAATGACGTCACATACATATGGTCATCTGACTTCTGGTTCCCATGCAACCCCCATTGCTAGAAAATGCTGGGATTTAGCACCTACATGACACACACAAGAGCACTGGTCAGACCTGGTGCAGCTTCTGGAAGTCAGAAAACAATTACAAACTTCTACTCCTCCTACAGAAACTAACAAACCATGCTTCTTACAGATATTGCACCTCTGACTTGATTCAAAACTGTGAGATAACATCTTTATGAACTATGCCCTGTAATTTAATTTCTTCCTATTTTCCAAAGTTAGCTGAAGCTGATCTTAACATCTTCTCATCCAGAAATATATAGATAGATAGATAGATAGATAGATAGATAGATAGATAGATAGATAGATAGATAGATAGATAGATAGATAGATAGATAGATAGATAGATAGATAGATATAGATATTTAATTCAGTTACAATGCAGTCAGGACCCACTGTTGGCACATTTATAATACAATCAACTTTACAAATCCATTTTTAGCACAAGCATCTATACAAATCAGTTTACTATTCAAATAATATATAATTATTTATTAAATTCCAGCTAGCTGTGCTGACATATGTTACACATCCGCTGCCCTACTTCTCCTGTCATAGCTGCCAATACCTCACATCATCACAGCTTGAACTATTTCTCATAATATAGCATTCAAATTCAATCAAGAAATATCTTTCAGATATACTTTTTTCCCAAAGAGCAAATGTTAAATACAGTAAAGTACAAAACCAAATGCTATTAGAAACTGTCTCTGTAACTAATTCTCAGATTTGAAGAATTGCTGTCTGCAAATGCTTGTATAAAAGTTTTCTTACTATCTACAAAAGTTTGTCAATGTTTAAATCATCTAAACAAAACTATTGCAGATGTAGCCAACTGACTCACAAAACATGGGTTTTAGGAAAATCCATTAATTGGTAAATTCTACATAGGCATCCATGTTATCACATAATAGATTTGGAAAGAAAGCTTTACACAAAATGTGCAAACAATCATTTTTAACTCTATAGTACACCCTGCAATCACTCTTTCATGCCTTCTCGATAGATTCTATTTTAGGAAAAATGTATGAAAAGAAATGTCAGATATCCTATTCCAACTAATCTTTATAAGCAATAGGATCAACTTCTGCAAACATTTTAAACAGAACAGACAACCTGCACTGTACAAAATGACAGTTTAGTATATCACAGGAATGGATGCAAAATATATTCATCACTTCGTAATATTCTGCCTTAAACAATGGCCTTGTTTCCTTTGCGCACACATTTTCTTTGAAAATACCTATGCATTATTAACAACCCTCCTTTCATTCACATTCTGCCAAGTTTACATATGTATGCCTAAACTGTTATATCAAGAAGTCTACTCTACTTCATTCTCTCACCCTCCACTTTCCCAGTTAGCTTTTTCTTTCTTTCCTGTGCTCACTTTTATGTTTTTTTTTTTACCTTACATATTTAAAATTCATAATCTGAATTGATTTGCTGATTTGTTATGGCTTGCAAGCTGTCATCAGTGCCCTTGAAAACATAAAATGCTATGTCTTATGTTTACATGATGCCTAGGGCTGGCAGTCTGCAGTTCATACACATAAATACAAGCTATGTAACATATTTTTGTATAAAGTATCAGTTACTGAATTTTAAAGCTGCACAAATATACATTGACAGCGGCAACAGCATCAACCCCCTTTTTTCCCATTTCATGCATAGAGCTGGGCCGTCACATCAATGGTGACCATCACCTAGAGCACACACATGTATATATACATATATCTATATCTATGTCTATCTATAGCTATCGATCTATGTATATCTATATCTATCTATATATGTATATATACCTATATATATATATATATATATACATATATACACACACACACACACACACACACACACACACACACACGTGTTTGTGTGTGTGTGTGTGTGTGTGTGTGTGTGTGTGTGTGTGTGTGTGTGTGTGTGTGTGTGCGTGTGTGTCTGTGTCTATACATGTGCAAGGAATATCATATTCATAAAAGTGTCATAAAAAATTAACAGATGTAGCTCTTCTAAACCAGAATTTGATGGCAAGCAGCTTTCTGATATTGAACATTAATGCAACTGTTAGGCATAGTTAATAGTGCTTATTTGCAGATATTACTCAGCAGCCAATGCATTTTATTCTTAAGTGTATCAATATAACTCAATCATCAAAAATATAGACAAAAGATAGTGTCTTTCTAATGGAGACATAGGGCCGGCTTCATTAAGAGCTATACTATAGTGAGCAATGCGGTATTCTTTAGAGCCTCAAAATAAAGGGAAATGGCAGGATAAGCTAATGACATCATAAAGAACCAAATTACATGCTAATTAACCATTTCAACATGGTGGAGCTTTGCAGTAAGATATAAAGCAATTGTGTAAACTCAGTTTTCACTTTAGCCCTGAACTCCCAAACTCTTTGGAATTCAGGCATAATTGCAGTTAGAAAAAATGTTAGGGACTGTTGCTGATATCGTTATACTATATGTGTAACTGGCTTTATATCAAGGTGTTGCTGCTGTTGCCAGACCTCAGGCAAGAAGAATAGTATTTAGACCCCATTTGATTTATCATGGATTCCATAACACAGAAATTGCAGAGCAATACAGGATACACGGAGAAACACTCCAGAGGCTATGCAACCTATGCCACCATCCATCTCTGGCCTCAAGGAAATCATGGAGACTCCATCTCAGTGGAAAAAAGGTATGTGTATCATTATGTATACTAGCTATTGGTACTTTCCAGAGACCCACAGGGGATATATTAGGGGTGTCACAAGCATCAGCCTCTAGAATATTACATCAGTGTTTAAATGCAGTGTTACAACATGCAGGAGATCATATCTGTTTCGCATGCATCTCACAGGAGAGAGCAAAAATCACATAGGAATTTTATGCAATAGCACACTTCCTTGAAGTGTTGTGTGCCATAGATGGCACACACATAGAAATAAAAGCCATACCTGGTAGACAGGGAAGGAGATACATCAACAGAAATGGACACCACTCTATAAACTGTCAAGTTCTCTGTAATGCCCAAGGGTTTATCTACAATGTCTTTGCAAGAAACCAAGACAGCTTTCACTATTCACACATACGGTACCCCTGAGAGCTACACACTAGATTTTCTAGGGCTGATTTTCCACAAGGGCATCTAGTGGGGGATGCAGGTTATGCACTGGAGTCCTGGCTCATGACACGCATGAGAACCCACACAGTCTCACTGAGCAACAATACACAAGGCTTACATTCAAAGTAGAAATGTCATAGAATGGTATATGGATTTATCAAATCAAGGTTCCAGTGACTAGACGCATCAGTAGGTGCCCTGCAGTATGAACCAGGCACCTCTGCCTGAGTAGTTATAGTGTGTGCCATGTACACAGTTCACAGGAAACAACTTCAACAAGGACAGCAAGGGACAGGACCACAGTTTTAAGGATCACAGGCAGGACCAGCAGCAGATACAGATGAGGAATCTGAGACAGAACCACAAGCTGTAGATGGCAGTGGCAGACAGAGGTGTGCACAATATGCCCCAGCTCCAGCTAAGAAACAAAGGATAGTGCATGCTCTCAATGCCTTGGTCAAAGCTTAAGACCCCACATACATACAGATATCAAAAATGTTGCCTGTTAAACTACAGAGCCTTTACTTAATAATGTCATGGCTGGGTTCTGGTAACATCAGACATAAACAGCTCCTAAGGACACAATTTGTACTTGCAGTAATGGCAAGGTTAGCATTTATTCTCTAAGGGACAAAAGTTATATAACACTACTGTTATATGGAAATATGTGTTTGTCCCTAAGGGCATTTGTCTGGGGTGTATAGTTATGTCAATAATAACTTATATTACTGATGTTTGCAATAAACAGCTATGCATTCTACCCAATATTTGCATCAAGCATTTCACTTTACCGCTATCTATAAACCGTGGAACAGGTCAGTGATACCATCATTTGCACAAATATAGCAAGAAACAAGACTGAAATACCTACTACTTCAACTGTTCTACTTAATACTAACTTAAGTACAATGAGGTTCAACAGTTATATAAGCAATCATTCACAAATGAATAGGAACAATAAATCAAAAAACTTTCCTTGTGTAATACATATTGATTAAGGCAAGCTTGTGAGTAAACAAGCAGTAGCTATACACTGTGTGCATCAGACAGATATGTAACCCTAATCATAAATATATGTGCAAATGGCAGGGCACAGTCATTTTCATTTCCACAGGGTGTTTGGGTGATGGGGTGGCAGGAGTGCAAGGCTGCCACCGAAGAAGTGAGTGTGTATGAGTAATAAACACATGTAATTATTAATGCATACAGTGGTCAGGGACAGTAACAAGAAATTATAGCACTCAACAATACTGTTTAGATATCTTGCACTTGTGAGAGGTGGTATGGGCAAGGCTTTTTTTATGCCTGTATTTGAGTGTGTGTGTGTGTGTGTGTGTGTGTGTGTGTGTGTGTGTGTGTGTGTGTGTGTGTGTTTGTGTGTGTCTATTTGAAAATAAATCAAGCTAACACTACATCCTGGTATATTGGACAGGTGTGAGCAGTGCATAGTGGAGTATTCAGTTCAGCATTATCACCCCTGACTATGTGAACTACCTTTGCCAGGGGTTGCACTGCTACTTCCATGGTCCTGGCTAGAAGATGGAGTGCTACCAGAACACATGTATGTTTGTGGGACAAGCTCTTTTCATTACTACATCCAGGACCATGACCTCTGACCTGCCACATCTGGATGTGAAAACCACAATCCCTGATGGGGTAGTAAAGGGAGTGACATTGCAGAGGTGGGATCTGGCACTGACACATCTGCTAACAGCAGAAGATGTAGAGGCTGTCTGGCCACATGGATGCCTACCTTCCCCCAGAAGATGTTCAATCATAGAATCTGCTTGATCTCATGTGTCATTCATCCTGTCCAATGAGTCATCACAAGGTACAGGAGTTACACATGTCAGAATGCACAGCATTTAGTACACACACTACCTCTTCCAAGGCCCTGGTGGAACATGCCTGCACCTCCATTATGGACCTACACATACATCTGGTGGCACCTAATGACGCACCAGCACCAGGAGGACTGTGGACAACTGGCTTTTCTGAGCATATTTACCAACTCTCCTGTGTGGCATCTCACCATCAAGATGAACTTGATGAAAAGCAACCAGCTCTGTAACCATAACCACACTACCCTTATAAACTGTGTCACTCTCAACCTGCCCCATATCAGACAATCTATGTCACTGGCATGTATAGGAATACTGACTGTGTCCGAATTATAGGCAGCGGATGTGGGAGCTACAACCTCAGCATTAGAATGACCCTCTGCACCACCAGACTGTGGTTCTTTTTTGCCACCATCATCATCATCATCATCATCATCATCATCATCATCAGAGATTACCAATTCTCTCACATCAGATAGTAGGAGTTCCACAATGGCACTGTTAGGATCAGTTATAATAACAAGCAATAAACACAACATAAAAAGAAAAAGGAATGAAATTGATCAAAAGTGGTTATATGAAAGGTATGTTAAACTATGATAGATGCTAAAGCAATAAAAACATTAGTTTCAGTTAGACCTAAATCTGTCTTATATACACACTGATAATAACAAATTTGTGCTTACCATGTGAAGGTGGTCTTCAAATGTCAGTTCCCATGCCACCCTCTATGAAATGCCTACTAGTATAACCCACCCCAACTACTAATAAGTCCTGGTGGTACTCACTAATGTCAAAAATACAGCCACAGTGTACCATGTCAGTATCCTGGGATGCCTCTTAAATAGCTGGAAACATCATTTGCAGGACCACTTGAGTTACTTTTCAACTATAGCCTCAAAACAGACTTTGTGCCATGGGAATGGAGGAATGCAACAAGTTGGACCATCATCCAACCCTAGAAGCTACATATCTATTAGTCTGATTAATCTGATAAGCAAAGCCTTGGAATGAATTATTATGGAAATGATCAACAAAGAGTTAGGCAACGTTCAGACACTGTATCCATCCCAGTTTGGCTTCATCAATGGAAGATCATGCCTACAAAACCTGGTGGACTTCTTTCAGAAGGTAACCAAGGCAATGGATGAGAAGAAAATGGTGCATACCGTCTAACTGGACCTGCCAAAGGTGTTTGATAGAATACTCCACTAGGGTATACTTGACAAACTCACTTAACTGGGTATAAACCCCTATATAACTGGCTGAACTTCCATATGGCTCACAGACAAGACCCAGGAAGTCAGGATTTGGTGATACTACTTTCACTAAGAAACCAGTCACCAGTGTGGTACCTCAGGGCTCCATAATGGAACCAGTCATATTTGCCATCTATGACTTGGAGGTAAAGGCTAATTTTAAGAGCAAATACAAACACAATTCCACAGCTACTGCAACTGGCAACTGAACAGCTGGGCAGCGTCGATGTAAAAGCAAAGCCACAGGAACCAAAAAAGAACCAACCAAGAATACACTCCCAAATCACAGTTGTTTAATGAAACGACTTAGCGCTTTCACCTTACAAGGCATCTTCAGAGTCAAAAAACACACATACCCCCACCCCACATTTATATGCAAACTATTAATCAATCAATCAACACAACCAATGAGCCTTTGCAAATAATTAACAACTATACTCCACTTAAGTAAACTAAAACTTCAATAAAAAATTCTTAAGAATATACACACAACCTATACAAATTTAAATATAAAACACCACATAAATAGTCATGACAAATGCAATATATATATATATATATATATATATATTATTAACTAATGTAAAATAAATATAATGAATATATAGTTCATCAAAATCATCAAAGAAACTAATAAATACATATATATATATATATATATATATAATATTGATGTATAAGATATAATATATATATTATACAATTTAAAAAGACAATGGTGTTACAAACATAACCATTGAATATCTAAAACTTGGCCACATTTTTTATAAAATTTGTGATTGATGTATCAACAGGGGTTTAATGGAAATGTAGTCGTTCAGCCCAGGAAATTTCATTGCATTCAACCTTAACTGCCATTCCATTTCCTTCAAGGCCACCCTGTTTTTAACATCCCCACCTTTGTCTTCTTTCACACGATCAATAACAAAGAACATAAACTTCTTAAAATTAATACATTTTACACTATGCAGAAATAGCGCATTGTGCATATCTTTGTTTTTGATAGACCTAAGATGCTCAGGAATCCTGTCTCTTAACCTGCGTGTTGTCATCCCCACATAAAATGCATCGCAGGATGAACAACTAGCCACATAAATTAGATTTCTGGAATTACAGTTACAGATACCCGGACAAGGCAAGGTGTACTGGTAACCTGAAATAACAACGTACGGTCCATCAGCAATAAATCTACAACTCCTACACCTTCCACACTTAGCCATCCTAGACCTAGTATACAACTTGTTCCTTTCCAGGATGGCCTTCAAATTAGAACCCCTACTGTAGACAATCACCGGCTCTTTACCCAACAATGCCTTCAAATCACTATTAAAGCTGTAATTCCACACATTTCTCAATGCAGCACAAAACTCACTAGACTTATCACTGTATTTCATGATAAAACAAGGTCCCTTCTTATTTTTGTCACCCAACCTTTCATTCACTACTGCAGCCCCAATTCCAAGTCCAACATTACTCCTTAAAATAGGACTGTAGCTGGTACGCCTTTTCTTTGTTATTTCCTTTTTCACACTTAATAATAACTTGATAGGATAACCACGTTCTAGCAGCATACCAATCAACTTGAAAATTTCCACTCTGAAATTCTCATCATTGCTCACTAGTCTTGAAATGCGTACCATCTGCCCCTTTACCACCCCTTTTCTCTGATGAAAGGGGTGGCAACTGCTAAAATGCAATAGTGAGTTGGAATAATTTTCTTTTCTATAAATAGTACTCCTCAACTCACCATCAACTTTCAAAATATTAATATCTAAAAAATTAATACAGTCAGAACTCCAGGTATGAGTAAACCTTAAAAAGTTAGTAGTTTCGTTGAGATAACCCACAAACTCTATTGCAGAAGCTTCATCACCCTTCCATACAATCAAAAGATCATCTAGAAATCTATTATTGAGTACAATGTTGTTCCTAAACCTAGAAGGAAAAACAAATGCCATCTCCCAAGCCAGTAATACCAAATTGGCATAAACTTTTACATCGACGCTGCCCAGCTGTTCAGTTGCCGGTTGCAGTAGCCGTGGAATTGTGTTTGTATTTGCTTTTGCTTTAACTCCTTGTGGGTTAGCCCTAGGAACTAATTTTAAGAGCCTTTGGCTTACAAGGTTCACAGGTGGCTGCAAATTGGGAGCTATTATAGATTCCCTCCATGACACAAACATCTTCTAATACACACATAAATGTTTGGTGTGAAAGTCACACACTAAAACTCAATGCCAAGAAATGTTTTATAGTGTCTTTTTGGAAAACTGACACTCAAGCTTATTACTCCATCAATAAGATACCTTAAGAGTTAATTCCATAGTCAGGAATCCAGGAACATATGCAGACAGTAATCTTGTCTTTGACCAACATGTGGCCAAGGTAGTAAGAAAATCATCCTATCTCACCTAAATTATATGTGAAGGTATGGCATGCAGGTCTAAGGAAGTCATAGTGCCACTTTATTTGACCCTTATCAGACCCATCATTGAGTATAATGCACCCTTCAACATGTACCTGGCCAGATATGCAACAGTTGAATAACTCACATAGGTTCCTTACCAGGAGAATCCAGGGTATAAACACATTGTCCGATATAGATCACCTTAAAACCCTATGTATATATATATATATATATATATATATATATATATATATATATATATATATATATATATATATATATATATATATATATATATATATATATATATATATATATATATATATATATATATATATATGGATTCACTTCATAACACTGAAACTTCATAATAGTGAAAATGACAAAACTTCATAATACTGAAGACCAAAATACTGAAAGCTCAAAATACTGAATACTCAAAACACTGAAACTCAAAATACTGAAAGCACATATTATGCATAAACTCAGCTTAAACAACATAAATCATAGCAATTTCTACCAAATATATGCAGGGAAAGCCCCATGCACCCCACATAAGTGCTGCCCCCACACCCCTGCTAATTATATATATCTACTTCAAGATTGCACTTAACACTATGTGCAATCTTGGAGTTGATATATTTAATTAACGGGGGTGGGGCTTAGCCCCATGGGGGTGCAGGGGCCTGCCTGCATATATTGGAAATTGTTATGATTTATGTTGTTTAACTGAGTTCACGACAATATGTGTTTTCAGTATTTTGAGTTTCAGTATTTTGAGTTTTCAAGATTTTGAAGTTTCAATATTTTGGTTTCAGTATTTTGAGTTTCAGTATTATGAAGTTTCAGTGTTATGAAGTGAATCCATATATATATATATATATATATATATATATGAATATATATATGTATATATATATATATATATATATATATATATATATATATATATATACATATATATATATATATATATATATATATATATATATATATATATATTTCTTTTTTTTATATTTTTTATTTTTTTTTTATTTATTTAACATTTGTTGACGGGAAAGTCTGACTAGGTTTCACAGAGCCTGTTTTCAGCGGATGCCCAGGAGAAATGCTCCAGTAGATATATATATATATATATATATATATATATATATATATATATATATATATATATATAATACATTTTACACTATGCAGAAATAGCGCATTGTGCATATCTTTGTTTTTGATAGACCTAAGATGCTCAGGAATCCTGTCTCTTAACCTGCGTGTTGTCATCCCCACATAAAATGCATCGCAGGATGAACAACTAGCCACATAAATTAGATTTCTGGAATTACAGTTACAGATACCCGGACAAGGCAAGGTGTACTGGTAACCTGAAATAACAACGTACGGTCCATCAGCAATAAATCTACAACTCCTACACCTTCCACACTTAGCCATCCTAGACCTAGTATACAACTTGTTCCTTTCCAGGATGGCCTTCAAATTAGAACCCCTACTGTAGACAATCACCGGCTCTTTACCCAACAATGCCTTCAAATCACTATTAAAGCTGTAATTCCACACATTTCTCAATGCAGCACAAAACTCACTAGACTTATCACTGTATTTCATGATAAAACAAGGTCCCTTCTTATTTTTGTCACCCAACCTTTCATTCACTACTGCAGCCCCAATTCCAAGTCCAACATTACTCCTTAAAATAGGACTGTAGCTGGTACGCCTTTTCTTTGTTATTTCCTTTTTCACACTTAATAATAACTTGATAGGATAACCACGTTCTAGCAGCATACCAATCAACTTGAAAATTTCCACTCTGAAATTCTCATCATTGCTCACTAGTCTTGAAATGCGTACCATCTGCCCCTTTACCACCCCTTTTCTCTGATGAAAGGGTGGCAACTCTAAAATGCAATAGTGAGTTGGAATAATTTTCTTTTCTATAAATAGTACTCCTCAACTCACCATCAACTTTCAAAATATTAATATCTAAAAAATTAATACAGTCAGAACTCCAGGTATGAGTAAACCTTAAAAAGTTAGTAGTTTCGTTGAGATAACCCACAAACTCTATTGCAGAAGCTTCATCACCCTTCCATACAATCAAAAGATCATCTAGAAATCTATTATTGAGTACAATGTTGTTCCTAAACCTAGAAGGAAAAACAAATGCCATCTCCCAAGCCAGTAATACCAAATTGGCATAAACTTTTACATCGACGCTGCCCAGCTGTTCAGTTGCCGGTTGCAGTAGCCGTGGAATTGTGTTTGTATTTGCTTTTGCTTTAACTCCTTCTGGGTTAGCCCTAGGAACTAATTTTAAGAGCCTTTGGCTTACAAGGTTCACAGGTGGCTGCAAATTGGGAGCTATTATAGATTCCCTCCATGACACAAACATCTTCTAATACACACATAAATGTTTGGTGTGAAAGTCACACACTAAAACTCAATGCCAAGAAATGTTTTATAGTGTCTTTTTGGAAAACTGACACTCAAGCTTATTACTCCATCAATAAGATACCTTAAGAGTTAATTCCATAGTCAGGAATCCAGGAACATATGCAGACAGTAATCTTGTCTTTGACCAACATGTGGCCAAGGTAGTAAGAAAATCATCCTATCTCACCTAAATTATATGTGAAGGTATGGCATGCAGGTCTAAGGAAGTCATAGTGCCACTTTATTTGACCCTTATCAGACCCATCATTGAGTATAATGCACCCTTCAACATGTACCTGGCCAGATATGCAACAGTTGAATAACTCACATAGGTTCCTTACCAGGAGAATCCAGGGTATAAACACATTGTCCGATATAGATCACCTTAAAACCCTATGTATATATATATATATATATATATATATATATATATATATATATATATATATATATATATATATATTTATATATATATATATATATATATATATATATATATATATATATATATATATTTATATGGATTCACCTCATAACACTGAAACTTCATAATACTGAAAATGACAAAACTTCATAATACTGAAGACCAAAATACTGAAAGCTCAAAATACTGAATACTCAAAACACTGAAACTCAAAATACTGAAAGCACATATTATGCATAAACTCAGCTTAAACAACATAAATCATAGCAATTTCTACCAAATATATGCAGGGGGGAAAGCCCCCATGCACCCCCCACATGGGGTGCTGCGCCCCCACACCCCCTGCTAATTATATATATCTACTCCAAGATTGCACTTAACTACACTATGTGCAATCTTGGAGTTGATATATTTAATTACAGGGGTGTGCAGCCCCATGGGGGTGCAGGGGCCTGCCTGCATATATTGGTAATTGTTATGATTTATGTTGTTTAAGAGTTTACATAATATGTGTTTTCAATTTTGAGTTTCAGTATTTTGAGTTTTCAAGACGAAGTTTCAATATTTTGGTTTCAGTATTTTGAGTTTCAGTATTATGAAGTTTCAGTGTTATGAAGTGAATCCATATATATATATATATATATATATATATATATATAAATATATATATATATATATATATATATATATATATATATATATATATATATATATATATATATATATATATATATATATATATATGTATATATATATATATTTTTTTTTTATATTTTTTATTTTTTTTATTTATTTAACATTTGTTGACGGGGAAAGTCTGACTAGGTTTCACAGAGCCTGTTTTCAGCGGATGCCCAGGGAGAAATGCTCCAGTAGATATATATATATATATATATATATATATATATATATATATATATATATAATATATATATATATATATATATATATATATATATATATATATATATATATATATATATATATATACGTGTGTGTGTGTGTGTGTGCTCCTAGTTAAATGATCGAAATTCAGAACTTCAAATTTCATATGGCCGAAACCATATGATCGAAGTTCTAAAACGTCAAACATTTAAACAGAGATCTCCATACAGAGCAGAGCAGGAATATTCCCTTTTCCTCGCTGTAGTGCAATCTCAGAGTTGGTATATTTTTAGTAACAGTTACTAAGAGGTAATCAATGCTTGGCATACAAGGCATCATCAGATCCAGCTCATTTGCACATTCACAAATTGAGTAACATCAGAACCACTAGATCCAAGAATTTAAATGTTGCGTGTGAAATAAACAAGGCAGGTTGGCAAGACAGATATGTGCCTCAGAGGATCCCAGTGCAATATAACAGACTACCTACTCATGTCAAGCAGAATCCATCCCTAACCATATTTAAGCATAACCTTGACCAATGAATGGGAAATTAGAAATTCACTCCGGTCTGGCTATTGTCTCTCTGCTAGGCAGAGGCAGACAGTATAGCCAAACTAACATACCCCCCACACACATAACCTCAAGAAACTTACTAACTCACCCCCTCCTAATAAACACTGATTATACATAGCGGCTCATTTGGGTTGTATTGCATAAATGCACTTGGTCATTAGCCTAGTGTGTAACTATGAACCTATGAAAGGAAAGAAGTCTTCTTTGTGTCACAATGCAAAAGAAACAAGAAACAGAAAACAATCCCCTTTACACATGCTGATTAATAATGATCTCATAGAAAAATCTACTGACCACTTGAATTTTTATTTTGCATACTTAGAAGTTATGGTTGAGACACTCTGGGTCTGTCATCCATATCTGCACCATAATCAAGGCTTTGCTCTTTTTTAATTTCTCCAAATCTTTTGGGTTTCTAATACCATGATGGGAATGGACCCCATTCCTAAGTAAAAGTATGATTAAATTTCCTAAAGTTAGTGCTGTTTCAATGTTTGATGTCAGCCAGAAGTGCTCTTCGTAGCACTTACAATGTGCCCAGTAATGATTCCTTCTGCAATTTGTATGGAGTTACAAGTATTGGTAACATATCTAAATACGACTGTAGATTTATTTTATAAGTCCCATTGCTCCTACTACTATTGGAAGGCTTCTGTGTGAACCCCTGCTGAGCTCTCTGGATCACTGACAATGGACGTGAATTACTCTGTTTCTAGTCATGGTGATTCTGTAGCAGGACCCCCCTCCCCCCCATAGCCACTTGTTCCCAGGCAACTCTAGGCCCCCTACGGAAGTCAGTGGCTATCATAACACTTGCCTTGTGTAGTACCTAGGAGTAAGTTCTACCATACTTTTCAAAAGCATTGATGTCATTGATCACCTGCTGCCATATCCAGTCTACTTTTCCCTAAGAGAAAAGGTCCATGGTGACAGAAAGCTTGGATAATGACCTAATTTTCTCCATTGCTAAATGGCTTATGAGAGATAGATGTTTTGGGTCCCATATCCCTGTATGAGATGAAACAGAAAACAGATACAAAACTAACATTATACTACACAGATGGGATGGCTCTGAACTCAGTTATATAGGAATGTATGCATCCATTATACATACAGCAATTGAAAAGGTAATGTTATTTATGCCAATTCACAAGTTAAGACAGTCACTCCAACCAAAATATTCATAACATAACAATAAATATAACAGTTCTGTAGTGTGGACAACAGATGTATAACTGTGTAATTCATCACATTTCACAATGTACAAGTAAATATAGAGAAAACTTTTATAGTGCCATCTCTATTGATGTGGATGGCAGCCACATATATAATATGTCCTTAACACACTCTTTGTGCTATACATGTAAAAATATTTGACTTGCTATAAAGTTATCCCACACTCTTCTGCAATAGCTGTTCAAATCCCCAAAAAATAAAACCTGCATAAACATCATAGGATCATAATATCATAGGAGATTACTAGGCTATTGACCCAGAGGTCATTTTAACCCTAGTCTTTTCAACCCAATGTAATAACATAGAGGTACTACTCAGTAACCAAGATTGCATTTAATGATGACTGCCCATGTCCAGGAGTGTTGTTGGCACTATCCCTGGTAATAATTTATGGTGCCCCATCCACTAATCCAGGTTCCTCTTGAACAGTGTCATAGAGATTCTCCATTTCACATGAATTGGCAACCTGTTTTAAAGGTGTGGCAGTTGCTGGGAGATAAATCTGTCCATCCAAAATGTCCTACTTAAGTCTCAGGTCATATTCAAGTACCTGGAACACGTAGCCCTAGATCCATTTGATTTATGGATATGCAGTAAATTCATTAGGTTTGGGTCTTGGGTTGCTCTGTAGGCCAGACATAAGTCTCCCCTAACAAGTCTATATGATACAGAGTATAGTAACAGGGATTTTAGTCAGTCTGTATAAGGCACATGCTGAAGGCCCTTGATCTTCTTTGTTAGAAACATCTGAGGTCTCTCTAATTGCTGTAGATGCTTATTATGGTACATGGGTAGTATTCTTTACCTAACTTTATAATGCAGACAGAATTGATACACATGGGTATGCCAACAGTAAAAGATAAAGAAAATTCAGACAAATAAAAACTGATTGTACTGGGCATGGAAATCCATCCTTAATGTTAAACTAAAAGCATTCTGTAAAAATGGCAACATATCTTGACAAGAAACAGTTTTGAAAGTAAATAAATCTCCACAGAGTGGGTATTTAGCAGTATCGAGCTCTCTGGCTCCAAACGGTCTTCCAACTACATTATAGTTTCATTAACAACATGATTAACGTTATATAATGCATATTCAGTCTTCTGAGCTCTATAAGCTTGGAAATGAGGTGTTATCTCATAATATTCTTGAATACCACGATCTGTACTAAGTACAGAGAAGGTAAAATTGGTGTTAGGAGCTATATGATTACATGCACATGCCCTAGCACTACAAGGATGAGCATTAATATGTGTTATCTGCTAATGACTTGCACATGTCTATGATTAGTCTGTCTGTAGGAACAATCCAGGTTTCATGGTTTCCCATCTTTGATGTACACCTATTGAGGGTGTGTCAAGGAGAAGACACTTAATAAAAAGTCTGAAAGTACATTGAATGGGTTAGGAGAACAACAGTCCTAACATTCAAATACTGTTTTAATGACCACAATTACTGCCTCTTACTAAGTAATGTGCATGTTCAGGAGAGTACATTAAGCATTGATATAGATACCATTTCCAATAAAAAATGATATAACACTGCTCTTAGGAAATCATAGATAGGGGAATGAGGCATCACAAAGAAAGAGAGTAATACACCTGCTGTGTTTGTACTCCTTGTTTAATATTTTGTGAGTACATGAGTATCCTGTTTTTGTATCCCACTCATACAGACATTTATTGTTAAATGTGAAAAGGCAACTTTTTTTAATTGTTTCTGTTGCACTTTCAATGTGGCTTGATACATCACATTTTGAGTAATTTAACATTTTTCCCATATTAATATATGTCTTTGTCTGTGGCAAATATGGAAGATAATCTTAAATGATCATTCTTAATACCCTGCTTTAATGGTTCAAATCCATACAGGTACCTTTTGCAAGATAACAAAGTTGAAGAAACATCAGAAATGTACATTTAAAACACTTATTCCAAAATATGTCTTTTTTTTCCCCTTTATCATTTGCATGTCATTTGGCATTGCGCTTTTTTGACTGGCAGTAATCAATAGCAGTGCATGGCAGCTCACTTCTCAATGTAAAACTGACAAATTTAATTTGCAACGCCATGAATAGTACAACTGAGACCAGTATCAGTGTTCTTTCCTCAGCACTCTGAACAGTACTACATGAAGAAATTTAAGCTGTTACACACCTACCTTTCTGGCATAAGGTGTAAATGTATTCAGCTTAAGAGAAACAATACAGGTGATGCAAGATTCAAAACTTGAAAGATCATTTTACTGATGGAAGTCGTAATAAATATTGACACTAAATTTGCTGGAAGAATGTACTGAGTTGGGAAACTCAATTGATGTCATTACTGAGTAAACCTGATGAACAGATATGTCATTTATAATGATGCCACTATTGATTGTGTGTGGTGTGTGAAAAATGAAAGCATTTATGCTGCTCCCTGCCTCTTTTCTATTCCTATGACAGTAACTAAAGTCCTGATATTATTAGTCATAAATGATTGTACTGATGTGGCAAGGAGATGTCAGAAGGCTGTATGTGTGAGTGTAATGCACTGCTAGCTCTGCTAATTTCTAGATATACCCTTTGATTCATTTCATGTTCCGTTAAATTATCCAAAGCAATTTTGTAAATGCTTTTACTAAATATTTCCTTCTGCATTTGCACACTGCTTGGCAGTGTACAATCAAGTTTCAGGGCTTAAGGAAAAGTGAAAATTTTAATTTGGCTTGCTTTCAACAGCACAAATAAGTGTGGTGTCAATAAGTAATGTTAGGGGGTGTAACAGCTTTAGTAAATGTGCACCTGCAAGAGGCTCTTATTGGTGCTGCCATGCATAAATTGTACAATGTCACCCTCAGAAGGGCAAGATTATCGAACCCCAGTTTACATTTCATGAACTCTATAATACCAACATTGTTGGCCAGTACATTGTTGACAGAGACACCATTTAAGAAACTGTGGACATGTGTCAGCCTCATCTGCAACCTCACGGGATCCATGGAGTACCTATTCCAGTGTGGCTTTACATGTATTAACTATAGGGATCTTTTATCAGTCTACTGGGGGCACAGTTGGGATATATCAGGCTTCTGTCTTGAGGATACTCCAACAGTTTTTCAGTGTCATGCTTCAGCATGTGAGAAAGCATGTGTGGTTCCGATATACCCCAGAGGAGAGATCCAACACCATGCTGGATTTCTATATACCCCAATTTGCCTGAGGTACTTGGTGACACGGCTTGCAATCCCATTGAAATAAAATCCCCAACTGATGAAGGGGAGAAAGATGTACATGAACCACAAAGAGTATGTCCCTGTCAACTGTCAGATGTCCTGTAATGCACAGGGTATCATCTACAATATGTGTGCAGGCTACTGTGCAGTTATTCTAATAGCACACATATGACCTGTATCAATGGTTTGCAAATTTTGACTTCACACACTGGCATATTGTTGATGATTCCATTTTTACAAAGGAACCCTGTCAAGAAATTACAAAATCAAACAGGCCATGGGTACAGTCATAGAGAATTGCAAACAAGGAAGATGACTGAGCATGTCTTTGGACTGCTGAAGGCATGCTTTCTCTGTCTGTATTCACCCAGTGATATCCTGCTGTATGTGCCTGCCACATATACAGAAATAGTGTCCTTGTGTGCAATGTTACAAAATATTACACTGAGGAAGAACTTATAGCAGGCATCATCTTGCACAATAGACAGCTGATACTGAGTCA
This sequence comes from Protopterus annectens, assembly GCF_019279795.1. Classification (NCBI taxonomy): domain Eukaryota; kingdom Metazoa; phylum Chordata; order Ceratodontiformes; family Protopteridae; genus Protopterus; species Protopterus annectens. The sequence goes on from NC_056733.1 coordinate 1,364,886,975, forward strand.
GGCCATCAATCAGAGGAGGAACTAGCAGCAAGAAAATAATCATGCCACATGGAGGTGAGCACAATATGCCATGGCACTAGCAAAGATGCTGTAACATGCACATATATTTAAAAGGTAGTATGCAAGAATTAAGGAGATACACTACAGCAAAAATGATGCACTTAAAACCAGCAACAAGCTGTGCTTAGCCTTGCATAAGCTTGCCACACTGTACATCAATGTAGAAAGGGCAACAAACAGTCATCATCATTTGCACAGTGTCAGAAGGGAGAACAGTGGTACATGTCTTTCACAGATAAGTGTATGAGTGTGACAGCTGGGGGCTATCAAAATAATAATTTCTTTTATGTGAAATGCCTGTACTTGGGGGGACATTAATGTTGAAAAAGGCTGGGGTCAGTGGAGGTGTGTGATGTACTGCTGGCTATGATGGTGAGTGTGGTTCTGCAGAAACACGGCCTCAGCAGTAGTTGCAGCACTGTAGCTTGGTCTACTGGACTGTAATTCCAGTTTTAACCTTCTGCACATAGAGTCTCTGTAGTGCCTGATTTCTTGACAGCATATGCAGGGATAGAGGTCTCCTATATATCGCACTTTAAAGTGCCATTTGGAGCATAGTAATTCGGTACCTATATTTTCCAAGTTTGTGATGCTTCATGCAAATGAAGTGCCCATAGATTCCTGTCATTGCTCAGCTGATAGATCACATGACATCTGATTTGGGCTCCATTTCTTTGCCATTTTTATTGAGATTCTTCAAGGTCAGACATCATGGCTGGAGAAGGACAAGGCAGTGCCCCCTGTACAGTGAAACTGTAGTATGGGGAGGAGTCTTAAGATATTTTTTTACCTCCTCCATAAGGTTTACAGCTGGAAGCTCATGAAAGAGGGATATAAATGACCTCTGTATAACTCTGAACCTGGGAATGATGACCCATATAACTGACATTGTGTGGACGAGTGAACAGTGACGTCACAATTGTGTGACATGAGGCACTGCAATCCTGACGTCCTTGGCCAATGGAGGGACAAAATTAAAGAGGATTCACCACCTATGCACTCTAAGTCAAACTTATGTTAAATATACATTTAAACTGTCACTGCAAGACATCCACTAATATTATACAGTGTACTGTTTATTCAACAGACAATGCACATTTTGAAGTGAGCTGGCAGCTACAGAAGAGAAAACTGGAACACCCAATAGAGCACTGGTGTGCATATGCATGTTTCAGATGATCTTGCTTTAAATAGAAACAATATCATTGATTCATTCCCAAAATGTGTACCTTTTATACAACAAAGCCACTAATCTCATTACTTTCCATCATTGAAATGCAGCAGTATGACTATTCAGTGTTATTAGAGAGTGTTGGTTCATGTAGTCTTTTATACATGTAGAAAAGTGGGTTAAGCCGCTAAGGCTCTGTTCCTACATTGTGAAGATCCGTGCACTTTAAATAATCCTCCCTCCAGTTGTGTTATCATGAAAATAGTTAAGATGTATTTTTCCTGTCACTTTACAGTAACTGCTGAACTAGACAGGGCTGATATGTATGATAATTTTTTATTGGTTGGGTGGGCATGTTTCACTATAAAAGAAAAGTTGATTCATTTGCATGCAACCTGCAAGTGAAATGTAAATCATGTTTTCTTTGTATATATACATTTGCCTCAGACACCATTACTCCATCTTGGACAAAATAACCTGTTGGTCTGTCTATGTATCTCATAATGTTACTCTGCTATTTGTTAGAATTGAATAATGTACATATTAATAGCTTTGTTAAAACAAAATGTTTTTTATTTTTGGTCCATCAGGTTTAGACTGTTTAAGAGTACTATACTGATACTCCCCCAAACACCATATCCCCCCACCACTATCCTTTCTTTTACATACAAGCATTTATTCTGTTTATTGTTTTGTTTTTCATTTCTTTTGCTATTATATGCAGTAGTGTGATGAGCTACATCCACCCCACTGACAAGACCTCTCAGCCCCGTAAAGGTGGCAGCAGTAGCACCACTGCTGCCAGAAGTGCCCAGCACATCTGGGTCCCAGCCTGCCAGAGACAGCTCCTGCCCTACCTTCACCACCCTGTTTAGGTATTCCTACACAGGATGCTGATGCAGTTTTAGTTGCCAGTAGCAGTGTGAGTGGAGATGACACTTTTTCACCCATTAGTAAGTGGAAAGTATTGGGGGGGGGGTGTGGAAAGGAGGTTGAATGCTAAAGTTGTCCAAATGTAGAACCTTCTCTGCTGACTTGTTAAGTAACATCCCTGTCCAGCACTGTCTCCACCATCTGAGATGGGGCCCATTATGATGGTACCCAGGGTGGCATATAATTACCCAATGGGTCTCAACTGACAGAGACTGCAACTTCAAATACATCATCTTATTCCCCAACCTGGAGTACTCCTACCTGTTGTGGTCATGCTCACCTCTTTTGGATGTTCAAACCTCCCATCATCATTGTCCTCTCTCTGTTTATCTAATGTCTCTTCCACCTTTGTGTTCCCATCTCATTGTGTTACCACACACCCTGATGGTTAGGGCTGTCTGTCTTCTCCTGCTGCCTAACCTAACCATCTTACCTTCCTCTTATTTCCCTTACTTCCTTTTCAAATGTACCTTTTTCTAGTTGAACAACTGTCACCTGCCATACAGAAAACACTTTACCTGAAGCTTCCCATCCACACCTTACTCATTCTTCACTCAATCATTTTCTGATTGCTTCCCCTTTTCATCTTTTTCCTATTCTCCCTTATCCAACATTTAATCCAGTGAAAATATATAAGCACACTTCACAAAAGCCCATGTATAGGTTCCAAATCATTTATCTTTTGTGCTCATACTGTGACAGCAGTTCATGAAGAACACCATCGATGCTCATGATCAATTGACTAGGACTGGCACTGGTCATTATATGGCAATTGTTAAGTACAATTACTATTATCTACTGCACATATCAGCCTTTGCTGCCATTGTGCATGGACATGAGTTGAGCTTTGTTCTGCTGTATATACAACATAGGATAAAGCTGAAGCCTTGATTGTGACTGCTTACATAGCACAGCCTTTAGATGAAGTGACGTGTATAGTAGAAGTGGAGGAAGTAGATAAGGGTTGAAGATCCCTAAGGGTTGAATGCCTTTGATGGCTTTTACATTTCCAGTTTGCAAATGTGCAACAGTCATCGACTATGAACTTCAGTGTTAATTGCTTCCATGGCTCAGTTTGTAAATGAAGTTCTTAGTATAATGCAAATGAAGAGTGTTGAAGGTGAAAGTTTCCCCTCTGTTGAATACTTTCAGTGTTTTTAAATATGAAACTATCATCTGTTATGTGCTACAGTGATAATTTTTATGTGACTGCTTCCATTGTTCAGTCTATAAATTAAGTGCTTTTTAAAATCTAAGTGATGAGTTTTGAGGAAAATATTCTCTTCAGGGTTGTATGAGTGTTTTTTTATGAGATTTGTATTATGGTACAGGTACGTTGATCAGACTCTGCTGATGTTATAACTGGTTTTGGAAGATTTATTTTGTTCCTTTTCTCTACCCAACCTATCATGTTTTTCTTTTTTTTTTTTATTAACTTTGATTACTTGAGACTGGTATCTGTGTGTGTGTGTGTGTGTGTGTGTGTGTGTGTGTGTGTGTGTGTGTGTGTGTGTGTGTGTGTGTGTGTGTGTGCATGTGTGTGCATGTGTGCATGTGTGTGTATGCGTGTGTGTGTGTGTGTATGTGTGTGTATGCGTGTGTGTGTGTGTGTGTGTGTGTGTGCGTGTATGCGTGTGTGTGTGTGTGTGTGTGTGTGTGTGTGTGTGTGTGTGTGTGTGCGTCTCATACACCCATCTCCATTTTCTTCCTTATTACTGATTGTATCGTAACCTACTTTTACAGTCTTATCAATGCTATGCTTGTTTGTTCGTTTGTTTGTGTGGCTTCCTCTATGTTTCCTTGGATTAAAAAAGATAGATCAGCACACTGACCTTATCACTAATTGTGCACTCTGGTTCACAAACGTACCCTCAAAGCTTGTGCATAATGAATAAGTTCTACTATTTCTCAAACTTTACTGTGGCTGCAACTTGCTCCAGCATGATCTTCCCACAAGTCCCTGCTGTGACTGCTATGAGATGCCTCCCATTGTGCACACCTGTCTGGCCACAATCATTCTTAAAAGAACTATGGTGCTCATTGCACATTTATAGTAAACAAAGTCAGGTTGGCTATGACTTTGGACATGATATTTATGAATCCTTGGGGTTGTCTGTGAATGCTGAGGCCCACTAACAAGATGTTACATATCCAGATGATTAATGTAACAGCATTTATTGCCTGCAGTACTTTGTAAATTACTTACAGAACCAAAGTACTTTGTAAATTATTTATAAAACAAAAAAAAACAGACATGTTTAGATGAATTACTGCATACTTATACACTAATTATAGATTTGTGCAATCATTGTCTGTTTGCAGTTGTTGACAACTCTGTGTGGTATAACTAGTTGATACCATTGTCACATTCTAACTGCTGCCTTCATCCATTAATGATCAAGGAGTATAAAAGATTTGCTACTGAATCTAAAGCAACAGAGAATTGTTTATTTTCTTGCTTGTTTGTATAAATTCAGCAGACAAGTAGATTGAACTACTAGAACATGCTTTCAGATGATGCCTTGTTACAACAGAAACAAATAAGTATCTCATCATATCATTAAAAACTTAATGCATGCACCCATCTGTGAATCTATCCATTCATTTTCTTTCTTTCTTTTTTCTGTATTTTTTACCTCCTCTCCTTCTGACTATCAGGTCACTGCTGCAGTTGCTGTCACCAATTTGGACATTATTATAGCTGGTAAAGCATAATTGTGACATGGTTTCATTCATGCATTAAATAAAGTTTTTTCTTCCTCTCTGCTTCATTGCTAGCCTTCTAATATCTAAAATATTGCACATTTTCTCACAATGAGCTATGAGCTTTGTCCTTTTTCAGTAGGTAATTTAATCATAAAGTGTGCCTCTAGGTATATGCATCCGACCAAACTACACCATCAAATATGTGAGCAGGCAGTGCCTCATCAATCCTCCTTCGAGTTTCTCCAATGCCTTAACCATTAATCAAGCCCGGGTCACCTTAGCTATACTCAGGACCTTATCCCTATACTCCATGGAGATGGCTTTCCATATATTTCCAAACCCCCTACACCACTGATTGTCACTGCAGTATCAAGCTAAACATGGTTAGCAACACATATATCACAGGTGAAAGTCTCCATCTCATCCAGTAGAATTCCTTGGCATTCCCAGACAAATAGAGAAATATAATTCCTTTAAAATGTCCTGAACTTATCCACAAGACTTCATCCCAATGGGCAGTGCTGTTGCAAAACAGGTGGCAGGTAGTGGGATACATCCTCACAAGGTGTACAAACTGTATCAACTGAATTTTCTTATCCAGTTGTAACAGCGATTGTACTCCAATACCCACCTACATTAGCAAGATCCTTAGCTTATCCTGGAGAGTAATTCAAGCTGCCACAAAAAGGTAGTTGCTAACCAAAGCTCATGACCATACATGGGAATTGGAAGACAGACTAACCACTTAATAGAAATCATTATCCAATGAGTCTAGTCTTGCTTCACCATAGCACAGTGTGAGAGTTTGAACATATTATACTTCACGCAACATTTCAGTGGAGAAGAATTAATTTATTAATAGCACACGTGGGGAGACTAGACAATCACTAGTCCATCTCCCCGATTTATGATTTTCCAGACTTCTTATACATTCACAATAATCAATATCAAACATTTGCATCACAAAGCTGTCTTGACTAATCAGGAATAAACACTACAGTAGAAGTTATACAATGTATTAGTAGCTTGTTTACAGGAAGAATTTCATGAGAATATATGTAAAACCTTCTAAATTAACATCAAATATATATTACATAAACCTTTGTTAGCACTCTGCAGAATACTCCATTGTTCTTAGTCCCTAAGACAGTTCCCTATTCATAACATTCACAACTCAAGTAATACATTATTTATTTTGAAATAAACCTTATTTAGTAGCTGTGTACTGAAGATCATTTGACAGCAATTTCAGCTTTGTAAGAAAAAAAAAATGATCTGCTTTTACTGTATTTGTGTTTTTTCCTACTTTATTTTGCTTTTGCGTCATCTTAAAAGTACTCAATTGTATTTATTACTGCTTGGTGTAACTCATTCTAAGCCTTTTAGTTTAAGCACCTGGGCTTCAGACCAGTTTTACATTAAGAAGGTTTGTGGTCTGCACTGTAGTGGCAGAACAGGTAGCTTACATCCTTCTAAGTTAGGAACTGCTGATTGAGGGCTCAGTGTCTGTTATTCTAAAAGTGTATTAATTCTGGTTTAAGCACTTGGGCTTGAGGCCAGTTATTTTACATTAAGAGGGTTCATGTTCTGCACTCTTGTGGGAGGAGAGGCTGGACTCTATCCTTCTGAGCTGGGAATTTCTGGTTAAAGGCTTATAGTGCCTGTATATTTGAACTGCTTCTTACTGAAATTGGTACACCTTGTTTGCTGTAGCATAGACTAGATCCAGGCCTGCTGAATCTAGCTTTGTTTGTATAACTTGAACACTAATCCAGGCATTCTTTAAAGAATTCAGTTGTATTTATTACTGCTGGTAGTAACTTGATTAAAGTGTAGCTATCATTTCTAAGTCTTTTGGATTAAGCACTTGGGCTTCAGACCAGTTGTTTTACATTAGGAAGGTTTGTGGCCTGCACTGTGGTGGCAGGACAGGTAGCTTACATCCTTCTAACTTGGGAACTGCTGATTGAGAGCTCAGTGTCTGTTATTCTAAAAGTGTATTAGTTCTGGTTTAAGCACTTGGGCTTCAGGCCAGTTATTTTACGTTAAGAAGGATTGCGGTCTGCACTCTTGTGGGAGGAGAGGTTGGACTCTGCCCTTCTGAGCAGGGAATTTCTGGTTAAAGGCTTATAGTGCCTGCATATTCTAACTGTTTCTTACTGAAATTGGTACACCTTGTTTGCTGTAGCATAGACTAGATCCAGGCCTGCTGAAACTAGCTTTGTTTGTATGCTTGTTGTTTGTTTATTTCCCTGAAATGCTAATTCCACCGAAAACGCGGCCTTTTAGCACTTCTGTAGATCCCTAGTTATATCTGCATTGCTTACTGTACTTATTTCCTTGTTTCACTTGAAAGAAAGTTACTGTTTGTTGTTTTTGCATTTAAGTTACCTGTAACACATTGCATTTAAGTTACCTGCCACTTGCTCACTAAAGCAATTATATAAGTCAGCTCTAAAAAATTAAAAGCACTACACCCTCACAAACTCCCCTTGAGTACCTTGTTACCCATTGGCCCTTTTTTTTCAATTATAAAGGAATTCCCAATACTATTCTAGCATGTCCAAAGGTCAGTTGTCAATCTCCTCTCCGGTCCAGCTGGTGAATCTGGGAATCTTGAGGCAATGTTACAACTGCATCATGTACACAGACAACCCTCTCCTCCTCCCAACAAATTCCAACACATGTGAGAGATGCAACCATATAGCCAAACTGGAGGCTAAGCTCTCTCAACTCAGTACTGGCGTAACCAGTCAGGAGGAGAAGGAAATCACACTCACTACAATTCCAGTCTCACATAGACCTACCATGACAACAAACCAAACACATAAACACACAAAAACATACTCGGAGGCTCTAAATAAAAATCTGCCTAAGCAGCAGAGACCTCCAAAGCAGACACCCAAGCAACCGCTACCCCAAAACAAAACACGTGCAACACATAGCTCACAAAGACAGTGTGCCGAACAGTCACAGCCCTTAAGGCTAAACAACACACCTGATACACTTGCAATAGGTGACTCTATCGTCAGGCACACTGACGTCCCGCTCACCAGGCTGAACAAGGAGAAGGTCACGGTGAGCTGCCTGTTGGGCGCTAGGATCCGCCACATAACACAAGCACTCAGGTCACTCCAAGGCAAGTACAAATATGACTCAGTCATTGTCCATGCTGGTGTGAATGACCTGAGACGTACCTCCCTGGACTACATGAAAAGAGTTCTCTGAGCATGTAGCCCAGGCCGGTATGACCCTGACCTTGAGTAGCATCTTACCCTCACCAAGAATGATGCCACAATATGAAGACAAGATGATCAATTTCAACAACTGGCTTAAGTGTTGGTGTAATTCAAAGGGGAATCCAATGCCTGTCAGCCTAGGATGATATGCTCGACAAGCCACGATGCTTCACTAGGGATGGCTTGCACCTGTCACCCCTGGGCTTTCGGATATTGGCAAAGGCTCTTGCTACCCCCATAGTACCTTTTTTAGGCAAGGCTCAAAAGACAAACCCACCTCCATAGGTATCACAAGGGATAAGAATCTAAGAGTAATGCTACTCAATGCCAGAAGTCTAAACCTCAAGATGCACGCACTCGAAACTCTCCTTAGCATGGAGAACATCGATATCTGTGCAGCAACAGAAACCTGGTTCAAGGCTCCCGAGAGCACCCCAGCACTACCAGATTATACCTCATACCATGCTTTTCGGCCCCAAAACTTGGACCGAACCACAAAAGGGGAGTATCAATATTTGTCAAAGATACCCACACATCCAGGTTGGTGGCACATCACGAAGCATCAGAGACTATCCATGTGCAACTAACTGTGGGTAAAAACTGCCTTCCAGTTTTTAGCCTGCTACAGATCACCCTCCCAAACACAGGAACCCCACTCGGCCTTCCTGAGAATACTGGAAAATATGAAGGTCTCTCCAAACACCATTATATTGGGTGACTTCAACTACCCAAACATAGACTGGGAACATTACTCTAGCTCCAACACCCTAACCCAAAGGTTCCTAGAATTTATAAACTCAAATGCTATGGAACAACTTGTTACCACTCCCACAAGAGGGGAAAACATACTGGACCTGATCCTCACCAACATGGGGACACTATGCTCCAGACCAGAAGTATATCCCTCACTGGTAAGATCAGACCATAAACTAATCTCACTGGATATTCACATCCCGACCCCACCCCCTGCCCAGAAAACCACAGTGAAAAACTTCTCTAAAGCAAATTTCACATGCCTCAAAACTGAGGTGAAATCCTTCAAAGCCCCCGGGCCTGTGGAAAATACGTCCCAGACCGCAGAATCCTTTATAAATGCATTCTATGAACACCTTCAGGAATGCATGGATCATGCAATCCCAAATAAAACCAAGACCCAATCCTCCAAAGGCAGATGTCCTGTGTGGTGGACCCCAGCCATAAACAAACTATACAATAGAAGGAGGAAGCTACTACATGATAGAGCAAAATCCCAAAAAGGGAAGGCATCTCTGATCAGTATTAGCAAAAAACTACGGGCACTCATAAAATTGTCTAAGGCCAGCTTCGAGAGAAAAATTGCACAGGACACTAAGGATAATCACAAGGCTTTCCTTAGTTATGTTAGGAACCTGGATGGGAATTCCCAGATATGCTCAGAATTAGTCCAAAATGACAAAAAATACACTGAGCCCACAGACATTGCCAACATCCTAGCTGACAGGTTCAGTGCAAACTTCTCCCCCCCTCCCCACCAAAAGGGCAAATATCTATACCAACAGAGTGCTGCCCCCCCTGACATCTCAGATGCTCAGGTAAGAGCCGCCCTCTCCAAAGCAAAAAACACAGCATCAATGGGACCCAATGGTGTCCCGGGCTGCATCCTACATGAACTCCAAGAAGAGCTAAACCCAAACATAAAACTACTGTTCAATCTTAGCCTTACTACAGGATATGTACCCAAAGAGTGGCGTACAGCAACAGTGGTCCCACTCCACAAAGGTGGTGCCTCAATGGATCCTGGAAACTAACGCCCCATAAGCCTGACTAGCTTGGTCTGCAAAGCTATGGAAAGGATCATCATGGACCTCATAAATAAAGATATTGGGGACCTACAGACACTGGATCCTACCCAGTTTGGCTTTGTTAAGGGAAGATCCTGCCTCTTAAACCTGGTTGATTTCTTTGAAACAGTCACCAAGGCCATTGACGAGGGGAAGGTGGTCCACACAGCCTACCTGGACCTTGCAAAAGCCTTCGATATAATACCCCACTCGGGCATTATAGATAAGCTCACCAGCTTAAATATAAACCCCTATGTCACTAGATGGGTTGCAAACTGGCTCAAGGACAGAACCCACATGGTTAGAATTGCTGGAGCCATGTCAGACTCCAAACCAGTTACAAGTGGCATCCCACAAAGCTCAGTCCTGGGACCTCTCTTATTCGATATATATTTCTCGGCAGTACAGGCCAACACGGAAGGACTGTGGCTGACCAAGTTTGCAGATGACTGCAAACTGGGCACCATAATCAACTCTCCAGCCGACACAAACATCCTCCAAACGGGCCTCATAGAAACAGACAACTGGTGCCAGAGCCATGGCCTCAAGCTAAATCCTAAAAAGTGTATAGTCATCCCCTTTGGCAAAAACAAAGTGCCCACAAATTACCACATAGGTGGTAATCCATTAAGTACAGAAGAAGTCATTAGGGACCTGGGGACCCAAATTGATAGCAATCTCTCATTTGACAACCACGTGGCCAAAGTGGTTAGAAAAATATTTTATATAGCCCACCTAATCATGAAGGGATTCACATCTAGATCAGGGGAGGTCATCGTCATTAGGGACCTGGGGACCCAAATTGATAGCAATCTCTCATTTGACAACCACGTGGCCAAAGTGGTTAGAAAAATATTTTATATAGCCCACCTAATCATGAAGGGATTCACATCTAGATCAGGGGAGGTCATCGTGCCTCTTTACTCATCCCTCATCAGGCCCATAATTGAGTACAATGCCCCTTTTGGGTTGTACCTTACCAGACACCTGCAGCAACTGGAAAGACCCCAAAAGTACCTCACCAAGAGGATCAAAGGGCTCAAACAGATGCCATATGCTGCCCGGTTAAAGAAACTCCAGCTCTACTCAGTGGCATACCGCCTGCTCAGAGGCGATCTGTGCCTGACATATAAAGCCATGTCCAACCCGGAATTAATGGACATGCTGCACCTCAGAAAATCCAAATCCCATTGAGCTACGCGCTCGAGAGACTTGAACCTCAGCACTGAAATAAATAGGACATGCTGGAGGGACAGATTCATAACCCAGAGGCTCCCTTCACTCTGGAATAAAATCCCAGGCCAGGTTAGGCAGAGTCCCACATTGACTCTCTTCAAGAGGAATCTTGATGAGTGGATGGGAGATCATATGTTTACCCCGGCTATCACTTCTGTGTCACTGTTAGACAGAGGCACAGTATACTAACCTCAAAAAAGGCATAGCAAAATTAATTTAAAATGGGTAGCGAAAGCCAAACACACTCTGGCTAGGCTTATAAATGCCCTAGGGCAGATAGCCTAGTATGAACCTATGAACCTATGAACCTATGTTCTGAAATAAACCTGATGAACATATTTCTGTGATGCATGGCTTACCAAAGATTCATAAATACTTAATGAAGCCATAGATGCATCCCATTATTTCCATTCGTGGGTGCTTGACAAAACCACTGTCAATATATGAGGAGAATAATTTGAAATCAGTCCTAGACAAAGCTTCTTCTGTTCTTAGAGACTCTAAACAATTTTAGAAGTATTGTTAGATTGTATTGAAGGCTCTGATTTTATTTCATGCTGGTATATGATTACTTTGTTGAAACATTGTTCGATTATATTGAAGGTTTTGATTTTATTTCCTGCTGGTATATGGTTACTCTTGATGTACAATCTTTATTCACTAAGACACTCAATGAAACCCAAAATCCAACTTACCTGAAATCCACTCAAGCAACACGTATGCATGACTTCAATCTGGGGTGTGATATCAATAGGACTCCCTCTCCACCACAAGCAGAGTACCTCATTAACCCTTTTTAAGTGTATACCTGGATAACTGGATGGAAAACAGTAAATACACCCCTGGGATTCCACCTGTGTCCCTGCTGGACAGGGGGTTTAGGTGCTGACTTGTCTAAACATGGGCTAAACTTTTGGCTAGGTTTATAAGGGCCTCAAGGCCAACAGCCTAGTAACCTCCTATGATCCTATAATCCTAAAAGGGATAAATATATATATATATATATATATATATATATATATATATATATATATATATATATACAATCAGGTAACTTCCTCAGATAAATTTTCAATTAAAAAACACAATTTTATATGCTAATCTAATCACATGATAAAAAGAAAAACATTGTATCAATGCTGCATAAAATAGTGCCAACAGTATATAATTAAAAAACACATCAAAGTTTTTAACTGTTACTTATACAATCGCCTAACTATGAGTTAGCAAAGTGTTTACTCATAGTAAACAAATTTACCAAGCTTTGTCTAAAAACACATAATACATAATAAGGTAAAATTAAAAGTCGGAAGTTGAGCATTGGTGTTAGAAAACAACTCTCGAGACTGGATGCTATTGCAGCTAGGAGTTGGCAGTCTTAACAGTAAAAGTTATATGTAGGGAAGTGGTAATTTTAAAAGTAAAAGTTAAGATAATATTCAAATAATTACATTAATGCATTGTATGTCACACATGAACGTACTAATCATATCTCTTTTCTTTTCTCTCACCCCGACACTTATCTCATTTTTTTTATTTTGTTTTCATTTTATTTTATTTTTATTATTTTTTTTAATTTTATTATGTGTTATTAAAATATGCACGTCATCCTTGTGTACCACATCACTAAATGCTCCACAGTACAATGGGATAGGCTTTCCCCACAGGATCTGCCTGCTCCAGCACTGCTGCCCAGCACATCTGGGAGTCAACCTGGCAGCATTGACTCTGCTGCCCCTGCAGTACCTCCCCCAGAGGCTGGTCTACCAGTTCTGTCTGGAAGCAGTGGCAGAGGTGGTGACTTTATCACCTGCACAGAGTTGCCAGGGATGGTCTGTAGATTGCACTCTGCACTGTTGGTGCATGCCTATGCTGGTGAGAAAAGCTGCTGTCCCTCATTTTGAATAGTACCAGGAGTAGAAGGAGACATTAAGCACTCCAGCCAATATGGGAGTGAGGTTACAGTGATGACAGTCCAGTGGGTGAGGACTCTACTCTTACTGTCACCCAGCTTGATGACCATGGGTTCGAGATGTCACCACCTTCACCCTAATCATGGTGTCCCCCAACCTTTTGTGCCCATCACTGTCCTTGTCTCTTGTTTTGTTTGTCTTGTCTGTCTGCAATTGCTTCCTCATCTACCTAACTTAACCTGACCCAGACATTCCTACATACCTTCCACAACATTCCTCTCTCTCAAAAAAAAAAAAAATAGCACTCCATTTCATACATGTCTTCTTGGCACACTTGATTCAGTCCAACTAGCTTTACAACATGATTGTGTTGTGGTCACCCCTCTCTCTGGAGGTGGCAGTCCAAATTCTGTTAATATTTTCCACATATGTTCACTTTAAACTGTTAAAGAAATGGATAGCTATGATTCTTTCCATTCTCCCCCTTGTACATTCCTACACTGCTTTCCCTTTGGTCTCCCCCCGTTTGCTCCCTATTTCCCCAATGTCCTATCTACCCATTTCACATCTTTATGCCATTTTTGTGTGAAGGGTTGCATTGCGTACCAATGTGCAGCAGCAGAGAACAGTGTCAATGTATTTACATGTATTTAAATGTATAACGTATGGTAGCAATGTATTTAAAAGTATTAAATACACCTCTATTCACACACAGTACAATCTGGCCCCAACAAGGAAAGTATCAATGCATTAGCATGTGCTGCCACAGAGTCAGTTAAGTAGTAGGTATATTTCATAGATGCAATACTAACTTTCAGACTTTAGCACTCCACCTCATGTATTCACACTCCTTACCTATGGCCCCCATTG